>NW_026095981.1:1243062-1566461 GCF_023614345.1 Adelges cooleyi
TAGGCGTTGTCAAATTGTCAATGCATAGCGTCTGGCAGGGCAAAAGAATCGACGACAACTCGTGTGATAATACAGTTACCAATTAATTTCCAGTGAAATATAATTGGACTGAAATAAAAATTTCAACAGACGGGGTGTAGTCGATTCATTCGTCCTACCAGAAGAAACCAGATATCTTGGCAAGGCTGTTTCGGCGGGAGGTACGTTTCGGTGTTGTTCTATTCTAAACGTTCCGTATACAATAAGTTGTACTTTAGTCATTTATACACTAGACAAGCCGAATTGATAAATATCAGTTTAGTACTTACATAGTATTTAGTTGTTTATTTTTGTGTTATTCTTGTCAGATTGGCCGGGATACTTATTATTGTCAATTAGAAGCTAATAAAAGCTCACCGAAAAAACAAAAAAACAAATACAATATATTAAAAACATAATTTTATATTACATTTTGTTGTGGTCAAAACGTACCTTCCGCCAAAACCGCCACAACGAAATGTCCAGTTCTGTCTGGATACGGCGAGAAACGTTTCCAGTACAATGTATTTGGGCTGAAATAAAAATTACGACAAATCAGTTCAACAACAAGGTGATACATATTATATTATTGAAATATTATCATAAGCCAGGCTTAAGTGTGTTAATTACACGGAAAGTAATACTAATACATAATTTGTAAAAAAACAGGTAGGTATTTTAAATAATTAAATATTATAAATAAAATACCGAATGTGTGCATATAATATGGTTAGGCAATAAATAATATATTAGACAGTACAATAAACTTTGTATCATGGTACCTATGGCCTTGAGCACCAATTAGATTATTTTTAATTTCATATAATATCATATATATTCACACCTTTTCTTCTGTAGTTGCTGAGTTTTTAGCAGTATTCGCATTAGTGGATTATCGTTGACAATAAAAACATATCAAATAAAACATTAGAATTAACACACGCGGCTGTCACTCACTATTTTGCTTAAATCTTCAGGACGTCATTAATTGGATCTTATAGTCATATTTGTCTACCTCATATATTTCAAATTATATCATGTCAACAGATAAATATAACTTTAAGGCCAATCATATTTAACAATTTTGTCCGTTTCGTCAAAAGTAGGCCTTCAATGGAGATCCATAGTGAAAATGTTCATGTTGCAGGCGATAAATATTACCACATTGTTCAATATTTCTTTACAATATATTTATATAAAATGGTAGTTATATTTACCAACAGCGACAATATAAATGTATAACCCTCAAGTTGATTCAAGAACAGCTCCATGTTGTCATTCATTCGATCTCGTAATTAACATTTTGTTAATATTTGTTGTGTCAATCTACGAATCTGTGTTGTCAAACAATCAGTAATACTCTTTGTAGCATTATGTGCATCATCGTTGATTGCTCTGAAAGATAAAATACAACATTAGTATAAATATAACTGTCAAGTGATACAAAACAAATAAAAACGATCACTTACAGCACGGCTTACAATTTGACCAACCAGATATTCTTAACGAAAGAGCTATACATTTAATATTAATATATACAAAAAAAAGTTTTAATTAGTTTAACTAAATATATAGGTTTTAAAACAAATTAAAATGTTGTATGTAACATACAAATTACACTGAAAATAGAATTCATTACAATAACAAAACTATATGTATCTATTTACAGCACAAGTAATTCAATAACAATAATATGAATTTAATTAGCATCAGTTGGCTTATAGAGATGCCCCCCTGACATGATATGTCACACGTGTTCAATGTTTTAATATATTAAATACATTTTTTAAAATTATTCTAAATTAATTGTGTCAAATATTGACACGCATTTAAAATTATAATTACATACGGTTTCTAATAAAATATTAACATTAAAAAAAAACAGATTATCTTAGTAAAGAGTGAGCTTTTTAACGGTCTGAAATATTTTTATTAGAATTTATGTTCTCATTTCTCGCCGTTGTCTTACGTTGAAGTGGTACGTTGGAGGAAATTAAATCACTTATTTAAAAAGACCACCACCCCGTTAAGGATTTTTAAATAAACGGCGTGGTAACCTTTTTAAATAAGCGATTCAATTAATATTGTCACAATAAAACTTATTTCTCGCCGTGAACGCTTCTCCTATTGGTACGTTGGAGGAAATTAAATCACTATTTTTAAAAAAGCTACCACACCATTAAGGATTTTTAAATAAATGGTGTGGTAACCTTTTTAAATTAAGCGATTCAATTAATATTGTAACAGTTAATTTAACTACCACAATTGTTCAAAGTGAGTTCCCTGAAAACCAAAAACAAAATCAATAACTGAAATAAATAATGATTAGTATTTAATTATTAATTTTAGTGTGCACAAAATAATTACATATTTTTAAGTATAGTTTGACTTACAAAACTTATTTCTCGCCGTTAACGCTTCTCCTATTGGTACGTTGGAGGAAATTGAATCACTATTTTTAAAAAAGCTACCACACCATTAAGGATTTTTAAATAAATGGTGTGGTAACCTTTTTAAATTAAGCGATTCAATTAATCTTGTTGACAGACTACCACAGTTGACTAGCGATCAACATCGCAAGTGTATCGCACGAATTTCAATTCTATGATCATGTTGCCACCATTGACTAGATCCCAAAATCTCTTGACCAAACACAAAAAAACGTCTGCTTGTTTTATTAAACATCAGCCCAATGGCGGAAGTAAATGATGCTGGGCGTGACTTGGTTTACATACATGGCAACTGGTAGGGTGATAAGAAATTACGAATGAGTATTGCTGAAATAAAACAACGACCAATTAGTTCAAGGTATCAGTCAAATGCGTAGAGACATTTTATTACTCTACAAAAGGTAACCAAAAAAGTTAAAAAACTATTTAAAAAAGTAAAATAGTTTAGTGCAATAAAAATTATGGTGCAAATAAAAATAAATAATTTTAAAAATCTTAAAAATATTCACTAAAACTATAGTTACTTAATTTGTCGAATTTTTGTGGACCATCCAGTATATTTATACAATCTTCATTATATTAATAACCATCTCTGAATTGCCTGAAAAATCAAAGACAACAAAATAGCTGTAGAAAATAATATAAAAGACAAAAAAAAAACTTTTTAGTTGGACCTTTAACTTTTAAATATTAACCAACCTGTCACTTTTTTTTTGTCAAATGGGTAGTATTCACAATATAATCACATATTAGGTGTGGTGTGGCGCTAATAAACTAATTCCCCACCTTGAACGCTTGTCTAATTGGTATGTGGAGAAAATTAGACTCGTTGACATTCTTAGCTGAAGAGTTACAACCATATTTGAGTTACCTGAAAAAGCAGAGACCAAATTAATAACTGAAGTAAAGAATAAGTAGTATTTAATTATTAATTTTAGTGTACATAAAATAATTACATATTTTTAAGCGTAGTTTGACTTACAAAACTTATTTCTCGCCGTGAACGCTTCTCCTATTGGTACGTTGAAGGAAATTGAATCACTTGTTTTAAAAACACCACCACCCCATTAGGGATTTTTAAATATATGGAGTGGCAGCCTTTTTAAATAAGCCATTCAATTAATCTTGTTGATAGACTACCACAATTTCGTTTAATTGTAATCCACATCAGCTATTCTCATATCCTAAATAATAAAATAACTCTATTAGAATTGAGTACAGGAATATCCAAAACAAAAAAGTGTTGCTTTCAAAGTGTTTGTTGATATCCAATGTTTACTAACTTGCTGCTTATTGTTTTAAACACCAATCTTGTTGTCAGTCTTGTTTTACTCTAAGTCATATCTGTTATTTTCATATCCTAAATAATAAAATAACTCTATTAGAATTGAGTACAGAATGATCTTATACAACAAATAATTTATAACGTTTAAAAATTGTTTTTATATACATTCAAAATTTTTAAATTATTTCTTGGTGGGTGATTTAAATGGTTCATTCATATTATTTATTAACTATTGTTAAGTACCAGATTATCTAAGTAGAGTGTGAGTTTTTGAACGTACTGAAATAGTTACTTAAAATTCAATACTAATTTCATATACGTTGAAAAAACTACACTGTACGTATAAGGCAAAACAAATTTAATTATTCGTCTTCTCTAAGCACGTTGGATGAATACAAAATTTTTGTTTCTGACACATACAAAAAAGGAGCAGCGTTAAGAACTTACAATACATAATTATACATTTAATAATACTAAATAGGTTGATGAGGCATATCGATTTAAAATCACTAAGTAGATTATCCGTCTAACATCTTCTTTTATTGTTCATTTTTAAACTTTGGCAACTTTGGTTATTAGCTGTTGATTGGTTTTTGTGTTTGGTTTTGGCTTATGAAAAATTGGAGGCGTACACTATGTCATCATCATTCTTGCATTAACCGAGACCAACCACAAAAAAAACCTTTTTAGCTGCATCTTTAACTTTTATATACCAACCTGAGATTATTTTTTCCGAATGAGTAGTATTTAATTATTAATATTAATACACACAAAATAATTACCTTAGAAGGGTGGTTTGGATCTAAAAAGGATTACCCGCTTTGAACTTTCGTCTAATTGGTGCATTGGAGGAAATTGATCTTTTTGATAGTCTATCACAGTCTCGTTTCACTCCAAATTGTTATTCTCATAACCTGAAAAATAAAATAACACCATTAGAATTTAGTACAGGAAGATTCCATGCAACAAAAATATTGAATATTAAAATCAACTTCCAAAACACTTCTGTCCGAAGATCTCTTTGCGGTGAAGTAGACCTTGACAAGCGATCATCCACACCGCAAATGATGGTGTGATCCACGAATATCAGTGCGATAATAGTCACCACAATATTAACTCGATACTAAAGGTGTACTTGAGATATTAATTTTTACTCAAGAACTACCTTTCGTTTCAAGTCAACAGTAGCAGTTTAGTAGTGTCGAGCCTCGAGTGCCAATTATTAAGCCAACAAACAAACCATTGGTATCGAAATGTTTTTTTATGATTTTTAAATTATTTTTTGGCAGTTCATTGAAATGGTTCAAACATATTATTTAAAAAATGATGTTATAATACTGTGTTCAAATGATTTAATTTTGAAAACATATAAGCTTTGGAAAGGTTCGCATTTATCTTAAATTAGATTATGAAAAGGGTTTTTGGATATTCGACGAAACCGGTATTCAGTAAATTACCACCATCTCGGACATAATAGGGTAAGTAATAATTAACGTTTTGCATACAAGTATGTTTGATATTACCTTAATATCTGATGAGAAATTCCACATATAAATTTATGACATTAGCTATTGAAAGTCGTTGTTAATATCTGACCGATTTGCATAGTTCTTCATTTCATCATAAACTGCCAACAATGGATATTATTGTTAATAATATTATATATTATATTTTGATTCATTAAAAAAAAAAATGTAATATGTGTGCTAACTAAAAGTTATAAAAAAAAAATACAAATTTAGTTAAATTGAACGTAATGAGTTAAATAAATCTACAATTATTACATATAATATTGTTTTTCAATTAAAAATATAACAATTTTAAGGTATCCGGATAATGTTACAATCAAAGTTTACAGTTTACACTACGATTGAAATAGCTAGTTTTACATAATGAATTTGTTTGCGTTTAATTAGTTAGTGCTTATAATTCGGTAAAGTCGACAAATTCAGTTACAAACTATGTCTCCAAAGCAATCGTTAGACTATATACAGATGTACTAGGTACAGATCATTCTTTTCTAAATACCGAATTAATTGTTTTCTTTTTAAATACACAATAACTCCAGTATGTAGAAAAAATGACAGTACCAAATGCCTGGAAAATATCATTTTTCGTTTTCTGTCAGCACATTGGCTGGGTACAAATATTATTGTTTGATAATTAACACACAAACGGCGATCGAAGTAAAATCACTACCATTGAACCAATGTTTGAGACAAGAAAGGGACTCGACTATATAACCGTCTAATTGTTGTATCAAACACCAGCCCGATGGCAAAAGTAACCGAGAAGTCTTAATCGAGTTTGAATGATTTGCCGACGGTAAGATGATAGGAAAGCTGATGGTTGGTCATTAGATGATGTTGATTTGAAATTTTTAGTTGATTTTTTGTGTTTGGTATTGGCTTGTTGCAGACCGTTGCGTATACCATCCCGACGATTCGGGATTTTAAGCGTAGTTTGACTTACAAAACTTATTTCTCGCAGTGAACGCACGAATATATAAATATATAAATACCTAGCGAAAATATAAATGTGTAGACCTCGAGTTGATTCAAGAACAGCTCCATGTTGTCATTCATTCGATCTCGTGATTAACATTTTGTTAATATTTGTTGTGTCAATCTACGAATCTGTGTTGTCAAACAATCAGTAATACTCTTTGTAGCATTATGTGCATCATCGTTGATTGCTCTGAAAGATAAAATACAATATTAGTATAAATATAACTGTCAAGTGATACAAAACAAATAAAAACGATCAATTACAGCACGGCTTACAATTTGACCAACCAGATATTCTTAACGAAAGAGCTATACATTTAATATTAATATATACAAAAAAATGTTTTAATTAGTTTAACTAAATATATAGGTTTTATAACAAATTAAAATGTTGTATGTAACATACAAATTACACTGAAAATAGAATTCATTACAATTACAAAACTATATGTATCTATTTACAGCACAAGTAATTCAATAACAATAATATGAATTTAATTAGCATCAGTTGGCTTATAGAGATGCCCCCCTGACATGATATGTCACACGTGTTAAATGTTTTAATGTATTAAATACATTTTTTTAAATTATTCTAAATTAATTGTGTCAAATATTGACACACATTTAAAATTATAATTACATACGGTTTCTAATAAAATATTAACATTAAAAAAAAAACAGATTATCTTAGTAAACAGTGAGCTTTTTAACGGTCTGAAATATTTTTATTAGAATTTATATTCTCATTTCTCGCCGTTGTCTTACGTTGAAGTGGTACGTTGGAGGAAATTAAATCACTTATTTAAAAAGACCACCACCCCGTTAAGGATTTTTAAATAAACGGCGTGGTAACCTTTTTAAATAAGCGATTTAATTAATATTGTCACAATAAAACTTATTTCTCGCCGTGAACGCTTCTCCTATTGGTACGTTGGAGAAAATTGAATCACTTTTTTCAAAAAGACCACCACCCCGTTAAGGATTTTTAAATAAACGGTGTGGTAACCTTTTTAAATAAGCGATTCAATTAATCTTGTTGACAGACTACCACAGTTGACTGGCGATCAACATCGCAAGTGTATCGCACGAATATAAATTCTATGATCAAGTCGCCACCATTGTCTAGATCCCAAAATTAGTTTTGAGACATTAATTTTTACTCAAAACTAAAATCGGTCGATTCAACAGTAGCAGTGTAGTACCTAGTGTCGAGTGCCAATTATCTTACTAACAAACAAACGATTGGTATGGAAATGTTTTACAGATAGTCTTTAAATTATTTTTTGGCAGTTTATTGAAATTTTATTACAGTAATAAATCTAAAATTATAAGCTTTTAAATTGATTACTAATTCTTATGATAATCCTTCTGACCATGCAGCAATAATATTGTACATTTAAATGTATAGCTACGTACATACGAAAACGAAAAAGAACAAAATAACTAAAGTAGATTAAAAAATTAATCTAAAAATAACGTTTTTATGCGCCTTCAAAAGTATAAAATAACGCTCCGGGGGTCTTGATAACCAAATAGGACAGATGAACTAGAAAAACGTGGGGCGCATCTTTACTACTTCACACGTCTGAGTATATAATAACATTCTCTTCTCATTAATGACTACCTTAACTCATAATTCATGCACAATCATCTTTTCTCTTCTAAATAAAATAACACTTAATGACATGTCATGTAAAATTGAGCACCACATTACTTTAAATGTTAAGCAAGTAGGTAGTTAACAAAAAAATTGAAGCAACCTACATAAAACAAACTTTAGAGAGAATAGCAATTAAGTCTTTTCAATTTGCAATGAAATTTAAGGCAAGTGGCACGGAAATCCATTAAATTTCATTCCCAAAAAAAAGTCATACTATCACTTTCTGATTCGTTCGGTTAGAGAGACAGCATTATGTGAGACAACTTAATGCATTAACATGAAAGCTTAGGTTTTAATATCTAAGTATAAAGATGCGCCCCACGTTTTTCTAGTTCACCTGTCCTATTTGGTTATCAAGACCCCCGGAGGGTTATTTTATACTTTTGAAGGCGCATAAAAACGTTATTTTTAGATTAATTTTTTAATCTACTTTAGTTCTTATACATGTGGACTTGTACAATAATATCATTATAAATAATTGTAAATGGCTATTAAAATGACAGCCAAATGGATGATATATGAAAAAAATGTATACATTATGTTATTAGGTAAGTTGTACAACACTAGATATGATTTCACAAAGCCATCGGACGGTTCCAGTTGGATCTCATAATCAAATTATACAGATTGACTTTTTATCATTTGCTATCAGCTGACAAATTTGATTTAGAAACCCAACTGCTGTTAGGCCTACACTAGTGAAATAGCCATGCCCGAATGCAAGGCGTACAACACATAGTGACTTTTAATAAACTTTTGCACAATAAAAAACTTTAAAATTGTAAATCGTGAAATTCTATCGTGTACATTCGTATCAGTGTCAGCTGCTTTATGGAACTTATAACAATCAGCCAGCTCAAACCAAATAAAAATTTTACAATGCTTCGTTCAGAACGGCTATTATAAAAAAATGACACTATTTATACGCTATTTTTCCATTTAAGGTTTGTTGGCGACGAACAATTCGACTTTGTACGTTTGTGCGAACGCCCTAACGTAACATAAATAGAGGTTTTTTTAAATTTAAATTTTATATTTTTAGGTCTCCAACAAAATATAACCATAAAGTAATATCAGATCTTTTAGACCCCATGAACAAATAATACAAACAAAAATTATATTAGAATACATTTCACGTGAAGTATACTAGTTATAAAAAAAAATAAAAAAAATAATAATAATAATAATAACGACGATAACAACATTAAATGAAAATTTTAAAAATTTGTATACATCATTTTTTTTTTAATTATACAACTGAAAATGTTAACCAACATGCACTCGCATACTTTTAACATGGATAATGGAAAAAATATCTTTTTACATTATTGTTTTGTCGCCGGTTTGTAAAGTTTTATAACATTGCAAAAAATATGACAGTGATTCTCGATAAAACAAATTAATGCGAATGTGTAGAATTTAAAAACATTAAAAATAATGACGACACTAATATTGCTAGAAAAAAGTCATAAAAGTCTTAAAATTATTTGACTGAGTAGACCTGAGAAAAAAAAATAAATCAACTCAATTACTAAAACTCGGAACGTTCGTCGCAAATTAATAACTGTCAATATTAATAATCAATTTTGTCAATTTAAACGATAATTGATAACCGGTTATTAAAAATGATTGTTATATCAATTATTATTCCTTCCATTTTTTTTTGTTAAAATAAAGAAATAATGTTCAGTTAAAACCGAAGACTTATTTAAATAATTATTTAATTATATTTTAATATTTTGAATATAACAAATGATTACTCGGATATTTGTTCAAATAAAGCAAAAAAGAAAGTCGCGTTTATTTAGTGGATTTTTTGTTTGAAATAACTGTTAACATTTTTAATATTTTTTAGTAATTGTATGTAACTTTATAAACAACGATACGGTAGCAAAAAAAAAAAATAAAAGAATCCCGTTAAACGCATGAACATTTTGCCACATTTTTGTCAGCAAACGGCTGGACATAATTGATCATATGAAGTATCAATAGATTGGGAAAGTTGTGTAGATGTGTTAGTTCAAATCAAACTATAGATTGGTTGAATACTTTTTCAGTAACAAGCAAAAAAGTACAACATTTTTAAGGTCTCGAGATACTTTTTTTTAATCAATCGGGAAAGCCCCACCACTAGGTCTACAACTACACTACCCTTCCTTTACCGACTTTGTTGCTTTGTGTTATTATTTGGTATTTTTGTAGCATGTTTATGATAAAAAAATATTCGCCACACTAAATGTACAAGTTATCAATAGTTAAGATTATATTATAACATAGTAAAAAAAGAAAATTTCTCATTTTTGCATAGTGGCAAACAAGTTGGACAAGTTAAACATGTATACATTTTATAAATTAGTTATACGTTTTGAACCTTACCACTTTTTTGTGCGGATAATTAAGGGATGTTAAATATTGTAATTTCTATAATTCTATATTCTGTAATAACGAATGGGTACTCTGCGCCATTTATGCTACTATGTTTTAAAAAAAACTACTGATATTCCAACAAAAACACTTAGTTAACTCAATGTAAATGGCCGGAAGTCGTTGTTTGTTTTCCTACTTGCGACCCAGTAATTATATAGCACTTGATTTAATAGGTAAAAAAACTTGGACTTCCGGACAAGTAAAGTAAATTCCGATTTTTTCATAGCCGGTTTAATATGTAGACAGTTGTTCACTGTTGACAACGATGTATAATGCATGTTTATATTTTAAGGCTTATATTGAAACACTTCTTTTTGTTTCCTTAGCGATCATTTACATAGAGTTAACCGAGTGTTTTTGTTAAAAACATATAACTGAAAATATATTATATATTCAAAATAAGTATATCCAACTATAATTAAGAACTTACTTGGTTCAAGCTGGAAACTGGCAAATAATGGTAGCGGTTGATCACTTTCGAAAGCCCTTTGTCACGAGTTGTCCGAATTTTCTTTCGTTTTGTTCGGCATTTTCTGTTCAAACAAAAGGGTTGAAAATAATATATATTTTCTAAGACTCATCAAACCTTCCTATAAACTATTGTACTATTGTCGACTGTTATTGTGGTAACATTATTATATTAGACAATTTCTACTTGTAAGTTGAAGCGTAATAGACTGATGTAAATTAGTGAAGTATAAGCTTCTATCAAGAATAAATCTTCTAAGAACAATTCTATTAGGAGTACGGAGATGTTATGTTAAAAGGAGTAGCTAATTACAATATTTTAAATAAAACGTTTTTTTTTTTTGCTTTTAAATTGAAAATCAAAATATTGATCACTTTGTTTAACTTTGCAATCATTAAGAAGTAAAAACACGAGCGCTAAATATGATAATATATTATTATACATTTTTCGTACACTTACTTATAGCATTTTCTTCCTTTAGTTTTCCGAAATATGCCTCGATGGACGAATTGGAATAATCCTGAAATAAAATCAGTAAAACTTGTAAAAGAAAGATGTTGTTTTCAATATTAAAACAATCGTTCTATGTTGTGGTGTGGTATGGTTACCTAGGTTATTGTAGTATAATTTCTTTTTTTTTGTTGGAACACAAAGCTTACTATTTTAGCTTCGATGCAAAGCGAGAAGGTATTGGTTTTACTCTGATGTGTGTTTTTTTTTATCTGTATACACTGTAACTTTTTTAATACCGGACCAATTCCTTCGAGTAGCAACTCTATAATTTGCAAATTTCATCTAGTTGGTACTTTGGGGGGGGGGGGGGGGTAAAAGTTGAAAAAGTTTAATTCTTCACAGACGAAAGTTGAAAAAAACAAAAAAAAAACCGTACGAGTTTTTAAGTTAGAACTTTTACTGGCTATAATTTCGAGAAAAAAAGTCGGAAAGAGTTGAAATGTATAAGAAATAATTATTTGGTATGCCACCCGCGCACGTCAGTTGTGTCAAACTTAAACTATACCCATTTCCCACCCCCCTAGGGGGGGTACAAGTTTTTTTGTTTTTCGGGGTTTTAAGCGGTAATTTTAAAAAGAAATTTGAATCACTGCAAAATATATTTATGAAGTTTCTTGTGGCTAGTGTAATATTTCAAATTTGTGACTTGTGTCGTTTTTTAAACGACCGATAAAATTACAAAATAGAAGCATCAAAGCGTTTATTTAAGGGTGATTTTATCCAAGAGGCCTAGTACAGTAGAATCTTTATTCTAATATATTTTTTATTATGCCTATGCATAATGGAATCAAAGCAACGAGGCGACGGAGTGGTCACAGGTCTACAGAAATTATTACAAATAAAAGTGATAAAATGAAATAAAATCACTTTCAAATAAACGCTTTGATGCTTCTATTTTGTAATTTTATCGGTCATTTAAAAAACGACACAAGTCACAAATTTGAAATATTACACTAGCCCCACTGTACTGGTTTTTTTTCTATGGGGGTTAAAAGGTGGATTTTCGTATAATCAATAAAAAATTAGTTACATTTATTAGAAAAAAAGTACAAATATAAATGCCTACAATTTTTTTTTGAACAGTGCCGAGTTAATATTGTTATTTGATATTTATATACTTACTGAGTTAGTTGTATCATTCATTTTCATTGAACACAATTCGATTGAACGTAATCAATTTAGATGCACCACAAAGAATTCACAAAAAATTGGTAACTGTTTTAATCAAACCAATAATGTTATGAAAAACTGGACTTATATCGACTTTACCACCCCATGCCCGAATTTCGATTTTTATTTTTGTAATCGATTTATTTTTCAACGCTGAGAATGATGGTGCAACAAAATTTAATCTGGCTCAATGATAATTCTCCAAGTTCAAGTAGCTTCTTTGCTCCATCGTTTTCATTATAGCGAAACAAATCGATTAAAAAAAAAAATTAAAATTGGGAGGGGCAGAAAAAAACTTTAACGGTTAACGGATCGCCCAAATAAATAAAATACATAATATAAACAACTGATGTCCTGATAACTACTCACCACGACCTAATTTCTACACAGGGTGATTTTTTATCGCGAGACACTCAATATCTCATAGGTAAACTTTAATAAAACGATTCTGTTTTATATGATATTATAAATATGTTTTTTTTAAACTATTCAAACTTCAATAAATTTTCCACTATAGTCCGTTATTATTTAAAGATATTTTATTTATTTTATATTACATACGGACATGGGTCCAATTACAATTATATATGCTAATATACAATAAACAAATTTCTTCTAGAACAATAAATTACTTCTCTTAACGTAACTAATACTAAAAATTTAACTTAAGACTACTTTTAAATTTACATAAACTATTTACAAACGGATCAATCTTATATTTATTAGCTAATTGTAACATACGATTCAACGGTGAATTTGACACTAAAAATGTGGTACCTGGCTTAAGGTACTCAATAACTCAGGTTATTGAGGAGGGTATTAACAAATTGACAGTCGGCATCATTACGATGAGATGACAAAGATGGAGTATTAAGGATACGGCTAATATAGTTTGAAGACGGGTGCAAAGACAGGCCTGTTAGGTGGAAGATGTACTGCACTAAAAATACATTTTAAAGTAGAAATTTTTACAAGAACAAAAATTTACTCGACGTTATTAAAGTTGGTAAAAATGGGCGAGGAATTAAAGTTGGAACTGACAGCTATCAGGACTCCTCCTCCTCGAGAATAGTTACTAGTAGGATTGTTACTGTCACGTCTATATACAAGAAAGTCGGTTAAGCCAAGTTCAGAGTTATGGAAATCGGGAGTAAGCCAAGTTTCAGAAAGAGTAACCACGTCATATTTACCAAACACAAGAAAATTAGCTCTGACCAAATCTAGTTTACATTTTGATAAAAAATATTCTAATTACAATATTATATTATTATCACGAACATTAAGATTAAGAGAATTGATAGTTTTACAATGGTCAGCAAATTAAATAGAAGTATAAACAGATTGCTTACAATAAGAGCATGAGGCCTGGAGAATAGTATGAAAACACTGCAAATTCTTTAGGTAAAATGGCTGCCCTACATGACTGCAGGTATCTAATTTTTTGGAGTAGACTTATCACGTCGTGGGAAGGCCCTCAACGATTGTGTGTCGACAATACTAGGAAGGCCATTTTTATATCTAATGGTGAAATTGTTGAGACCCCTTTTCTTCATAGTTTCAAGTTCAGCGTAGGTGTTCCGAATTAACATACGTTCTTGAGCAGTACGGTCACGAGTGATAGAAATGGTAATATTTGAAGCGGTAGACGATTTGGCAGTATAGAACTTCGAAATTACTTGTTTTGCTTGATCTTTCGAATGGAATACAACTTTCAGTGGTCTAGGTTTTTCTCCCAGACGACCAAGCCTAATGAGTTTAATGTTAGGCGGCAGAGAGATGGACAAAGGCTTGAGTAACTCAACAAGATTTTTTGTATCATGAACAACTCTGTTTGAAGTAATAGGCGAAGTCGACTCCACTAAATCATGGACAATAACATTGTGTAAACATTTTTTCCGCTCCTTCATTTCTTGAAGGATGTTTGATACCGAGTCTGAAGTATGTGGATTAGCTGTATTTTCCAAACTAGCTTCCACAACTGTAACTCTATTTTTAAAAGTATCTAACTCCTTGCGCAGAGCTAAATTATCAAGTTTAAGATCTTTTATCTGGCTTTCCAGGTCAGAGAGGCTCTTATTCAGAGCATCAAATCGTGCTTCATAAGGCTCAAAAAGTTTTTCATTTGAAGCTAGAATAATACTGGAATGGGACTCCTTCAGATCTAAAAGCACCTTCATTATGTCTTCGTTGGTCGGAGTGGCCATATCAGTAGGACTATTGTTTTAAGAAGTAGTCTGTGATAGCCACAGCAAACACACCCAATCAAAAAAAAAAAACGAGAATTAGGCGATGCTCCAGAGCTTATACAGTGAAGGTGAGAAAGATTTTTACAACGTGAGCAGGAAATCGATTTATCGCTTCTCTTTACAGATTGATGACAATTGAGGCGCGAAGAATCAGGCGTATGACACTTAACACTGTAACCAAAATTACAGGTATGTCATTTTGTAAGCTAGCGTTAAATATATCATATTATGATTAAAATAACATGCACAACAATAGACCTATCGTCAAATGATATGCGCATACACCACAAAACAACCAGAAGGACAAACAAGTATGGCAGTTGGTCTTTTTAAAATTCCCATTCTGGTTTTTATGTTCATGCACGTTGGTCCCATAGATAAAAAAAACCTAAAAACCAATGATATTCTGCTTTGTAACAGTTTCTAAAATTTACAATATAGCGCAGCACTAACTACTGGTCGTTCGATTGTTAAAAAAAACTAATGTTTTATCGAAAAAACTATTATTAAAAATATTAGCCGCCATTGTGTACAATTAATCTATTTAGTTTATAATTTTTTTTTTTTTTTTAGATTAAGTTTATGAAGTTTTGAAGTATTTTTCGTTTACGACCTATTGTTTAGGGTTGTATATTGTAGGGTTGGGAAGACGGCTGACGGTAATGCTGCGCTACTGTTGGAGAGAGGCATTATTGGTGGCAGGGTGTCAGGAGTGCGGGGGGTGGCAAACGTATATGGCGGGTAGAGAATTAGGGTAGTGCGGTCCCGGAGGGCGGCTATCCCAGTGTATAGCGCAAAGGGTGGGACGGCAAAGGGTGGCCGGGCCATGGGGTCGTCATGGCAACACCCTCCCGAGTGGCAGCAGCCGCGCACGAGCCTAAGGGAGAAACGGCCTGTCAACGGGGTAAGACAAAAGTAAATATCGCGTTTTTCAGTGAATACAAACGAACCTTTACACGTGAATTTTGCTTAATGGAACAACCCCTCGTTTTCCTACTTGTACGCCGAATATGAGAGGCTGTGGCGTGTCACCCCCGGCCAATGCGAGACTCGTGCCCTTTATTCACCCTCTGCCGTTCGCGCCCGGATCGCCATAGCAACGACAACGGCCACGTCGCAGCAACCCCCCCCCTTTTTTTACCCTTTGTACGAGTCGCCTCCGATGACTGTGCTTAAGCCGGCAACATCGCCATTTAAGCGCTTTATTGATCGTTTCTCGCCTCCGTAAACCCAAAGGCAGCCTCGCAGCAGCCGCGACCGAGCACATAACTGTCTTTCCTCGGAACAACTACTAGATCTACCTTCGGTCTAATTTTCAGACCTAAACACGCAAAAGTTTGCTTGAAAAGGTGAAATAAAGAAAACATTTCTATCCTTTCTTCTACCATTGAATTGCAAAAAGCATTAGTTTGTCAATGTCCATCGATAGTGCTATGATTAAAGTATATTCCATAGAAATTTAGAACTAACTCGGCTATTTTTTAAAAAGTTGTCGGCTGCTGCACGGGTGATGTTACCATCGGTCTACGCGGGTCAATAATAAGAGCACAATCATTTCATGTACTTGCCACCTCCACCAAGTGGTAAAGGTGTATGAGAAGACGTCTGAAACCTTGTTTGTCCGACCTTACTTTCCCGTTTTACTACCAACTCTACACAATTGCCACGCCCGCTTGTCTAACTATATGACCTAGTTTTAAATCTCCATACTGTTCTGAAAGGCCTCTGTTTGTTTTTTTATCCGTCCCCGTAAATTTACATGCCGAATAGATTAAACAACAAAGAATACAATAATTTTTAAGATTATAATGTGTTATAGTTATCCAATAAAAATAAGTAGCAAAATATTAACTGAATATTAATATTTGCCTGAAGGATTAAATGTACATTTATTTGGTTAAAATTAACATTTATAAAATGCTGATGTCCGCATAAAACATAATATATAAGTTATTTAGTGTGACTTTAAAAACTATAACTTTTAGAAAAAATAAAACGGTTAGGACCATAATCGGGATTCCGGGTCTAAGAAAACTATACAGACGGTTATGAACACAGACATCATTAAAAACCCTCAAAGGCAGACCTTCACATTATAGTAGACTCAATTTAACATTAACTTTGTGTCGAAGTGACAGGGAACCGATTTGATTTGCTGATATAAGTGCGAAGTCTTCCCCGTTGAAAGTAATAAATAAGGACCATTTCTAATACAAAGCCTAAAAGGGGATGATGGTTGTTTAAAAAGGGTGTTATCATTATATTTTTTATTTGAATTTAAATCGGTTATCATGGGGGGCGGCTAATAAAATACACCCAAGAGTATTCCGTACTTTTCCAGTTAAATAGATAAATGCAAATTGAGTTTTCAGACAAAGTGTCACGCCGTATGTTTTTGTAAAAATAGTAAATATTTTATTTGAAAGACATTAAAGTTCCAAATGTATTTAGAACGGGATGTGGAGTAACGCGTGAAGAACAAAACAACACTGCACTCCACCCTTATTAAATAAAATAACGACGCCCTTTTATATTATATTACCAAGATAAACTAATTATTCATAGCACATATTACATACATAATCTAAACACAGTAAATATCTTAGAGATATAAGACTTTTTTTTTTTAAATTAACAATTTTACATTATAATCGTTTAATTAAAATTTGTAGTTCAGAAACCAAAACAAAATTAATTTTTCTTTAAAATTACACAAAAGATGGTATTTAATGTGTATTAAAAGTGGTTCCATAAGACGGCAAATATATCAAAACTTGGTAAACTATTAACAGTAAAGTTATAAAAAAAAAAAAACTTTTCAAAGTCTAATATCTTCTAAGATATCAGCTGGGTCATATAGACCAACCAATTGCGTTGTGTATTTTATTCTGCACTAATAGTTAACTTTGGTCGCGACGCATATTACATCTTATAACTACATATTTTCTACAAGTATTCTAAAGTGTATATTCGGAAAAACTTACCCGAAAAACGGCCTCGGATCACCACGGACTTGCGTTGAACTTGTGAACTTGTTGGACCGGTGGCGAGCAAAACTACACTGTAAGAAAGTGCGACGTTTCAGGGCTTATATAAGAACTGTTATACCGGTGGGTGGAGCTCGGCCGGCTGTAGGCTGGACTCTGTGAACGCTTGTTTGATTTAGCCCTTTTCAAGTTGCTGCCGGAGGGTTGAATAATATATTCAGAGTACGCTTTACGCCGAAACGACTCTATTAAAGTACAAAGCCAAACGAAATTCAATTTACTCGTTCGGAAGACTTGCCCGGTACAATTCCTGTCAGCTGCACACACCAGAGGGAAAATATAATGTAATTGGCCCGAAGCTACCGAAAAGGGATCTGCCGGATCTGATTGATATTATGTTTACTGAAACATGGCGGCGTAGGGCGGGAATCGCGTTTCCTGCATCCGTCGTCCGTTGGTAGAAAGTGACAGCCAATCAGATAAACTTCCATCCCCCTGTAAGCACCCTCTGTGAGCAACCCCTGCCTGTCTTTGTAGGTAATCGAATTCAGCCAGCAACCGCCTCGCTTTTAATATTTTTGTCGGTGATTGAATTCAAATCTCATCTCTTTCGTTGACAGCTGCTGCAGTTGTTATGTATATTCAAGTAGTACATTATTAAAAACGAAATTAAGGTTCAACAGCGTTGCTTATACGAACAACGCCGCAGTTTTTTTTTTTGTACTTAACAAATATGTATTTGATGTGTTGAATCAAACAGTGGGGCGAGGGTGGTTGTGGGTCTACTCGAGTTATAATGACTGAAAGTGACGAAAATCTCTTTCAACTATAAACACTTCAATGCGAATTCTATAAATATAATAATATCGAGTGTTGTAAATTGCACATAAAATTATTTTTTAACATTAGGGTGGACTTTCAGTCTATAATAATACATTTTTATCGTCGTTACCCAAAAATAACTGCTCTATGTTAATTAACTCACACAAAGCTACCTAGAAATTTAGTACGGTGAAAAAAACTCAAAGAAATTAAAAGCCCCTTCGACTATCACCAAAATACACTGAACAAATTGTAAATTAAAGTACTTAATTTGTAATTAACTATATTATATACCGGGTGATTGGTTAACTATGGACCACTCAATATCTTAGAAGATATTAGACTTATTTAATTATTTTTTTTTTGTACTATTATAGTTATTAGGTGGGACAAATTTAATGTATTTTTCAAAATTTTAACACCATCCCTTATGCGTTAAAGCCATATCAACTTTAGATTTTTAAAAGGTAACCCCCAATTTTTTTTTGATGATCGTGTTTATTTTTTTTTAATTTAATTTTAGGTGTAAAAACTAGGTAAATCGATTGAGTAGTTAACGAGCTACACAGTTTTAAAATTAAAGGGAGTGTAAAAAATAAATTAAATATCTTGGAGACGCTAACATATTAAGGTGACACTTGACTGCTCTCTGTTATTATTTATTGACAATTAACTTTGACAATAGCTATAGTAGCGTTTAAAAATCATAACCGTACCAAACACTATTTACTTTAGGTAAATAATTCACCGATAGTAAATAATAATGATAACCGCTATATCGACTGACAAATATACCACCACTACACACTTTTACATTTATTTTGTAAAATAGTAGGTATGTTTAATTTGTTATCAATACCTTGTGTATATTTTTCCAGCATTTAGCAATTATTTGTTTTGGTTAATTTGACACATTTTGTTTATTCATGCGATTTGTACGTCTTAATTTCATAGTATATTATAATAATATAGTATCATAACTTACTAGATCTATGAACTTGTCAACATTTATTGTGTTTTAAATAATAACATTGATATTAAATATCCATAATCAATGTGAATACCAAGATGGAGTTTTGCTCAAGTGACAAGTCTATAAAACCTAAAACCTTACTAATAAAATGTATGCACATCAAATATCAAAATTAAAGGTACTTATAATAATAATATGTTATTTAAAATAAATAGAGTAATTTGAATTATGCTTGATGATATTTTAATTAAAACTTTTATTTTTACAGTATTATGTCTTTGTTCTGAGAAACTTATAAATGTGTAGTTTTGTGTTTTAACATATCGGTATCTGAATACAAAGAAAAAATATAAAATTTTTTATGAAAAAAATTGAACCTTCAATCATCATTTACTGAATCAATAATAGGCAAGATAATGTATATATTAATATAGGTGTATTGTATAAGTACATTTTTTTATTAGAAAAATATAATTAATCGTTTTTTATTATTCATGAACATATAAAATGTTTTTACATAATAAGTTTTTTTGGATTACTTATGTTCATCATACTTAATATGTTTAATTAAAATGTGTTACTTAAAAATTATCATACTTGTATAATTATAAAAAATATATGTGTATACTGATATTTGTTGCTTAACCATATAATTATTTAAGTATCTAAGAAACTTATTTAATTTTTTTAATTATATGTTTCAGTATGTTCAATATTAATATAGACTATCTCAACTTAAATTGATATTTGTTATTGTCTACAACTACACTACTACCAACGTCAAATTTGGTGTATTATATTGTTGTAGTCAATCAGTCTAAACCAATTCCATCAATACATTGTCGAATGTTGTGGTATTCAATTTTCGGTAAATTTATAGGTGTTTTATTTTAAGGTAAAATATATAAGATCATCAGTTTGCAATAATTTAGTTAATTTCTATGAATTCACCTCTAACAATTTATTATTATTATTATTATTTTTTAGTTACTGTGGCACACTATTGCAGATAACGGTTTTCCATTAAGTCAGTAAGAAGAATAAGATGGATTCACAAGTTCAAATCAAATATTAGACAACTATATATATTTAGTTATTCAGCTAAAAATGTATTTCAATAAAATAATTTAAAAGTACTTTATCATTTTAAAAGTGACATAAAGTTTTTAAACTCTAAGTATTTAAACACACATATACTTAACATATCTATAATTATTATACATTATTTATTAATTATTAATGATGAATTCTTTATTTAATATTAATTTAATCTAAAATGCTGCTGAGAATGTTAATATTTCTAAAATATGTTATTGTCTTAATCCAAATCTTGAAATTATTTTCATGATGGCATAGTTTTGGCATTAGCTATAACAGAATTTATTGACATCTTTCTAGTGGTTTACGATTAAGTTTTTATAAGTAATAAAGTAAATAAAATTATAAAACACAAAATAGAAGAAAAAAAATGTTAACTATTGGATTAAGTGTAAAAAAGTAAATTGAATGAATAAACTTATAAATATTTTTTAACTTAAATATGTAAATGGAGATGGATTTCTTCTAGTGGGAAATCATCAAACAAACTTTACCGTCCTAGGTAACTTCCTATAAATACATCACTATATACAGCAATATGCTGTACCTCTATTATTTACAAGTTAATTATAGATATGTTAATTTTATTTGGTCTTAGTTGTTCAATATGATTTAGCAAATAAAAATGTTTATTCGTATCTTATAAGCGTATTATTTATCTTGTTACTTGTTTTTTTATTTTACTATTATCATAATAAACATAACATAATATAGTATTTAAATGTTTGTTAGTAATATTATTATTGAATTTTAAGCTTATGACTGTTTAAAAAGCCATACAAAAACAAACAAAATTGTACTTTTTCATTGTCACTCTAAATTTTTGTTTGTACAACGAAAAAAACAATCATTTATTAAATAAAAAACATACTTTTACTGTTCATATGAACACATTAAAATAAGTAAGAATAGTCAATACTATGAAATATATACAGTATAGGCTTAAGGTGGTAATATAATAAAGAGTTAATAAATAAATACAGCTTTTAATAATTAAAAATACTGAACTAGAAATAGTTAAAATTGACGCGTTACAACTTTAAGTTATAAAAATGAAAATTTATTTTAGTGCACAAGTATTGGATGAACGTATTTCTAATGGAATCCTTTGTTATCTAAACATTTTAATAAACACAATAGATGCCTTATAAAGATGTTGTTTGACATCTTATGTACCTATCATAAACCAGTTCGAACAAATGCTAAAATAGTTTCTGTACATATTAAGATTAGTTTTTGTTTATTTTTGTATATATTCTGTACATATTATCTATTAACTGTATGTAATACAATATTATACTAAAAAAACAAAAAATTGAATGTTATTTATTAAAGTTTTTTTTAAAAATATTTTCACTAACAGAATTAATAATTTGACTAGTTAAGACACCACTACAAGTGACACTTATTAAGACCAAGACGCTAAATAACCATAATTATTGAAAAATTAGAATAATGAACTTTTTGATTAGTTTTCAAGTAGTCGTATTTTTATAATAATTTGTTCTGTGTTGATATTAATCTACACTAGTAACGAATCGTTTTGGTAGAACCACGGTACATACTCTATATAAGACCGTGATTAGACCACGGTAACCTATGGTTGAAATTGAAAAAAAAAACTATTTACTAGGGCTCATAATATTGTTTGTTAACAGCAGCTAATGCCTAATATTCAATACGTACAGGTACACCGCACCGCTAGGAACACTACAGAAAAAACAGATAAGATGACATTACCCATATAAATATTATTATAGATTTATTATTAGTTCGTTTTCATTGGGACCGACGACCGTCAACTATTAACTTTAATCTACAACCGTGTCGTTAATCAATCTTATTTTGTGAAACGTGAGATCCGGCGATAAACGATATTTTTCTTTAGCTGTAAAACTTATAAAAGCATCTCATATAAGCTAATATTATAATATTGTAGTACTAAGCTATAACTTTAAAAGTACTTGTCCGATTTAGCTAGTTTTTACGCCTAAAATTAAACTAAAAAAAAAATAAACACGATCATCAAAAAAAAATTGGGGGTTACCATTTAAAAATCTTAAGTTGATATGGCTTTAACGCATAAGGGATGGTGTTAAAATTTTGAAAAATACATTAAATTTGTCCCACCTAATAACTATAATAGTACAAAAAAAAAATAATTAAAAAAGTCTAATATCTTCTAAGATATTGAGTGGTCCATAGTTAACCAATCACCCGGTATTTTGTTTTTTTGCTAGCTGCATTCAACTAATTTGTCTGCTACTTTATAAGAGTTTTTTTATTACTATCATCAAAAATATTTTTAAAAAATACTTCAGTTGTATTCTAAAACGATTCAGTCCCAACCCAGCTACTACAGTGTAATCACTCGCTCTCACCCTCTTCACCCCAATACAACTTCTCCTCCTAAAAGCCGTCAATTATTGCATATTATGAAAGAGTGGTAACTTCATGATGACTGGTCGCTTTAGATCACAGATATAAATACATATATATATATATATAATATATATATATTTTAGTACCCATGTATGTTTTTTATGCAAAGCTACACTGCTGGCTCTCGGTTTGGTGTTGGATATCTAAATGAGAGTTTGTTCTATCTATATGATCGGGTCGAGAGTCGTCATGGCAACACCCTCCAGGGTGACAGCAGCCGCGCACAAGCTTAAGGGAGTAACGACCTTTCAACGAGCTAAGATTAAAGTAAATATCGCGTTTTTCAGTGAATACAAACGAACCTTTTCATGTGAATTTTGCTTAT
Organism: Adelges cooleyi; assembly: GCF_023614345.1. NCBI lineage: Eukaryota > Metazoa > Arthropoda > Insecta > Hemiptera > Adelgidae > Adelges > Adelges cooleyi. The sequence goes on from NW_026095981.1 coordinate 1,266,455, forward strand.
TGGAACAACCCCTCGTTTTCCTACTTGTACACCGAATATGAGAGGCTGTGGCGTGTCACCCCCGGCCAAAGCGAGACTCGTGCCCTTTATTCACCCTCTGCCGTTCGCGCCCGGATCGCCATAGCAACGACAACGGCCACGTCGCAGCAACCCCCCCCCCCTTTTTTTACCCTTTGTACGAGTCGCCTCCGATGACTGTGCTTAAGCCGGCAACATCGCCATTTAAGCGCTTTATTGATCGTTTCTCGCCTCCGTAAACCCAAAGGCAGCCTCGCAGCAGCCGCGACCGAGCACATAACTGTCTTTCCTCGGAACAACTACTAGATCTACCTTCGGTCTAATTTTCAGACCTAAACACGCAAAAGTTTGCTTGAAAAGGTGAAATAAAGAAAACATTTCTATCCTTTCTTCTACCATTGAATTGCAAAAAGCATTAGTTTGTCAATGTCCATCGATAGTGCTATGATTAAAGTATATTCCATAGAAATTTAGAACTAACTCGGCTATTTTTAAAAAAGTTGTCGGCTGCTGCACGGGTGATGTTACCATCGGTCTACGCGGGTCAATAATAAGAGCACAATCATTTCATGTACTTGCCACCTCCACCAAGTGGCAATAATTTACATAATCTTACAATAATTTGTAAGATTATAATGTGTTATAGTTATCCAATAAAAATTAAGTAGCAAAATATTAACTTAATATTAATATTTGCCTGAAGGATTAAATGTACATTTATTTGGTTAAAATTAACATTTATAAAATGCTGATGTCCGCATAAAACATAATATATAAGTTATTTAGTGTGACTTTAAAAACTATAACTTTTAGAAAAAATAAAACGGTTAGGACCATAATCGGGATTTCGGGTCTAAGAAAACTATACAGACGGTTATGAACACAGACATCATTAAAAACCCTCAAAGGCAGACCTTCACATTATAGTAGACTCAATTTAACATTAACTTTGTGTCGAAGTGACAGGGAACCGATTTGATTTGCTGATATAAGTGCGAAGTCTTCCCCGTTGAAAGTAATAAATAAGGCCCATTTCTAATACAAAGCCCAAAAGGGTGTTATCGTTATAATTTGATTTAAATTCAAATGGGTTATTTTTTCATGGGGGGGGGGACTAATAAAATACACCAAAGAGTATTCCGTACTTTTACAGTTTTTAGGTAAGTCTATTCAGATAAATGCAAATTGAGTTGTAAATTAAATTTCACACCGTATGTTTTTGTAAAAATAGTAAATATTTTATTTGAAAGACATTAAAGTTCCAAATGTATTTAGGACGGGAGGTGGAGTAACACGTTACGATTAAAACAACTTTGCACTCCACCCTTATTAAATAAAATAACGACGCCCTTTTATATTATATTACCAAGATAAACTAATTATTCATAACACATATTACATACATAATCTAAACACAGTAAATATCTTAGAGATATAAGACTTTTTTTTTTTAAATTAACAATTTTACATTATAATCGTTTAATTAAAATTTGTAGTTCAGAAACCAAAACAAAATTAATTTTTCTTTAAAATTACACAAAAGATGGTATTTAATGTGTATTAAAAGTGGTTCCATAAGACGGCAAAAGGGTGTTATTATTATAATTTGATTTAAATTTAAATGGGTTATTTTTTCATGGGAGGGGGGGGACTAATAAAATACACCAAAGAGTATTCCGTACTTTTACAGTTTTTAGATAAGTCTATTCAGATAAATGCAAATTGAGTTTTAAATTAAATTTCACACCGTATGTTTTTGTAAAAATAGTAAATATTTTATTTGAAAGACATTAAAGTTCCAAATGTATTTAGGACGGGAGGTGGAGTAACACGTTACGATTAAAACAACTTTGCACTCCACCCTTATTAAATAAAATAACGACGCCCTTTTATATTATATTACCAAGATAAACTAATTATTCATAACACATATTACATACATAATCTAAACACAGTAAATATCTTAGAGATATAAGACTTTTTTTTTTTAAATTAACAATTTTACATTATAATCGTTTAATTAAAATTTGTAGTTCAGAAACCAAAACAAAATTAATTTTTCTTTAAAATTACACATAAGATGGTATTTAATGTGTATTAAAAGTGGTTCCATAAGACGGCAAATATATTAAAACTTGGTAAACTATTAACAGTAAAATTATAAGAAAAAAAAACTTTTCAAAGTCTAATATCTTCTAAGGTATCAGCTGGGTCATATAGACCAACCAATTGCGTTGTGTATTTTATTCTGCACTAATAGTTACTATGAACTTTGGTCGCGACGCATATTACATCTTATAACTACATATTTTCTACAAGTATTCTAAAGTGTATATTCAGAAAAACTTACCCGAAAAACGGCCTCGGATCACCACGGACTTGCGTTGAACTTGTGAACTTGTTGGACTTGTGGCGAGCAAAACTACACTGTAAGAAGTCCTCATGTGTGTTTTTTATGCAAAGCTACACTGCTGGTCTCGGTTTGGTGTTGGATTTCCAAATGAGAGTTTGTTCTATTTATCTGATCGGGTCGAGGGTCGTATTTACTTTACTTGGAATAGTCTTTGCAAGTAGTGGACCAACTTTGACAGTTATTAATATCAATCGATTAATGTTGATTTCTGGAGTGTCATAGCGGCTACATACCATTGTCCCGGGAAATTAAAGGCTATGGGGAAACGTGTACGGCTGTCCATAGTGCTCAATACAATTGGCCGCCTTAGATCTTGCCAGACCGTTATGGAAACTGAGTGGGAAAAAAAGATTCCGTTTGCTTGATCAAGCACCTCTACAATAGCATTTGTTAAGGCGCATTGTTCACTAAAACAACATTAAGCGGGAAAGAGAGATCTATTTTGATATTAAATGTTTTTTTTTGAACTTTTATAACGCATACAGGCTGTATTTTTGTACAAAAACATAATATTATGTTTCTACTTGGAACAGCGCCTACATTATTGAAATAATCCTAGTTAAGTTTCGTTAAGTTAAATTGGTTCGCTTTGAAATAATCGATTTGATACCAGCTTAATTTTGCATTTTGCAATGTGTCAAATATTATTGTTGTGCAAAATAAATATATGATTATGCTATGCGCTAAAAAAAATGTTAGTTCCTATGACTATCTAGGAAAATCTAAGACATTCTATTTGTTTCCCTGACCGGATAGATCAGAAATCGTACTTGATAGGTATTAGGTACTTAATTGGACTAACAATTTTAAAATTTCCACCCTTCTCATTCAAAATCGCAGAAGACACCCAAAAAATGCACATTCGTTTCAAGTTGAAATTACGGCGTGCTGTAACTTTTTTAAAAATAGTCGCATTAGTTTCAAATTTGTATGAAATATTCTTAAGACGTGGTTTTATCAAATCAGAATATCAAATCACTAATACATTTTTCATGAAAGGGCGGACACTTTTTTAAGTGTGAATATTAGGGCTAAGGTCTAAAATTTGAAGTATTAATTATTAAGTCTAGCGTGGGACTTTTAAGATTTATGATGTACGATTTTTATATTATTTTTAAAACAGAATTGTGTGACCGCAATGTTGCGAGACATTAAACAGATATTATTATAAAAAGTTAGTTACACGATAAATATTTTTGTGAAATTCAAAAGCTAGATAAGTACGGCGCATCGATGGTACTCGACGGACTGATGTTGAAGATTATATGAAAAGAAAAAAAAGACAAGTCCTTCAGAGAACACTGTCGAATGGACTAGGAGTAGGGCTCCGAATTGGAACGTGCGCTTGGTCCCCATTATACATTTTCGGGCCCCGGGGCTTGCCAGTTGGTTCGGTTCGCGATTTGATTAAAAAAAGTAACAAAAATCTATACTTACAACAGGAACGGCGGTGTACACGTTTATTCGATTGAACCGACGGGGAAAGCCAAAATGGCTGATGTTGCCAACGCGGTAACTATGGGTGGAGCTAGCCGAGCATTGGATACAACCTAACCCCTCGTTTGATTTACCCGTTTAATCAAACCCCCCCCCCCCCCCGGGGCCGAGGGACTGCGGATTTTTTCATTATTCAGCGTGGGTTTTGCCTTTGGCATTGCTGACGAGGCGCACAAACTCTCTAGAAACTTCAATTTAATTTCAACATCACCCCCCCCCCCCTGTACACTACCCTTGTACACGACCGGGTGTAAAACTAATTTCACGTTTGAAAAGGGTCTTTAATGGAAAACTCGAATTCCACAGAGAGACGTTTTCGGATGGAAAGAGAGCTTACAACGCGGAGACCCGTTCTTGTTAATTTCGGTGATTTGTGAAGCGTAAAATGATTTTCGTCGACGTGGCATTCTGTAATATTATTTCTACTTAAGCAAGAATTCACGCTCGACGGTGCCTTAAATTAAAATCTCGACGCCATAATATTATTACCAAAATATTAATAATCATATTTTCCGTCGTCGTTTCGTTGGAAAATAATATAATTCCTGTATTTCAACGTCACTCCGAATATGACAAAATAAGCGGGGTTTTTTTTTTTTTTTAAATAATTTCTTTACATAATAATCCATTATAAATATTAAACGTAAAAGTTTTTTACACATTATTGCATATAGCAATATAAACTGTCCCGAGTTATTGGAATGTCTAAGCTTTAAAACCGCTACAAATAATAAATTCCAAAAGTACATTTTTTTTTTTTACTTACCAAACATTTCTAACAATTATATATTATGCTATTTTCACACCCGAATCTTATATATTAATGTCTGTAGGAAATGTAATTAACAATATTGAGTATAGATCTACTCTACACTCGGTTTTCAGTATTATCAAAATGTCTCCGTTAATAAGTGTATCTTTAAGCTAATTTATATACTTAAATATTTAATGTAATCACATACACCTACATGCATATACTTCTTCTTTTTTCTCTCTTCAACACTTTTAATGTATTACTTTAGCCAAAATTAAATTTATAACTTTTATCCGAACTATATAAAGTTGGTAGGTAATATAAGTTTGAGATTTAGCGGGGTATTACCAAAGTGACCAACAAATACATATAAAACGATTGGAAATAGTAATATAAATTCTTAAAAGTCACACAAATTATGGTCAAAACAATATGTTATCAGTTCTAAGATATTTTGCAAATATATTGTATGTGTGTTAGGAATATTAATTACGTTATGTTATTATACCAGTCAGGCCATTTTTAACCTTATCACATATGTTTTTTAAATTATCTGAATTTACTTAAAAAAAAAAAAAAATACTATTTAAGTAGATTATAAATATATAAAACTGCAAACCTTGACAGTTTTAGATATAAATGTAACAGTCAATATAGAAAATCGTTTTTAACTTTAGATGATTTTTTATTCGAAAAAATAACACATCAAAAGTGATAACAAAATTAATAGGTTATATTATATTTTGGTAGGAGAAAAGTCGTTTATCATTTTGAAACATCGGATATTCGATTTTTATAACAACAATATTATTACCGTGCATATCTAAATTTTAGCTATTATATATTTTAAAGAGATATTCTACACATTTGTATCAACTGTAGTGTGTACTACAATCCGATTTCTGCCAAAATAAATTTAAAACATGCTACCTAATATTTTTTTTTGAACAACCCGAATCCGTTTATTTTATTTTATTTTTAACCTGAAACTTCAATCATACTGTACAACGTATTGAGTACATCAGTTTTCAGCTAACCGAGACGCGTATTGGAACAAGGGCCCAATTTAATATTTTATAGGTACTTACATTAGTTTTTTAACGAAAACTTATGTGTACGGCACGACACAAAAAAAAAACACAATCAACAAAGGCTAACGCAGAAGAAAATTGATCAAATGGACGTACGTCCTTTTTATTGTGCGAGTTAGACATTTGACGGGCACAAGAAACAATCAAATAACAAAAAAAAAAAAATGTAATTACCGCGGCTCGGAGGCGACCGACAAAAGAGAAGGAGAAAAGGAAAAGGGGAAAGGATGACGGGGTTCAACAGAGAACCAAACGAGTCCTGTTCGGTCAGTAAATGGGAACGGTACACCCGGTGTCCTGGGTCCAGGAAAGTAAGGGTACGCGGAGGGATGGGGTTCATGGGTTTTTAGGAGATGAAGAGGGGCTGTAGGACGGGGAGCCGGTGTCGCATTCCTCTCCGGCCACTTCCATCGGCGGTGGCTGTGCCGGTGACTCATCCGCTGCGCCGCGTTCTCCCGGGTTCTCCTGGGGATGCTGTAGCCTGTGGGCCTCTTCCGCCATCGCCCACCGTCTCTCCACTCTCCTCACCAACCAGGCTGCCTTCCTCATTATGTCCCTCTTGCGGTCCGCCGATGTCCGCAACCTGGGCCGCTTGCCCATGGCCGGGCTCGAGTCGGAGGCCCCCGAGGTCGACGGTTGCTGGGCCGAGTTGGCGGTTCCCGTGGGCGGTGGCGCGCGGACGTCCTGGCGCTGGGCTTGTGTTTGGCCGTTGTGGGTCTGCCGTTCACGCTGTCGCCCGAGATGACTGGTTGGCAGCACCAAGCGGATGACCCGGGACGCTACTGGTCCCGGCTCCTGGTTTGTCCGGCAGAGCGGACCCGCGCCTACGGGACCCTGTTGAGCCCGACGTTGGTCCTCACGCCAAGGCTCCGAACGCACCACCCGAATCGATTGATTAACCAGTAACGAGGGCAGACGCTGCGGAGGATCAACCGCGGGGTTAAGCTGGGCCACCTGGGCCACCTGGGCATCGAGACGACGCTCCACGGTAGTGATCCGATCGGCCAGGTCTCCCACCATGCGCAGCACGAGTTCTAGCGTTTGCCTGGAAGGTTCGCGGTCTTTTCCGCCCGATTTTCCATCCTTTCCCTGAGACATATTGTGCTTTATTGGCTGAAACAAATGAACAAACGCGATATTTTTAGACCATACTTAATCCGAGCGTTTCAAGCAGCAAGTAACGTGGATCTTCTGGACTGGTCGGTTAAGAAAACCCCTTTTCCAAGACGTCTCTCCTTCAATGTTTCCGAGCAAATCCGGCTCGAAAGCCTTTACTCGCTTTAGACAAGTAAAGTGCTGCATAGTGCACCCACATCCCCTGGCTCCATTGCTGCATTTTCTAGCTCTGGTCTACCCGGTGATGTCTTTTACCGGTATTGTGGTCTCTATACATAAAAACTAATTGTCTTCTAGTCGCTTAGCCTCCCTTCCTATTATTACTTCTTGGTAGTATTATTTCGTTATCTATCAAACTAATTACTGAATTTTCGTGTAATGCGTTCAGCGAACAGCAGCAACATTTAGAGCTGTATTGCATTTCATAATATTTTGTGGATAAGTATTGTAGCCAGTATTAAACGTTAAGTGTTACATTTCAGTATAATATTATGTCGTTCTAAAAAACTACATAATACGACAATACATTATAGCCACGTCTAAAAAAAAAGACAGTTTTGCAAGCGCTTGAAAAAAATAATAAAACGCCATAAGTCTAACTTTTTTGATTTTAAAGAGTATTTCGTAATTTTCGGAAATACCATATTGCAAAGCATGTTTTCAAGTAGGTACTCGTATAAAGTTTTGTGATTCAATAAATGCGTGGGTATAAAACCCTTTTTAATATCATAGATTTAAGATATTCACCTGTTTAAACTTCAAATAGATGTTTCTAAAATCTGTAAATTTTTCGTTGTGGCAGTCTGGTTCTATAGGCGTGCAGCAAATATTTTAAGTTTAACCATGTACATGCATCTCACAAATAACATTACTGTACAGCTATTATAATACAAAGAAATAATAATAATAATTGTGAACTCCGGCCACTATCTCTCTCTATCTTCACCACATCCTTTCCCCACTCCTGCCCATCCCCTATCCTTCTCTTTTCTCTAAATCAGTATACATATATATAATTTAAAAAAAAATATAGTATTCAAATACAATGTGCGTCCTCGTCAAATCTGATAACCAATTATTAACCTTTTCATATTATAATATTTTAATAATATTTTTGTTTTATTTGCTTTTTATTGGACGTTTAAAATGGAATTTTTAAAACAGAATTTTGGTTCAGCCTAAAGGTTTCCAGGTCATTTAACCCAAGCGGTGTGTTGTGTATGTACTCACTATTATTATAAATAATAATATGGTACTAAACACTAAACTACAAATTACTAATAACATCAAAGCGTAATGATATATTTTCTCTTAAAATAGTTTCAATTTTTTAGTTTTATTTTTGAAAACATTGGTGTTTCCAGAATTGCAATATTATTTCAAGAACGAACGGGTGTCTTATACGAATCACCCTATGGGGATGCTACTTGAAGAAATCGGTTCAACGACTAAGGATGTATCGTGGGTAGAATGCAAAACACATTATTAAAAATGTAATACTGGGGATGCTGAGAAAGTTCCACGACGAAGCTAGAATTTTTGTTATTTTCGTGAAACTGACACAAAGAGGAGGGTGGTGAGTATAATATATATATATATAATTCAACAGGCCGTGGAGTTTATTCGAGCTAACAACATAGAGACCCTTTTCGTATTTATTTAGACGTTTTCCCCCTCGGTCTTGCCTTAACTTGTGGGTACATTCTGAGTGAACAAATACCAAGTCCCATCACGTTTTACCCGGAATTCCCTGCAGGCTTATCGCATAGCCCATTTCAAATACAAACACACACAAACGACTTTGATCCGCAACGGAAAAGGGGTCTTTACCCTGGGGACGGGGTGGTAACGCCGAACAGGGTTGGCTTGAGTTTCCTTTTCGTTTTTCGTTGGTCGAGCCGTGAACTGGCAAACCATTCCCATTAATTTGTTACTGACAATGTCTTTAGTATGCGTGTTACTTCTTGGCTAAGTTTAATAATACAACGACAACAGCGAACCCCCTTAAAAAGTGCCGGATTTATGTCTCCAGAGACTTATAAATTGTAGGGCCCTTGTAATATGCCCGCTACGCTTGACAATGATCAATTTCCTCTATCGCCCAACTATTTTTTTTTAATTCATAATGTAACACAGCTCATTCACAGTTTATGGGAAGAAGACACACGGCAGTACCACCCGACTAAGAAATTAATAATTGTTTTTGTTTATATAAATAATTTTACAAGAACACTAGGTAACATTCACGAGAGTCTCCTGGGTGCTTTATCAACGAGTAAGGCCCAAGATAGTTGCTTTATTAGGGAGTCAGTATAATTGGATTTATATTAGAATGACAAAATGAGTAGTGAGATTTAGCTAACTGGTTGAGTGTAGCCGGTGTATTCATAGGTTTAAATTTTTGTTAGTGATATACCAAGGGGCAGCTGAGGTTATTAGTCACCAGCAGAACGACTGGAACGCTTGAAGTGTATTGGTGTTCCAAAGGATTATGGGACGTACATAGACCATAGGATCAGACGAGACGGATTGTGAATTTGTATACGATTAAACGGCCTTTACAAAGTATTAGTTTTGCTAATAAAACCTATCAAAGTGGAAGAAATTCAATTAAAAATGAGACCCTCCAATATACGGACCCTAATAAATCTTGCTCTTGCAAAAAAAAAAAACCCAAATCAAATGCCCATTATTCTGTTATTTATTTTTCTACAACAAAAATGGCTATAACTTGTTTAAATTAAGAAACGTTTAAAATGTTACCTTATAGGTAGTTCAGATAAAGCTTAAAGTAAGTTGGCTTGATCGAAATAGCATGTGACTATTACTTATGGCACCGGGTTATTTTACCATGCGTTTTAAATATTAAAATTTTGCTATTTTCAATATATATACAAGTACACAAGGACCAGAGTAAATTATTAAGGATAGATCACTATTTTTTTTTTTTTGTAATAATTACTATATTTAAAAATTATAGTTTTTCGAGTTAGACATTTATTCAAGGTGTGCTAGGCGCTTCGGACTACGTCCTAGCGTACTTAGTCAATTTTGACCAAAATTCGACTTGTACACTTATTCACAGCTGTTACAGATATATTTAAGTTAAAAAAAATGTACCGTTGTAGATAACCGATGACTCTGTGATCAGATAAGACGTGTTAGGGGTGAAGTGCCCCTATTTTTTTTTTTTTTTTATAGCAATATCGCCTACTGAATTATTTTTAAAAAATATGCTCCGGGTTGGGGTTTTTTTAGTAAAACGTGCACGCTATAGTGTGGTACGTGTTACGAATATTTTTTTGCTCGAACGTTATACAAGACTGCTGCTAACGCGGCTACTATTATGGCCAAAACAGAATCCGCCGTTTCCGTATTGATCCGATACGGCAAGGCCCATAACCGACCCTTACTACGAAAATTGCCAGGAGGGTCGGTTAGAAGGGTGGTTTCGGTGGGTTCGTGCTTTGCTTGTGTAAACTCGAATATAATACGATATTCACTGTTCGGTTGGAATATTATACAATTGATGAGGTCGCTTTTATGATTTCTAGGTAGTACAAAATTAAATCCACCGACCGCACGGTGAATTATTAATTTCCATTCCCAGCGGGTTGCAAAAACATCTAAATATTCATTTTTGTATTTAAATAAACTCTACCAGTGTTATACATCTTATTAACAAGTCATAATTTTACAATACCGACGGCTAGTCTAACTGAACTGAATTAGCGGTTTGTACAACTTTACTTGGGCTTGTTTAAAAAAGGTAAAAACGCACGCCATCACTACCGTCGTCGGTTTGGTTTCGTTGTTACATCGAAAGTGAAATGATAAAGTGTTGGATTTTGTATTTATATTTAACAATACTTCATCAAGTTCACTAAGGATATAAAAGCAATAGTTCCATTCAAAAGTAGCATGGCGCACTTCCAGTTTAAATACATAAAAGTCTATTTGAAGAAACAGCCTGATCGAATCATATAATATATATTATAAAAACATCAGTGAATATGATTACAATCCATTTTTATTTTATAAATTATAATTGCGCACAAATAATAGCATATACTCATTTGTAATAAATTAAACAGAATGTATTACAATAATGAAAAATATAACTTTGTAAAAGAATATAGAACGATTATTTTATTTGGGTTGTAACGTGTGAAAAGGATAATGCCAGATGATTGGATAAGAAGTTATCTTCTAGGTACAGTATTCAATAATAAAGGAAATGTCTAAAATTGTGGAAATAAAATGAAAGTTTAAAAAAAAGGAGTAAAGAAAAACAGAAGTGAAACAAAAAGTCGGACAGTCAATAATATTATAATATGGAAAGGTCTGAGAAGAAGAAGTGCCCTAAGTAATGTGTGTACAAATAATAGAAAACAATATCTACGAAGAGGCCGAAAACTAGTAGTAAGTATGAGCAAGAGTTCAATAAAAGTGTTAGTATTGAGCCCATACTGGTTTTCAGATAACATCGTTTTAGTTGATGAGTGTTAAGAGTTAAATTAGAGCTGTGTATGGAGCCTTTGAAGAAAAAGTAGGTATAAAACAGAATACATTGTGTTTAAGTTTAATAATGATATTTTAGAAAACCGGTTATCCTTGGGCCTTGGACAGATACTGGTTATCAGTGTAAGTACAAACAGTTTAAGTATTTAACGTGTTTAGTATAAATAAGATTGGTCGTATGAGGTGGAAAACAAGCAACAGGGATTTTGTGTATCAGAAATAGTCTACTAGAATTGTATAAAATAGTAATAACGCCAGCAGTGATGTGTCACCTGTAGAGGGACTTGATTAGACAGAAAAAGGAATGAGTAGATCAGAAGAATTTTGGGGTTGTGTCAATAGCGAAAAAAAAGCAAATGAGAGAAAAATGTTTGACGGTGGACTACTAAATCAAGTTAAGAGATTTAGAAACTTAAATTATAAATTGAACTTTAATTTCATTCAATAGTTAACTGATTTGATAATTTGTATTTAAACTAAAATATATTTCAAGTTAAGTTAATTTTAAAATTTTAGAAGTCTAATTATTAAGTTTTTTCTTGTATGGACTTGTAACTGCACGAATTTTAATAAATTTTAAATTTAAAATAATAATAGTGAAAAAAATGTTGGTTGGTCTAATCTAATGATACCCAAACATACAATAGTCATCATGATAATTATTGTTCTAGCCACATTGCTCTTCTGCTTAACTGTTCTTTTCGAGAAAATTCCTCCTTTTATATTATGTATTTGGCGCTGTTTCGTCGTTTTAAGTATTATAATAATGTAAGGCTTCTTAAAAAATAATACTGTAAAATTGAGTTAATTGTTGAACCGTAAAAGAAAATTAAAAAACGACGATACGCCATCGAGTTAAAAAAAATAAAACAATAACTGTTTATGTCTAGTTAAGTTAAATGTTTTTAATTGAAAATAATTAATAAAACCAATACATATGATAGCATTAAATTTAAGTTAACTTAATATTTAATTTAGAATTAAACGATAAAAATGTAGTTTTAACATAATATTTGTGTATGAACTTTGATTAAAAAAATAAATGGTTTCTTCTATGTCGTTCAAATTGATGTAAAGTAAAACATGTGTAATATAAAATAATTTAAAGTAAGCCGCCAATGGATCGCCCGTGTAAATCGCGTAAGTCATCCTTAATGGACAATGAAAACAAAAAACAACTAATTAGTATTTTTTTTTGTACATATTTAAAATACAAGTACGTTCTATTTTAATTTCAAGAGCTCAATTTTAGCTTTGATGCTGAGTTAAGAAAGTAATGGCCCTACAATGATGTGTTTTTAGTCTGAAGTCACAAATACTTTTTTACCCGTGCACCGATTTATTCGAGACACATCTCTATAGATCTAAAATCTTATTTGATTCGCTTTTTGGCGGTCGTAAGTCGACAAAAAAAAACAATTCCTTTGCTCCCAAAAATAAGACAACCCGAAAAAAATTAGACCGGTTTTCGACATTCAACTATGGCTTGCTGTAACTAAGCAAAAAAACGTACCAAACGTGTCAAATAAGACGTGCCTGTCCCTAGCCAATCAACGGCTACTTCAGCAGCTATTTTTTCTACGGAAACGGTATCTAGTTTGTCGCGAACAAAATCAACCAGCGTTTGCCGTCAAGTACCGGTATCGTGAATGTTTTAGAACGTGGTCTAGCGCTTATAGTCTGTTACCACAGCATAGTATACTATTTAAAATTAGATTAAAAAACTTACCGGATTCTTGTGAACAAACTGCTGCCGTACTACGTGTGTACACCGATACGCGTTCGGAAATAAACTAGTTCCACAGCCGGAAAACCGTTAGCATCTGTCCGAAGGTTACCCTGTGCAAGCATAAGGCATAAGGGTCGGGGTTAGGTACCGATGGGGTGATCAATGGTCGGTTTTTAGTGAAAGGAACCGGCAGCTGTACCGGGGAGATTGCTCTTAACAAGCGAAATGACAATAACCAAATCGTACACAATGGATTTAATGCATTGCAGTATAACCTACAAAAAAATAAAGAACATGTCCCTATTTTTAGGAACAATATGGTCATATTTGGCATAATATCGTGTACTTGGGGTTGGAAAACAGTGTTATATATTTTTTAAAACGGTCACTTTAGTATTTAGGTTTTTATCTGAAGCGACGAGCATCATTTTTTTTACATCTCTGAAAACAGTTACAGGATCAGTGTTGGGAAAAGATAACTATAAAGTTATCTAGATAAGATAACGGATAATTGAGTAATATATCATCTAGATAAGATATTAAATTATTCATTTAACATTTATTTAGCTAAAAGATAAAGATAAATACAATTTTATCTAGATGAAAAATGGAAACGGCTCATTGTTCATTGGACTTGTATTACTATTTACTATTTTACTTTTATAGTCTTTACTCTTTACCCTATATGTAGTTACTGATACAGGACTCGCCTGACATGTATATATATTTGTAAAATATAATTCATAACCATTCTGCTCAAATAAACACCTGCACTTTCGACCATTTTTTTTGTTGGGATTTTGGTCAATGTTAATCTTGAAATTATTATCGTAAAAATTCTTATAAACACGTTTTATATAGCACTAGTAATTATTTCGAGAGTACTGGGAAAAAAATTATCAACATTAAATAAAAACTGAGCACTGTAGTCGAGAACTACGAATATAAATAATAAATTATACGATAATACATATATAACTCTTATCTACTTCTACCTATTAAAAATAGGTAAAAGACGTTTTGTATAATCGACTAAAATACATTGGATTACAATGGAATATTGGACTTGTCTAACAAGCCAACCCCAATGTATTAATAATATATTCTTATATCACTAATCACTATTCATTAGGACCTAGGTATATTAATATTTTTAGGCTAGGACTACATTATGCGTTTCGTCGGGTCCCGAAACCTGTTTTTGTAAAACCCACGAATAAATAACTTAAAAAATAGTTACAATTTCTATCTAGATTAATCACCTCAGATAACCGATTTGTTTATCTAAATAAGATAATAAGATGATTTACTTTTTTTTATCTAGATAAGATGTTAATTACAATTTTTTATCTAGATAATTCCCAACACTGTACAGGATCAACCGACGTGACGTCTAGGAATACTTCCTTAAATCGAGTTATGTTGTTATATTTGATTACACGCGAGTGATAGGTTTACTCATAATAATACTTGGAATAATTTCGATGTGGGTTCAAAAAGTGTTTATATATAAAATACAATATATCATAGGAGACCTCTAGAGGGTAAATACTGTACAGCCACGGTCCGACTGCTGAAATTGGATACCAACGCAAATAATAGAACCATTCAGTTTACAATGCCATATGTCGAGTTTCACATACTCCGAACCCTCTTTCAATGTTAATAGTATTTCTATAATATAATATGTAGAGAATGAAGAGCAATAATGTCGTTCACGCTGGGACGTGCACAGGTAAATGGTGCTGTACACATAAACGGTGTTTATCTGGACCCTAATATTATCTTGTATAGACACGTTATTTCAAGTTTGAATGAATCTCATTCTGAATTTTTCATTTGTTGTGTATTTTCAAGAACATTACTATCGATAACCATAGTCATAATATTATTATTGTAACTATTGACGAAAAGAAAAATGTCCAGTATCTTGTATCTAATGTTTCATTCACTGTGGATGACGCTAAAAAATTGAAAAAACTTTTACTGTGAGGTTATCGGTCAATTATGTAGAATAAATATTTATGAGTTATCTTGAGTGGATAACGATAAAACAAATTCTATCAAAATATCCAACTTACAACTACATTAGCTATTGACTGCAGTGCGAAACCCGCTGAACAAAATAACACAAACAGATCTGATTTTGTATCGAAATTATTTAAGGTTCTACACCATTTATCGATTGTTTTAATTTTTAAAATAAGAATTAACTTTACTTTGTAAAATCAATTAAGTTTGTTAATACTTTTGTTGATTGATTACACAATTATCCTTCTTAATCGAGTTCAATCATTTTAAGGCTGTAGTTTAAACCTAATAGTTATTATTATTATTATTATTTGTATGTCAAGCGATATTTGGAAACAAAGCGCACTGACTAGGTGCATAACGAGTTTTACCATTTGGGGAATAATCGTGGTCAAATTGGGGTGTCAAATTAATTGAAATAATATAACCATTAGGGTCGAACAACGTCTGTTGTAGTGTTGCGGAAATCGAACCCGGCACCGTTAGTCTAACGCATTATGCACACATGTTGACCATTTGTTAGTAATGTTTTTTTTACTCTAATAAAATACCAGGTGATCATTTTACCGTGAACCGCTCAATATCTCATTAGGTTTAAATAATAAATAAGTAACAATGAAGTTTTAAGTTTAGGGCAGGAGGAAACTCCACCGAGTGTATAATTTTTTGTCTGCGCGCACTTCCCCTACCGTCCTAACTTCTAAACTCTTACGACTTAAAAAATAGTTGTTCAAAACTGGTCGCCACCCAGTCAACATTTTTAGTGAAATATACTTAATTTGAAAAGTTATCATTTAAGTTTAAGAAGTTGATATAAAAATGATAAATTATGGGGGGGGGGATAAAAAAAATGTGAAAACTGAGTTAAACATATTGAGCGGTTCACGAATATTATATTATATAACAGACTGTAATAAAAAATGTTCTAAAGTTTGAACAGTTAAAAAAAAAACCATAATCGTAAATAAAACAGAATCGTTGACATTTTATTAAAAATACACACACAATGATAATAAAGTTTTCTTTTTAAAACTGCAGAGGTGATTTACATATTTTAACAAACAAACTTAAAGTACTACACAGCATTTGTGGTAAAATTTTAATACATTGGAAAATGTGCAATTCATCTAAACACGAGTTTTATAACTAGTTTTCATTCAAACGAAAGGTTAAAACGGTGTGCTGTACAATGTTTTAGCAATTAAATTAAAATTTTTTTATTTTAAATTAGCTATCATTTCAAAATTGTTACAATAATTCCAAACACGATAAAAACCCTATTTAATCATTAATTAAAACTAACATCGTAAAGCAATTATAATATAATACAATGAATAAATAGTCAGCCATAACACGATATGTAATAAAAACAGGTGTTTTCTAGTTTTGTTAATTATTTTCAAATAGTACTACACTGAAATAAAAATTTATAGATTAACTATAAATATTTACATTTTAATAAATTATTTTTATGAATAATTCAGTAATAAGATTATAACACATACAATTTGTAAAAAATCACTTAAACTATAGAAACACACAATTCAATTATTTGAGATAAGAACAGAAATACAATATTAGATTTTTTTATTGAATCTTGAAACTAAATTGTTTTCAAGTATTGTACCTGATAATACAAACCAACATTCAACATTAGCCAAAAAAAACAACTGTAACTATTTCATTTCGACATGTAACTGAAGAAAACGTTGATTCAGTTACAATATATTAAACTGTCATAATAGTATTTGTCTCATATATAGAAATGTATAATGAATATATATCATACAACACCTTTCTCTCCAAAATGCTGAATAACGAGATTGATGATTAATTTTTATTAAGTCAATTAAATTTTAAAGTTAATAACCACTACACACGCAAAAATCATTTATTTTATATTCCTCATTCTTCTAAAAAGTGTAAGTCAAACAACCCAATTAATATTTTAATGCCTTCTGGAAATAATCAATTATTTTAATAAACATTGTATGTATTATTTTTATTATTATTCTATATATTAGTTTATTTATCTTTTATTATGTTATATCTTATTATTTTAAATTGTATTATATTATTGTTATTTATACAAACTAATTGTGAATTGGAAATTTCCCGATTTGTCCGTATTAATAAATAAACAAATATTACTATTATTGTATATTTTTTAAATTATTGTTTTATATTACATTGATCAATATCCATCACTTAATTTCAATTCGGGTTAAATTAAAATAATTTAGAATTATTTGCATGTATAAAAAAAAAGTAAATATTTTCAATTATAATATTATTTCTTTATGAAACTGTATCGTTGTTGAACATGAGACCACAAATATTATTCATCTATACGATATTTAAAAAATTCAAGACATAAATTTAAATTTAATGCATAATACGTATCGTGTTGTATAATATTATGTAAATTGAAAGTATAATAATAAATTATATTTGCATAGTTTAAACCATGTTGAGATCAGAATCACGCGAAAGTCCATTTACTCGTTTATCGTTAAATAAGTGTTAAATTTGATAAATTAATTTGATTAGCTTGTTGAAATGTTGAAATCTATTGACAATACATATTTGCTACTAGTTAACGGACAAAGCTTTTTAGAAATCCAAAATATATCAAATGAAACGCTTTATCAAACGTTTTTGTATTAAACAAAATGTTTGCTGTGTCGAAAGTGTTTATAGAGCAGAATAATGTATTCTTTGCATCAACAATTTTTACCACACAACAATAACGAGCTTATATTATTTCAACTAATTCATAACGGTAAACAGTTAGTTTTTTTTTTGACATACACCAAAACGTACGCCTCGACATTTCCTACAAACGAATCGTCCACTTGATACACCTTTTCGTCGTTGCACTCATACCAGGTGTCTGAAATGTGAACAAACGTTTTTACATTTAATTTTACTTAGTACAATGCAATGTTATTAAATGATTTATATTTTGTGTAGCCGACTTACGGTTGCTGTGATGAAACGAGGTATAATGACCAAAATTGCAGCTGAAAAATAAAAACGTCATCGTTTTTAATACGGATTCACAATGAACTAATCGAAAATTAAAATTCACCTATTGCCTTTGTGCTCGATAACGGACGATAAGTCGTACAGACAGTCTTCCCTGTCGACGGCAATCCCGTTTTCACTTTGTACATACTTGGACATATCCAACGAAACCATAGGAAATTGAATAAGAGTCTGCACTTTGACAGACTGATTGTTTTCATAGACAAACCTACTTAGGTGCAAACACAGTACCTGAAAACAAAAAAAAATACATCATACGTCACTCAAACTCAGGAAAAATAATAGACCGTGGGTCCCTAGAAGTTCTCATAAGTCTGTGAGACTATATTGGTCAGAAAATAAGTATCACATAAGCTATGTGATGAATGAACCGTATCAGATAAACTTCTGAAACTCCTGACTGCACATCTATATGCCAAGATGATTATAATAAAACTATAATATACTACACTTATTGTAATACTTTAAATAAGCAAAATCCGTTCATCGGTTTTAGAAATCTTTTTAGGTAAAGAAAAATATAGCTGTAATGACAATTTTTTTTGTTGTAAAAAACTAAAATAATTGATTTAAAATTGTTTTAATTTATATTTTCTCGACAAGTTCTTTCTAATGAGCTAAGAATCAACTTTCTGTATCTCACCTTTTAAGATAAAATTGAAAATTAAGCGTTTATCAAAACCAACAAAGTAAATGGCAGATAGTTCCTATTTGATATACTACTGTAATATAATATGGTGCTCTAAAATTTGTTTTTCCAATAATATTATCTATTTTTTAGAAAAAATACAATTGTTTTTCAGAGGTTTTTTTTTTTAATGTGAATTTTTCAGGAAATTGTCAATCTCTAGTTTTGGATAACTATACAAACATAATAATATTGTTAAATTACAACATTACTTCGGGTAACTGGCTGATCCAGATCTTACTGTTCGACTTCTGACTGCTGTTGCAGACTTTACAGTCCACACGTTTGTCTTGGAGTTGTTCCACTCCGAAAAAACGTTCCAAGCAATCTGAGTAAAAAAAAAAAAACAAAAATTACACAGAAATAATTTAATCAAGATGACCTACTCCAAGACTCTAGTCACTATGCTCACCGGTTAAGGTGCCGACTGAACTATTAGTCGAAACGCCGTTATAATATTCCGAAGGGATACCCAACGAAATTACCAAATTGGTTTCACTCCTTTGAGTGTACAACGATCCACATCCTTGACAGCATTCCTTGAAGTACACCATGGACAACAATATAATAATACATTGTGTTTAGACGATTTTCGGTATTTTTATTAATTTTTTTTTTTTTTTGAAATAATAAGCGATTAAAAAATTACTCGGCATATCAGCATGCTGCTGAACATGGACGTGGCGAATGAGGGATCATCCGAAAATGTAATTTTATCTTCGCCCTCTGCCGGCGGACGTTGCCTAAGCTCAGAATCGAGTTTGTTCAAAACGTACATTAGAAGTTCTACAGCGTCGTTTTGTTTATATTCGCTGAAAACAAAAGAGAAGATTAACCGAACACATCTCGTATTATGTTGGTGTTTCGTGTTGAACAGCTGATTAAAATATAATTATACTAAACTGTTTTGCTATAAAACGTACCCGATAACGTGTTTTGAGCATTCAAAAACCACTTTGTATAAAGAACGAGCCGATATGGAGTTCCTCAGATTGGAGTCCCGAGGCTTCCACTTGCTCAGGCTGGTCAATATTATCTGTAGGTCTTGAACTATATACAACTGCGTTTTGTTTTTAAACAGGTTCAAATTATTGTTGTAGTCCAATTTTTCGAGGTAAACGGTAAACATGTTTATGTTACTAAAAAAATAATATTAATTAAAACGTTTTAGAAGTTCGGTAGCGGCCATTTTTGTTTTGTTTTGTACAAAAACATGACTTGTATGGGAAAAATCAATAAAAAAGGCTCGTTGTGTAAACATTATTTGATATATTATTGTCTTATACAAAATGAAGACTCTACGAATCGCACCCTGTGATGATACGAAGGATAAAATATTGCGAAAATATATGTTAATTTTGTTGGTCTTGAAAACTGAATTAAAAATCAGAAGACTATAAAAAAATATTTATAAAATAAAAGTTTTCTACGAAGACACTTCTTCGTTTTTCTATATAAAAAAAAAAAAAAGTTGTTCACTAACAAAAGGGCTAATTAATACACAATTCATAAGAATCATTATCCTTGTAACCAATATGATTGTTGGAAAAAATAATTTACATATTTTACGTGTCAAATAAAGCCATATTTCTATCAAATAAAAAAGAGCTATGATAAAAAATCCAAACTAAAAAAATGTATATTATGCTAGCTGTCATAAATTACCATGAAATTAAATCTATTTTTAAAAACCGTTTGCGAAATATTGCCTATATTTTCCGGGCCCGATAAATTCAAACAAATAATCTTTTTTGCATCGCTTAAGTAATACAATATTACCCACCTCAGTGATTGCCATATGACATTCATGAAACAACTACTTCCTTCGTTAACCAAACCGACTTTTTCATTGGTCCTGATGCGCTTTATTATTGTTTTTTTTCTAATACTATTCGTGTTTGAGGCTTTTCTTGTTTTCCCATTGGGTTCGCTGGTGGATCCTCTTTAATTTAAAATAAAAAATATATATTTTAGTTTGGGATTAAAGTCTAGTCAATAATATTTTAGTTGATAATATGATCTTACGGAAGTGCCTGTGCCTGACACGCCACGTTCACTGTGTCGCCATCATTTTCCTTAATGGATAGTCTGGATTTTTTTATTGTTCTTTTGCGAGTAGTTTTTGATTTCTTTCTTTTCATATTGACGGTTTGTCTGCGGTTTATATAGGCAGAAATAAAATCATAAAATTAAAAAAATATATATATGATGCGTTAGACCGTAATGTCGGTTTAATAAAATAAATTCATAATAGCAGTAATTATTGTTAATTAATTCGTGTTAAATTATTCGTACCCGGTTTTGATGTTGTTGTTCCGAGCAGTGGATTTTGGAGTGTACAAAACAAATTCCCTCAGGCGGTGCAATTCATCGTCATAACGTTTGGGCTCTACATCTTTACCGCACATGTAACTGGCAATAAACATATTTTAATTTCATTTGTCAAATTCATCAAGGAAATGATAAAAAAAAAGCTAAAAAGAAAAAGTATTTCCTTTGAAAACGTTTAGGAATATAAAAAAAAACTTGTCACGGGTTTCTCCAGTTGTTTCGTCCATTTATAGTTGTTAGAAAGCTCTACTAAACATATTTTACTTATTTTAATACTAACCAATATAATTTTGCAGATTTTATGTTCAAAAAAATGCAATGACACCTAACACGTTCAAAATGAGCCAAATTATGTCCACATAAAATGTTACCACAACAAATTTGCTTGCACTCCACACACATCCAAAGTTCGTTGGTTTGACAGCAAACTGTAAAAACAAAATGAATAACGTATTAAAATTGAACAAACACAATTGCCAATGTTTTTCCAAATTATATTTCCACTTTTAGTGGGGAATATAATGTCCATTCATATATGTTCCTAACAAGATTTTAGTAATGAGAAACTATGAGAAATTATTAATGCTATATTTATTTTTATTCATGTTCTAAAGACAAATGGATTGTATAATATGAAACATTACTATTTTCGACACCAATGTCATAGATCTACAGTATAAACTTTAAATTCTGACTTTAAGTGACAAAATTCTTTCTTAATGCCTTCTGTTCGAGTATAAAATATTAATAATATATTTCGCGTGAGTTTAACAAATTAACAACATACTACAGGGTTGCTACGGTAATTTATCAATTACACTATAACAATTATTCTGGTCATTAAATGATAATGTTGTGAAAAGAAATCGGCTTTAAAATATTCATTTAATACTTATTTCAGACATAAAACAAATTAAAATTAAATATTTTATAGATTAAGATTTCCCTAATGTTAAGTAAACCAAAAATTATTATAACTTAATATATATTTATTCATTTGTATTTATTGAAACCTATGAACACATGAAGACAACATATGGCAATAAACAACATTGTAAGCAATACAAAACATCCAACATTATGCAATAAAATAAAATTAATAAAATAGTTTTTAATGTATGTATTGTCTAAATATTATTACCGAATCTTGTTTCTATTGCGATTAAATAAATACCTACAATAAAATAAATGTTTATTCTTAATCTAAACAGTAAATTATATTAATTTGTGAGCATTTTTACAAGATATTTTTTTCCACGCTAATTTATTTAATATTTTTTTTTTTTATTAATTTACTCGAACTGTTTACTCGTTCGCTCAATTTAATTACTCATTTACTAGTTTTATTTACTCATTTCTTTCATGTATTTACTGAATTTGTAGACTCATTTATTAGATTTATCTACTCAGTCATCGGCTTATTTATTAGATTTGCTTACTCACTTATAACTTACGTTTACTCGATTTTTTCCCTCGTTTAATAGTTTTATTTACTGATTTATTAGATTTATCTACTCATTCATCAATTAATTTAGTAGATTTGTTTACTTGTTCACTAGATCACTTAACCTTTCACCGCACAATGTTCCAAATTTGGTACAATTCTTTAATTAGCGTTTTCCATGAAACCAAAACTAAAAACAAATGTATTTTTATTTGTTTAAGTAGTATTAAGTACATTTATAGCATATGGTTAAAAAAAAAATTCATGCAGTGAAGGGTTAATTAATTTACTCAGTTACTTGATTTATGAACAACATTTGTTTACCCATTTATTCAATTAATTTACTCATTATACTACTCATTTCTAATATACCTTTACTCGGTTTGTTTACTTGGTTTGAATGATTTACTCCTTCGCTCAATTTATCTACTCATGTATTCGAACTGTATACTCATTCACTTAATTTATATAGGTACTCGTTTTGTTGGTATATTTACTTATTTACTCGGTTTATTTTCTCGTTCACTAGATATATTTTTCAGTTTATTTTTTCAAATAATCGACTCTTTTACTCATTTTTTAGTTTTTACTCGATTTGTTTACTCACCTATAACATACGTTTACTCGACTTGTTTACACGATATATTATTTGACGTATTAATAAAATTTGTTTACTCATTTATTTAATTATTTTTTTTAAATTTATTTATTCATTCGCTTATTCGAATCATTTACTCGTTCACTCAATTTATTTACTCATTTACTCGAATATTAGTTGCTCGTTCACTAGATTTGTTTTTCAATAAATGTATTCATAATTATTAGCTCGTTTACTCGATTTATTTGCTCATTTAATCGACTTATATACTCGTGTACTTCATTTATTTACTCGGATCTACTAACTCGACTGGTTTTTTCGTATAGAGGATTTATTAACTCGTTCGCTGGACGTGTTTACTCGATTAATTTACTAGCTTACTCGATTAATTTACTCGTCTATTGAAATTAATTAAGACACTATCGAAGCCTTAAGACATTATCAATAGGTAATTATTATTATCGTGCTATTACGTCTCAAGCTTTAGCTCGAAATCCAAGGGGGTTTTTTTTTTTTAATTTCATGAACAATAATATTACGGTGATATTAGTTTACAGGTGAAAACCGTTTTCGCTCACTTTCGCATTTTTTGTTTTTCTCCAGCTCCAATTTCGATTTGTCCACGTCCAAACCTGCCATGGCGTCCGAGATGTGCGGACAGTAGTAGCTATTGTCTTGATCGTAATTAATGTGGTCATCCACGACGGCGGCGGCGGCGGCGGCAGCTGATTCGCGTCGCCTGTACGCACGGGTGAGATACATTTTGCAGCAATGTTATTAAATCTAACAAAGGGTACACAGAGGAACCGACGAGGGGTGAACGCGATCGACCAATGGGCAAATAACGCGACCTGTTACGGTGGTTATAGTTTCGCTCCAGGCGCGACGCCGACGCAATCGTCCGGACGTCTGTGCCAAAGTTCATGGGCCGCACCGCGGTTCGGCGTAAGAGTAAAATATTTGTATTTCACACTATACACATATAGTACAGTACTTATTGGCTGTGGTGACGCTGCGCACTATGGCGACGCATCCCGTCGGGGGCGCGTGCGCGGGCTTGGGAAGTTTCGGCGACAGCAGAGGGCTCCTTCGTGTCGTTGACAACGAAGAGAAAAAAAAAAAAAACAAAAGAACAGATAATTGAAATCTCCGACGGCGAAAATTCTCGGCACGCTCGTCCCGTCCAACGTGTCACCGGCAAAACGCTTCGACGCCAATCTGCGGGGACGGTAGAAATAATAATAAACATCGACAAAAGCGTTGTAAAGGCGTAAAAATGTGCTGAAATTGAATATTTAATATTCGAGTGGATACAACTCGGGTTGTGATGATCTGTTGCCGCATGGCATCCGTGTATTGTAAGCTACAGCGTAACGAAAATAATTTTCTAATAACAACGGCTGTACACTGTTGATTTGTTCACATATACGTAGCAAAAATGGAAACTGAATTGAGTGCGAGTCATCCCTCTGGTTCGAGAGATTTTCTCAGTATATTAGAATACATTAAAAAGTATGAGTAATGAATTTCGAGGAATTTGCATACACTATTATACATTAGCCCTGAACTCTAGAACTGCCGCCCTAAGCCTAATTTACAGGGCTTAAAATCGTGTCTGTAGTCTTAACTATTCAGGACGGTATTTATTAGAAGGAAATCGCAGTACATATGCAATTTGATACCATTAAATTAAGATAAAAGTTAAGTTTCGTTTATTTGTTTTAGCTCACTTAGTTTTATTTCTCATATTTTCCATGGTAAAATAATATATTACGGCTATTAAAAAATGCTCTTAACTCATTTTTATCATTTTTGTGGACCGGTAACCTAGTGATAAATGCCGTCCACTTTCTCTCCGCGATTTTTATAAATTTAAATAAAATAAAAATACAATACCTTGTGATTTGTTACGCAATAATGACTTTTGAGTCATCTGAACCAAACTGTATGGATAAAAAGTAATATACAAGTACACATGCGTGCGAGCAACCCGTCGTTTATCTCGAATTATATATTCGTATTACTCGTCCTCGGGCTGACTCAACCTGTGTTTAAATTATTTTAATATGATAGCCGGAAATAATAATAAATCTACTTCAGCAAATAAAAACATTAAATCAAGTGCTTCTACAAGTGACAACCGCCATCAACGTCGTGATTACTCAGTAGATGATATTATGAAATTGTCGACAAATCTGAATAACTATATATATAGTATCTATAACTAAATAGAATATATTATTGTATAAAAACAAAACAGTTTTTTTTAAAAATATTAACAAATAGAATTGGTATAACGCTCTGTAAAAAAAAATGCTATAAAAGAAAAAAAACAGTCCGGCGAAAAATTACAGTGAAAAAATGTTCTTTATCAATTTTTCACATAAATAGTTAGTTAAATTCAGGGTCAACGTGTAGTTGCAAATCTTGTTTCTTGTTTGATATTAATGTTAGTTTTTCATAATAAGTCTTTAATCATAGAAAAAACAAAAAACACATTTTTATGGACCTATTACCATTTGTAATATGCATTTTATTTTTTGAATCTCATGGTATAAAGCTTTTTTATCTTTACTTAGAAGCTAAAAAAAAAATAGTTTTAATTGCTATCTATATTCGCAACCGAATCCAAAATTTACATTTTGGAAATCTTCGAAATAATTACTTTTTTTAAATATATTAATTACCAATCAAGTTGTGTACACCAAGTAATATTGACAGTTTCCATTTATACGAGTCCACCTCTAACTGGAGGGGTAGTAGGTAAACATTCACAAACTCAACTCACTCGGTTAAGTGTAGTTTGAAAATTAAACCGTTGATAGTCATCGTGTGTATTTAAAATATAAAATTGTTCGAATAAGCTGTAGTCACACTAACAATGTTTTTGTAGTCATATTATATATCATGTATTTGGCATGTTCGACTATTCCGACCGTTAGACCAAACATTTTATCTATTTTTTTTCATAGTTTTTATTGAAAAAGTGTTGTTTTTTTTTCTTAAGTATTTTAGTTTGATAAAAAAGAAATGTCGTAATCAGTAGTAAATACTGTAATTTTTTTACACCGAAGTATCCATAAATTATATATTTGGTTCTTAAGAATAATAACCACAACAAAATATGCACTGTAGAGACCTTCGCGGGCCTGACTTAGCTCGGCCAGAAAGGGCTTTGATCTGGGCCGTATTAATTTGTTTCCTGTTGTGTTTATTGTGGTTCAGATTGAATGATTAAACATATGATCATTTTTTGTTACATAATATAGAGAGAAAGGATTTTTAGGCTTTCGCATTTGAGCAGTTCTACTGGAGTGAATAACGTGGAACATTTATAAATCAGAGAATTGTTGAAAAATTATTATTTTTCCATATTTCGGAGATCAGAGATTATTTTCAGGTTAAACCTTTTTTTTTTTGATATATTTTATTGAGTTTTTTTATAATAGAATACGAAGACGATATTTTAAGATTTTATTAGCGCACATATTAGTATCATATTTTAAACTTTTTAAAACCTAAAAAATCCGCTCTGCATTTATTAATAAAAAATAAAAATTATGTTTCCTAAGTAAGAAATATGCCCGTTATTTTGTACAACTATTAGTTTTACCATTTAGAACTAATACTTAATACTCACAAAGGAGTTTGGATTGCCGTGTACACTGTATATTGTACGGAGTGTTCGGTGAGTTTGAATACGGACAAACATTA
Source organism: Adelges cooleyi (assembly GCF_023614345.1). Classification (NCBI taxonomy): domain Eukaryota; kingdom Metazoa; phylum Arthropoda; class Insecta; order Hemiptera; family Adelgidae; genus Adelges; species Adelges cooleyi. The sequence continues at coordinate 1,293,448 of NW_026095981.1, forward strand.
ACCGTTTCCGACCTGATCCGTGGGGAGGATGGGATAAGGGTGGTTGTACTGCGAACGGTTAGGACGAGGGTGAATGGATCAATACATCCCCGCCGCGCTACCCACCGACCCGGAACATAATATACTTAAGGCCCAGTGAGTGAAGGGTGTCGACAGAGTAGCACAGCGGGGATGTAAACAAAAGAATAAAAAAAAAAAAGGTCTAAATGAAAACATTTAGGTATCCTGACAGCTGTCAACGCATAGGCAAAAAAATCAAACAAAACTCTAAACGGTGTCCATAAAACCAGTTTACCTAGTCGACAAACATCCGTTTTATATATTATAACTAGTTTCTATTTAAAAAATGTATTCTATAAAATAGTACAATGTCTATAGGATTTGGTATTGAAGGGAGACGGGAGAACAAGGGATTTTACAAACACACAACCGTTTGAAATAGTATAATAATGTAGTATTGGGTCGTCAACGATCAATGCCTATTTGCTGCAGAGTCTATAGCTTGTTGTCCATCCGCACATTTAAAGTGCACCCATATGGTTTGATTTTATTGATGAAGGAGGGGAGGCAATGAAACTGGACTTCGAATCGGAAACAAATAAGTGTGTGTACAATGACAGATTTCCAAAAAAATATTTTAAAATTGAACTTAAAAGTTTTCCAAAGGGACCGGTTGGAGTTTCCGATAAAACCGACATTTTACTATAATTAAAATTGTTTCAAAACAAAAATAATAATATTGTGTTGCTTAGAATGATTGTTCATAATTAAACATACAATTTTTATTTATTTATTTTTTTTTTAATGTTTTTTTCCAGTAACAAATTAATTGCATATTTTGAACGATTCAGAAAAACATATTTTAATAAAAACAAGACTTTTTTTTTAACCAACTCTTCAAATAAAAATTGTCAATTTGTTTTCTAAGAGTTCTTTAACAATAATTAAAAACATTTAATTATTATGACTTAGGTAGGTACCTATTTAATATAGGTTAATATATTTAATACACAATCGGTTGGAACGCAAACGATTTTATTTAAAACACAAATTTACACAATAGATTATTTAAAAACTCGTATAATAATTGTACTATCTTTCGTGTAAATAAATTTAACAAGTAATGTTAAGCATAATGTATAATACACCACAACGTTGAAAGAAATACAAATCTAGCTAATTGTCAAAGTCTTAGTTACCTAAGTCTAGTTTTAGGTATTTTAAGATCAGTAAGATACACATTTTTTTTATACAAAAAATTCCATACATCATACATGGCTTCTGTGGACAATGATACAATTTATTTATTAATAGGTAGGTTTTTTTTTTAAATATTATATTTTTAAATCAAAATTGGAGTAAATATTTTATTAATGGTTATTCGTATACATAATATTTCATTCACAAAACACAAAAAAATCCCATTTGGGTATGACTAGTTTTATTAGAACTTAAAGATTAAATAAATCCTTTTATCCTAGAAACGATAGTCTACGTGCATTATTTTTAATTACATAATATATATTAAATATATATTTCACATCAAACAAAACACACAGTATTTAGCTTAAAGAAGATATCAAATTTAATTTCTTAAATTCTAATTACACACACATAATTATGGTAAATTTATGAGTATACATGTAGATTATTTACTAAACAAGAGCTCATTGAAATTTTATATAATAAAAATTGATTTTAAGTTACTTAAATTGTATTAATTTTTAACCTTAATTACTAAAAATACCGCTACAAAGAGTTTAAGTCAATACAACACACATCAAACGTTTCAAAATTTGTGTTTTCACTAAATATCTTATTTTTAAGATTAATTTTAAATGTGCAGCAATATAGTTTTAATCGAAAGATTAATTATGTAACCTTTACAATAAAAGTAAATAACAAATACATTTTATTCCATTTACTGGACAATTCGAGTTGTAGTAAAATTAGAGAGGTTTCTTAGCGTTTCGTTATAAAATAGTAAGAATAGTTTTTATTAGAAACTATTTTACAGAAGGTAATTAAAACTTAAGAAACTAAAATAATATTCATTGTATATAATTACATAAGATTTAAAATTATAATACAAATTAAATGATTCATTTTATTAAAAAAACGTAGTATTAAATTATAGTAAACTAATGAGATCAAAATAATGCGAATGTCGTTGCATAACGATAAGTATTATAAAATTTGTGTGTAAAAAAAAATTTAGAATATAGAAGCAAACAATACAGAAGTTGTTCAGTATTTCTTAGATTGAGCCATGAAATAGTATAATGTAAAGTGTGACAGTAAAATGTATATTAACAAACAAATTTCTCAGCACAACTTTGCAACATCAATGAAAATTAAAGAATAAAATAGACACACATACAATATTAATAAGTACTTATGCTAGTAAATTATTTTACTAAACTACAACTACCTATCCTTTAAATCAATCCGTAAAAAATCAACCAGCCCAGTTGCATGTATTTTTTTTTTTAAAAAAGCTCAATATTTTGTCCAAAAACTATCCTGAGTATACATTTTTTAAAAATGTCAACATTTTTTTCATATCATTTTTTTATGGAATTTTAGTATTGAAAAATTCAAAATCAAATAACTTGACAAAGAGTTGTACTAAAATTTTCAAACCCACGGTATGTTCCCTCCATAGTTTAGATTGCAATATTATGAATTAAAATTATATTCAAAATATAACATATCGTTCAAAAATCGTAGATTTTCACAAAAAAAGACAATTTTAAGTTATTTTATTAATAAAATGTGTGTTGGCATTATTGTCTTATACTTATTATTATAAGTATAAAGCAATAATGACCGGCCAAGTTTTAAAGCTTAAGAACCTTCAAGTGTGGTGCTCTTCCAAAACAACTTAATATTGAGTCCTCGAAATCACCTTATAGAAAACTTATACCTAAATACCTATATTAAACCTAAATATCTACTTCAAAAACAGGGAAACTTACATCCGAAAATATTAATACAATATTATAGTCTTCCATGATAATTACTTTAATGTAATAATAACATTTATTCGTGCAACATTAGCCCTTAGACTGCACAGAGAGTGTTTTTAGTTGTTTGACGATATATACATTATTTATGTGACATAGTATAATTCTATATGAATTAAGATTTAAGTTATCTATTTTTTTAAATATTCGTAATCTGCACAAATTATCAAAAACAATGGGGCCTTGTAACCAATGTCAATTTGAATAAATTTACCATTTTTTGGCGGATATCAAATGTTCTTAAACGGTAAGTTGGATGTGCCAAAAATATAAATTAAGAAATCCGATTTTTTTAGTTTTAATCTAATTTCTTACTATGTTTTTAGGTTTATTAGTAAAAATTTAATTAAAAATAAATTAGTTTACATTTTCTTTGATACGTCTGCTATAAGGTTAACAACTGTAAAAAAAAAAAAGTCTTGCAACCAAGCTTTTACTTAAAACTTCTGTTGTTTAGGAGTGACTATTTTGTACGGATTGACCTCGTGGCAACATTTCGCTGGACTACCTAATCGGTTATATTTTTAAACAGGTAACAAGTTGCTAATGGGTTTTTTTTCAAGATACATATTTTATAATTAAGTTTTTTTTTTTAACTGTACTTTTTTCGAGTAACTTATTCTACTAATAGGATAATAATTTACATACTATTCGATAGAGCCCGGATGTCGCTCGGATTTTAATAATTTATTTTTGAATATTGCTAATTACTGAGCAATTAGCACGGTTTAAGATGACATGGTTTCCCAACCGCTTGTGATAAAGTGATCTGTCGTAGGCTGTTGGGCAACCATATTATGTTAAAACGTGGTACTCAGTTTGAATTAAAGTTTGTAATGTTTAGCTTGGTATTCGTTCAGACTCAACTCGCTACAATAATCCAAATATGTATTTTTATTTCTTTGTACATACAGCAGAACGTACGGTTCGACATTTTCCACCAACGACTGTTCAACTTCATAGACTTTCTCGTCACTGCACTCGAACCACGAGTCTGAAATTAAACCAATTAAATGTTATTCACACGGACCCTGTGGTTATATTATATTGTTGTCGTACTTACTTTTGTTCAAAATGTACGACTTGCAATGCCCGAAGGCATAGCTGAAAAATAATTAACGTTTGTTTAGATCTATACGTATGTTCGATAGTGTTTGTCAGCTCAAACAAATCGACGTAAAGTGTCGTAATTGTAGTAATAATTAATGTAATATTTTATTCCTCTACCTTTCTCCACTGTGAACAATAATAGACGATAAGTCATATAGAAATTCATTCTTGTCGACGGGTTTCCTTTTCTTATCTCGGCAAAACGAGGTTAAGTCTAACGACACCATAGGAAATTGAATAGGCGTATGGACTTTGACGCACCTGTTTTGTTCGTATCTAAACCGTTTCAGATGCAGACTTAGTACCTGTAAATAAACGACTGAGGTGTGTTAACTGTCCGGGCACTTTTTTTTAAAAAAAAAAAGGCATTATAGTATAAAAGCTTACACTGGGTAAGCTGCTGATCCAAATCTTTTTCGTTCCGTTTTGTTTTCTCTTACACACGCTGCATTCGTAACATTTGTCCTCGGTGAGGTCTTCCGTTCCGAAAAATCGTTCCAAACAATCTGTATATACATATAAAAAAAATTCCCGTGTAAGATACACAAAAACAAAACAAATGATAATATTTAAGTGCCAGTCCGCCAGCCGAAGGGTCGGCAAACATGCTATCCAATATGTCCACACCCTAATCAAAACAAAAAAAAAAAATACCTTTCGGAGAGAGGTGTTGGAATTATCTAAATTAAACCGTACTATTTTTTTCACTAAATAAATAAAACGATTATCTGAGACTATTTGTCTAGATAGAAATCGGTATTATAGTATTATATACTACATTTGTTGATTTAATACATTTTTATATGATGTTAGTATAATTTGTATTGTAAGAGCATTTTTATATAATTTCTATACATGTTGTGTTATGTGGGAGTTGCTAAAAGTGGTAACAACATCTTACTTTATTTAACATAGGTACTTAAATGATCTAAATTTTCTTGTACGTTATTTTATTACAATATTTGTCAATTTTTTATTTAAGAAATTTTTTAATTTGGGTATTTTTTTTTTATCTATTTTTTCTTTGTAAATAGGTATATTTTTTTATATAACAAATTTTATGTAGGTAAAAATGTAATATGTCTAATTTTTCTCTAGATACATTTTAGTTCTTGGAATCTTATCCAGATGATTCTTAAATTTTCTATTATCACATTATGTAGATCATTTTTTAGTTATCTTTTTCCAACACTGTAATAAATCGAGAGGGATGTGAAACTATTCGGTCGATGTTGTTTTTTTTTTTCAGTGCTTACCCGTTAAATTTTCGACCGGCTGTTTTTCGGCGTTGTTAGTTTTCACTTCATCGGGAATGTCCAACGAGATGTCCAAATAAGGTTCACAAGATTCATAGTAGCATTTGCATCCCTGACAGTACACCTTTAAGTGAATTTGCATTAGTAGATAAATGATTTAAAGTGAATACAGTTTTTTTTATTGTTTTTTTTTAATTAGTACTGCGAATTCGAAAAACCAAATTTCTGTGATGGTTTAAAACGAAATATAAATAATAATAACAATCACCTCGCTTATTAACTTGCTGCCAAATAATTTCGTTACGACAGTACTGCGGTTCAGTTCGCACATTCGTTTGTTCATCAATTGTTCTAGCTCCGTATGCATCTGATTCAACAAGTACATGAGGAAACCGTGAGCGTCGTTTTGCTCATAATCTCTAAAATTTAAATTTCAATCAATTTAGATATTTGAAGCCAGAAAGGAGGAGATGTTGGACGCGCGCAACCCGACCTGTATTCCTGTACGTTCTTGCAAATAATATCATACAACGGACGAGTCGATATTATAGAGTTCCTTGTGTTGGATGTAGAAGATGGCGACCATCTTGATAACTGTTTTAGCAGATGAAATAAATCGTCGACGATTTTTCCGTTATTTGCCACTATGCCGTTCGCGGTATTATTATTGGTGATATTGATATGTTCAATGCAAATTATGAACAGGTTGATGTTACTGGAAATAATTTCAACAAAAAAAAAAGGATCATTTCACTTTCCGTATTAAAATTTTACAGAAAAAAACGTTAAACTTATTAAACAACTGTCAGGACACGCCTAAAACTATAATCCTCATAGTTTTAGTGTCGATTGAATAGTATTTCTCTAAAAATCATCCTTTAGCATTTTGCAATGATTGCATACTATTCTAATGTCGCTTTTTTATAGCGCTCTACCGTGTGATCTTTAGAAGACCTTGTGACGAGTCAGCGGTATGTTGAAACGGCTATTATTTTTTTTTTTTTAATCTTTGTTACTGAATTATATTAATGATACCGATCGACACATTATTAGGTTATCGTCAATACACCCTAAATGGACAGCTGTTATCGAGGCATTTCAAAATTAACAGTAACGACTCACGAATTGCTATAGACACAAATTGAAAACATAACAATTAAATTTTAAAATCCATTTAAAAAAACAACAGATTATGCTACTCAAAAAATATTATGTACATTAGACTGGTTTTTGTTTGTTTTTCCAGTGTTTTTTCTCTCGTTTGACTAACATTGAAGAGTTAAATTTTTCATTAAAAAATTCTAACTTAAATTTATTAAAATGTTTGCAATTAGAAAAAAGATTCTTTAAGCTTAAATACGAAACTTGGAAATCCTTCTTTTGGTTGTGATAAAAAATGTTCTATTAGCAAGTTATCGGTTTTATCGACGGACTCGATGGGCTGTCAAAAAAAGGTTACTTGGTAAAAAAGATAGTAAGTACTCAAAGTCAAGCTACAGTGATCCGACATTTTAGGGATTCGTTATTCGAATAGATAAAACCATCATTTGGAGGTAGGGGGGGGGGGTTAAGGAAAATTTATTTTTATTATTAGACAGTCTAAGATGTAATATACACATTATATTACATTGTGCAAACATGTTTTTTCATTAACGTTGTCTTACCCTAGCGCCTGCCATGTAGCGTTCATGAAACAGCTGTTTCCCTCGTTAGTCAGACCAGCTTTTTTAGTCGTTCTGATGCGATTGATTTTTATTTTTTTACTTTTCTTATTGTTATTTCCGTTTTTGATTTCTCCGTTTTCTCGGCTGGCGGGTTCTCTGCGATTTACATAGAAACAAAGCCGTTCATGTAGTTGTACATTTTTTTATGTTTCGGTTAACATAATATTATATTAAAAAAAAAAATGATTAATACAGGAATATATATATATAAACTTAAACACCAAGTCGTACCGCTTATTTTTTCGAAACGGGTCGGGGGTGTACAAGGCAAACTCTCTTAGACTGTGTAAGCTGTCACCGTAAATTGTTGGCTCCACGTAATCGCTACATTTGCAGCTGAAAATCAGACATTTTATACTTAGTTAGCAATGAAAAAAATAACGTTAAATTCGCTGATAGATCAAAAACCTAATGGTAATTCCCAAAACGTCAGGAGAACTCAGAACGATAAATTCTGTGTTTTTTTTTTTGTGCTTTTAAGATTTACAAAAAAAAGCTGTAAAATATACTGTTCAAATATACTTACCAATACAATCGAGCAGACTCTATGTTTAAGTACACAGTGTGATGGTTATGAAAATTGTAATGGTCCTCGCTGTGTCCCTCTCCGATACCGCAAAGAATTTGTTTGCACATCATGCAGATCAATAATTTTTTGATTTTTAAACAAACTGCAAAACAACATAAACAAACATATACACCAATCGATTAGTTAATACAACGACTAAAATAGGTACCATACTACTAGTTTCAAACATACAATTATAATTGGATTTATTCCGCCACTGAATAAATGAGAAGGGGCTTATATGTTTCATCTTGCAGATAATTTTCTATTTTTTTTTTTTTACACTAATGAACAACAACAATGGGAGATATTATTTTATTTAAATTGACTACGGTTGAAGTTAAAGGAAATTTATTTTGTTTTCAGGACCGCTGCAAGTGAGACGGAAGTGTTATTAAAAAAAAAAAAAAAAACCCAAAACAAATGTGAAACAAATGTGAAACTTTTTAGATTAATTGTAGGTTGATATTTATCAACCCAAACAAATGCTTAGGGTGTTTTTCACACGTTTTCGTACAAGGTACAATAAAGGTGTAAGACGGCCAATTATTAAATTTTGAAGATGTCAAAACCCGATACGCTTTTCAAACTTTAAGAAATCCCTTAACTTTTGGCAGGTATTTAACGATCAACGTTAAAATTTTTCTAAAAATATCCGTAACTGTTATTATATTTTTCCCTCCGTTTGTTAATATTATGAAATGACTTCACACATTGCACTGTACGACGAAACTTTGCCTTTTCTTTAAATCAAAAATCAAAATGTGTACAAATAAGTATAATAAAACCCATTACAGTGTGAATTATAAAAGTTATGATGATAAAATATATTTTTCAAATAGTCACCTGAGTGCGAATCTAATGTGCTTAAGAGTGTATTTTTAGTTTAAGGGTGGGGTACGATTAGAGTTAGGGTCTATAATAATTTGTTACCATGTCCCATGTAACATTATAGTGAAAATATTTTCAAATAAATATCGACCGTTGATACACTTACACTAGCTAATAAACCAAATTTCAAATTAATTGAAAACAAATGTTTTAAACACGCTCAATACTAAAAAACGGTGTTTCTTAAAACTACAATTTACAATCTTAATGACAGGTAAAACTCATTTGCCTATTTTTTTGGCGATTCGTGTTAACACATTAAATACACGAATAGCCCTAATAATAGTTTATTATGATTTATTATAAAGAAGTGATACGTGATGCAAACTAACTTAACCAACTTGTTCAGGCCAAGTTCCAGCAATGTCAGTGTATCTTTACACGAACCAATTCACTCAGTTTTTCTAACCCATATATGTCTGTTTCCTCCTAAGATAAGCTTTTGAAATTCGAAACGTAGATTAAACTCGAGTAACTTAGGATACTGTAAAAAATTGAGCCTTTAATAGTGAGTCTTTTCAAAAGGGGAGAATTTCAAAGTTTTCATTTTTGTTACTGACTCACTGACTCATCATCAAAATTATAAAACACTTAGAAACGTGAAATGTGGCACAAAGGTACATCTTATAGTGTAACTAAAGGAAAAAATCTGAAAGTTGCAATTTTCTCAAAATTAATGCCGCTTTAGGAAGTGTAGTTCTAAATGCACGCAGTGACGCGCATGAATATTGCTTGATTAGATTAGCATGGGTTTTTATTAATAAATCACAGGTTGCCGCGACGTCGAAACAAACGTTCTCTTTAAGTGTTACAATATGGCAATGAGAAATTGTTGTAATTGACAGTAAATACTAAATAGTAATTTTCTTTCTTGGGAGGGGGTCTGAAACTTAGCCTTTTTTTAATGTTGGGTTTTGTTGGACACATTTGTATTGAAAATTAAATATTACCTGAAACTAAAACCTGTCTATGATATTATTGTGCTACATCAAAATACGATAGAATGGCCGTAGTTCAGTAGAAAATGCTAGACTTATATATTGCTTATTTCTATGTTATTTTTTCAATTGGTAGAAAAACTAAAGAATTAATTACATGCAATTGAATATTTTAAATAAAAAACCGGTTTCCTAAATTACCCAGTGAAGTAGTCGAAGACCTCGAGTATAATGGCGTTTAACTCATAGAGAGTATTATATAAATTCAAAAAGTTACAGTCTACTTAAGGCTTAACGGACTAAATTTATAAAACACGGAACATGCTTTAGGACTGCTGGCTCCTGAATAGTGATTATTTCTGATCTATAATCTCCTTGCGATTTATGATGATAGTATAGTTTTAATTGCATGTTCTGGCCAAAGAAACAATCGTTTTGTTAATTAATACCGCTATTTAGTGTCGTTTTCGGGCTGGTGGGCCAAGACTAAAGCATGTTCCGTGCTAAAATAATACATCGAAGCTTAAGTACAACAGCCGGCAAATTAATCGATACGGTGTGAGTTTATTAAAACGAATTTTTTTCTTAAATATTGTCCGTACAATGCGCTGGCCGGTCTTGCGCTGAAAGGCGTCATGATTTTGTTTCCCCTATGTTTATCGTTACCCTCGGCTCGACAAATGAACACCCGTCCGTCATTGTTCACCACCACCGCCGCCGCCGCCCTTTAACACCCCACTCGGCCCGGCTAGGTGGAAAAATCGATACCCTCGAGTCTGCGATAGCGAAAACGAACAAAAAGAAAACCGCTTTTTTTTTTTTTTTTTATTAACTATCTGCCACTGCTGTGGATTTCTTACCGTTGCAACTCCTCTTCATCATCGCCGAACGCATTTTGTGGACGTCCAAGTGTTTCATGGCGTCCGCGATGTGCGGACAAATGCTGTTGTTTATGGCGACAGCGGCGCGGGCAGCTCGTTTTCCCCACGAACGGGTCAACACCATGGCGATATATTTTTGTATTCTATTAGTATTCTATTGGTAGGTAAGTAAATCTACTAGCAATTAAACCGGACGGTGAACTAATAAGAGTCGATCGCGGAGATCCCGGGCAGATGCTGCACGACAAACGTATCAGCAGCCGTCATGCATATCCCGACTGTCGCTACCGCTGCTTGCCGGGCATCTGCGCCGGGCTCGTAAGCGCATACCCCTGCGGTAGCCCAAAAACAGGGGAGCTTTAGTGATGCTGAACGCCGCTTGGGGATCAACATACAGTGTGGCTCGCGTTTCCCGGGAAAACCCTGCAGCATATCCCGCAGCAAACATTTTCCCGGGGCTCGGCATCGCCTCCTCAGTGCTCGGCCCCGACCAACCCCATACCCGCCCTTCGCCGGAGGAAACGGTTAGTACCTACAAGAATCTTACATTACACGTTCTTGGACGGTGGAAATAATGGTAAGATAGCTGCCAAACGCTTTGACGTTCAACCCTTTGAAGAGCAAACAATTTTCCCTTAAGGGGCAAGCTAAAAACGATAAAATCATCGAACAAAAGCATTGTACCTGCGCTGACAACGACGTGCATAAACGTTTAGTATTTTTGTCGTTATGGTCGATACGAATAGGGTCGATCGTCAGTCTACAATACAATTTATTGCCGTCGTTATCCATATATTACCTGTTAAATATCTGTTGACTGTTGATGCACTCACGCATAGCAACCTAACCATTTACTAAAAAATGTGTAAGTTTTCCTTATTTGTTGGGGGTTTCTTTTTAATAAGTTTAAATACAAATTTTCGAGAAATTTGTAAATGTTTACTACCATTCTGAATCAACCTTCGGTCTAATTTTCTGACCTTAAATCCAAAAAAAGCGTAATAAAGATATGTAAGAAAGATTGGTTTATCGTTTATCGGTAGAACTATGTCCAAAGAATATTCCAAACAAATTTGGAATTAATTAGACATATTTTAAAAAAGTTATCGAGTGCCGTAATTTTAAGACAGAAAATATGTACAATTCTCGGTGTTTTTCTTGATTTTAAAGGAGAAGATTCCATTTATTTTAAATAACGTTGACAGATTACTCGTGAATAAATTTAAATGTATTCTAGAAACTAAAAAAATATTTTTTTCTATACAAACAATTAAACCGCGATATCTGTTTTTGAATAAATTTCGACAGCTGACAACGGAAGTTTTGATTTTTTTTTTCCGAATTTAGTACAGCTGTTATGTAGTTCTTAGTGTATGTATATAGCTTTTTTGACAGAATCCTCGTTTTAAGTTAAAAATAATGTGTATATTTGTTATTATGTACAGTATTGAGGGTTTTTCATTGGTAATAATCGCTATTAGTTTTTTCAAGTTACCACAGTATTCATAAAAACGTTTTGAAATATATATCTTATCTAAATGGAACTACAAGTTGGCATTTTTTTGTCTTGTATAAATTGTAAAGAGTATTCCAACGAGAAACTGATTTAAAGTTGTTTATGATTTGGAAAACCCCAATTAATTGTGAGAAGTGAAATATTAATCGCTAAAAAAAACCATACTCGCTTAACCAAAAAAAAATCTTTGTTTAAAACAAATATATCAGCATGACAGCTGGTTTAAAATGTACACAAAATGGACATGATGTATTTTCGGTAAGTCTGTTTGTTTTGATAACACTTGGGATTTATGGCCATAAATTATTTCCCACGGCAAATAACAATCCGTGCTGTTTACCATGGACGTGTCCACCTGGGGTTCGAAGGGTTTACCGATGATAATTCCCCGTGCTAGAGGGGTTAGGCTATTATTTGTTTAAATAGGTACATGAAAAAAATATCATCCGTTTATTTCTAAAACGTCATTAGTCAAACCCGACTGATATAAAACTGTAAAACGTAATAAAGCTGAATAACTATTAAAAATAGATTATTGCAAAACAATAAATTATGAACAATCGTGCCGTCTTTTATATTATACATGTTTTTTTTTTTTAACAAATAACTACATTAAAAAATGTATTACGTCATTTTTGACGTGACAGATTCAATTGTAAATCGATATTGTAATAATATCGATGTTGAATTAAATAATGACAATACACAAATCCAGAAGGTCAAATTAATTACACAAAGCGTTGTTGTAGTACACGGAATTCAAGTTCACGGAATTTTTAAATTTATTTTAAATTCTATACATGATACGCTACGATCGAATGCACGCAGATGCTCTATGAAGATACTGCATTTTAAGATAAAAATTCTTCAGAAGTTGCTCAAACGGTGTAAATGCTGAGAATCTAGACTAGTTCCTAATGCCTAACTCAGCAACTTCGGTACAAAAATAAACACCTGCAAATGTTTTGAATAATTCATACATTATTAAAAAAAAAAAATTCAGATCATACCGGATACTGTTGTAAAATATGTTTAGCTTGATCGACCTAGTCTAGAGTTTAAACTAAAAAAAAATTACAAAAGTCGGGCGATCGGACTTTATTACATTTGTTTGACACGAATGACACTATGCAATATAGATATAGATCAAATAATGATGATGATGAATATATATATATATAGATACAAATTTCACTACATGCTTAGTGTACAAATATATGTTATGCTGCATAAATAATTGCCAATTGATAAATATTTCCAGACGACCGAGGTCACAGTTCATATTTATTTGAATACTTATCGACAGTTTTCGCATGTGACAGCTGTGTTGGTTTCACATAGTGCGTTTCATATAATACTATCAATTCAATTATAATGTATACAGTAATTTTTTTTTTATTTAATCGCGTCCCTTGGGTCGGACATTGAACGGTTCCAGACAATAGAATAGCAACGGCAAAACGCAGCTGGTTTGTGTGTAACATAAAACGGAGGGATCGGTGAGCAACGGTGTACTTAATGTACATAAATGCTAGCCAAGTCGGGGTCGGCATGTCAGACGTTCCTGATTTTTAATTTTCGGACAATTATTTAAAATATACAATTTATTGTTAAGCAATCAATTCAAAAAGTATAAAACATCAGGGGAGAAAATGGGTTTTTATGATGTACGCCTTTAAAGGTCTGTAGTGAACTAACAATAATATTAGATAACGTTCAGAAACTCTTAACTGCACTTTAACGTGTCAAGGTAATCCGAATAAGACCCCAGATACACCTGTAGGTACGTTATTTTATATTTATGCTATATTTTCTTCTAATTATTAATGTGTATGATTTTATTTTTTCCTATTCACAACAAATTAATGTTTTCATTTAATTTACCATGTACTTTTTTAAAAATCAATAAAATAATAATGTTTTTGTTTTAGAGAAGTCTGATTTATTCGTACCTAAATTTCGAGAATACCCTATCTCGCCTTTTATTTTAATTTTACAAAGAGTACTGTAGCCAGTATTAACAATGCAATCCGCAACGATTTATACTGCACTTATTTTTTTTTTGGGGGGGGGGAAGGCGAGGGGTAACGATCCAGTGGCCCACCAAAATACCTGGGCTTAAACAGGTTTCGTTTACACCTTTATACGTTTGCCAGACGATATTGTGCGATAGTTATTGGCTGTACGAATGACCGTTGTTGCACAGTTGGCTGCGGACCTTTCTGAGCCAGGTACGCTTGTTAGGAAGATACAGATTTATTTCATTTTATTAGTTTCCATTTTTTCATAACATTTTAACTGTCAAGTATTTTAGCCGTGACACGAATCAGCAGCGGAACCGAACGGTTAGATTGTTTCAAAACTCCACAGGTAATTATTTATTTATTTTAAATAATTTACCCCCAAAAGGCAACAGTGTATAGGATAATTAATCATATAATAATTAGTTAAAAATAATTACAATACTACTGAAAGAAAAATGTTGTACAAATCAGATTATTTACAAACTTTTTTTTTAACCTTGCTAAAGAAATCCAAGTTATAATTATAGTTATAATAGTTTGTAAGAGGACATAATATAAAATCGAACGAAAGGAAATGGAAGGAACATTAAGAAGGACAATCTTTAATATTTCAGGACGGTCAATAGTACTATTAATTAGATCATGAATCCAACATACTATTTTTTTTTCAGACTCAGCAAAAGACGAAAAGACATATTATGTTGAAAAAAAATCATTAGCGGACTTCACCTCACAATAGAACTTCCACGTAATTGAAGAAAAAAATAACTTGGTGTTTTTTTTAATTTTTTTATTATCGGAACACACAAAAGTATAAGATTAGTACGAATTGCGTTTAGATGATATATGCATTTTTGCCAAAGTTATGAACATAATAACTTGTTCAAAAACACATCGTTCTTAATCTAGTTTTTACTAATCTTCATATTTTACGATTCGGAAATCAATAATGAAAAAAATAACACCATTATTTTATTCACGTTCCGTGTTGAGCAGTCTTCGAAAAAGGTACGTTATGGTGGTTCAAAAAGCACTCTATTAGTTAAATAAAAAACCACTTTAAACCAGTGATTCAAATTTAAATTTTGTTGGATATCAACAGAAATCAAATATGTAATGAACAGTCAACATACTAAATAATAATTCATAACAACTTATGCTAGGGCTTGGCATTTGCCTAATGTTTTGATATAAATTAACAGAGAATAGAAAAATGACATTGAAATGCCCCGGGGAGAGTATTTTAGTCCGGTTAAAAACTATTAATTGTAACCACACAAATGTTATTTCTATTCGTAATAAGGAATATTATAAAAATAGATGTTTTATATTTTTGGGATTTTTTTTATTAACGTATATTGTTTTTTTTTTTAATCATGATATCAGTGAAATAATTTACATTTTGAATTAGGGTTCAATAAAATATTTGTTTGAAAATATATTAATTTTAATCACTAACTTAAGTTGTTTTTTTATTAAGCTATCAGGAAAAAATAGAGCTAAATAACCCTCAAAGTACACGATCCGTTTTTAAAAGAGTTATATAGGCTTTTTCTTAGAAACAAGTTTAAAAAATAAACGTATTTATATTTTGTTGAAATAAATAAGTATACAAGGATTCTTTTTAAGTTCTATCACACCTTTTTCAATCACACAAGTACAGTTTTATCTTTTCAAGGCAATTCATCGCCGACTCGTATTTAGACTAGTATATTTTTTCGTAATCATTGCATACTATTTTATGATATACCTATTACTATTAGTTGACAATCAGGTTTGAATACTAAAAAATGTTAATATTGTGCATTGTAGTGTAAACAACAAGTTGAAAAACAATACCAAATTCAAACAAGCAGAACAGAAATATTTTTTCGGCACTATGAGCAGTAGAAGCAAGCCAACGGTCTACTTTGCAACTGAGACGTGTGAAATTTTTACTTCAAAAAATGAAAACAAAACACAAACGGCATTTGGTCTTCGAAAATGGTACGTTGAAAGTAAAATGATTTCTAGGTCTTATGTTTAAGTAGTTGTTAAGCTTCGATGCGTAGCTGAAAAGGTATTGTTCTTACAATGATGTATTTTCTGTATTTCTCCAACTGATAAGTCTATAGATCAGAATGTGGACTGACGTATAGTTTTAAAATCGAGAAAAAACCCATAAAAATTACATATTTTGCCTTCACCCCTAGAAGGGGTTGAAAATGTTTCTTTTGTAACGGTAACGTTTAGCCGTCCACTACCACTAGCCTCTAAATGTATAATATAATAAACATTCTGACCTGGGTCTGGACGTTGGTGATGGCTCAAGTCGGATTGCAGTCGAAACGGACACACATAGAAGCACAATCAAAAGACAACCGGATGAGCGGCCTGTAGTTGGTCGGCAAAAATAAAAGGCACAAGGTCTGCGGTAGTTGCTGTCCGTGATGATAAATAGCAACTGATAATCAAGTGCATTGTCCTCTATGTGCGTCCGTTCCCCCTACCTATTGTTTGGGGCGCTGAGTGAGTAGGTTTGGGGTGAGAAGTAAGTAAGTATATTTAATACGACCGCAACAGCTGTACATCCCCCGAAGAGTTCCGACCCCGGACTTAGTCATACAAATTTCAGAGTTGTCAAAAAGTATGAAAGACAAAAGAAAGTAATAGTACTGCGAAAATTCCCGAAAATAAATGTTAACCCTTAATACTAGTTGGGGGATACGTCTTGTATTTTGGACAACTTTTCGTATGACTTGAAAGACATCCGTCCTTCTTCGGTATCTCGGTTCTGTTGAGAGCCCGAAAGGATATCGCTCTATCAGTCTAGGGCAACCCCATTATCGCATTCCCTCTGCGCAGGGAAATAAACCGGCCCGTTATCCATAGTTTCTGCTAGGATCCATTTTTTTTAACCCTATCAACGGCCGCTTTGCTTAGATTTTTAAACATGTAAATTTCTAGTGTGCCACATGAGAATGAAAACAGTCAACGGATATGTAAAAAATATGTTTGTTATATTGTTAATGATGATATATTGGTAACGACGGTAACAAAAAAATTGTAATAATTATAGTTTGTAATTTATAATAAATATTATTATAGACAGCCGTTCAACCCTATCGTATACACCCTAGTACTCAAAATAACATAAATTGAAGCATATTGTTACATTGATAACTACATTGCTTTAATTGATTTCATATACAGATTCGCATCGAAGCGTTTATTTGAAAGTGATTTTATAATCTTCAGTTATAATATTTCTCGAAGATCTGTGTTCTGTGCCACCCCCCCCCCCCATTTTCTCCATCCTAACTACATATTTTGTTTTAATTGTATTTACAGAAAAAGCCAGCGACTCAATGGCTACGTTACAAAATCCAAAGAATGAAAAGACAACCGTACAAACGCCAAAATTACTAATCATAGAGTGCTTACAGGAGAGAACTTACGAGTATATACATACATTTTCTGTTAAATGTGCTTTAATGCGTGTGTTAATTGACTTAAGTATTGTGTACCTAACACGACCAATGAAAAGGTTTGTAACTTTGTATAATTTAATGATAAATGTGCTTGGCTATTTGTTTTTTTTTTCAATAAAATGAAACTTATTATTTTATAAATTAAACATATTTGTATACATAATAAAAATTAGTATTATCAATTTGTTTTCAACTATAGTAGTAATTACAGCAGACGCCTACTCAAGTAAAAAGTAGTATATAAATGTTTCACACACAATATACATTAAGGAGATTGCATGCGGTCGGTTTTTTCAGTCAAAACACATCATTTTTACTCCATTGCACAGACCGAACCAGTGATCCGACAAGCAATCTAAAAAAAAATATTAATTTGCCATGAAGTTTACTTATGATCGGTCAGGGTACATTTTATAGTTTTTAATTTTAACCCTTTACAAATTTGATTTAAAAATTTGAAATTTTATATAATGTTCAAACGTGTTTTATACATAGTAGGAATAAGGTATCAAAAAAGTACCCTGACCGATCATAAGTAAACTTCATAAAGAATTCAAATCCGTTTTCAGATTACTTATCGGATCACTATACGATGGAACCAGAAATGTATGTTATATTAACTAAAATGGTTTTTACTCGTAGATAAAATAATTTTCATTAAAAATAATACCATGAAGCTTATTTAAATTAATCGACATCGATCGAAATTTATTAAAACCACTTTTTTCTTAAATATTGCCTATACAAAACTCCTTGAAAATCAACCGCATGCAATCCCCTTAAACGAATTACTATTATTGGGGTCACAATAAATGCGTAGTATCTTAATGTAGTAATACAATTTAGTGGAAGAGGAAAAAAATAGATAGCGGTAATGTTTTTGGTATGAGGTGTATATGAGTGTATTGTTGGATGGCACGTTAAACTATCCTAACTTCTTCTAGTTATATTATTTACTGTAATATTATTGTGATATATAGTTTCTTGTTCCTGTACAGCGATGATGCCGAAACTGTACTTCGGCGAGTGGTCGAAAGCTACGCAGGATACGGAGTGGGGAGAGTACATAGAATTTTTGGGGTTGTCGCAGATACCGAGAAGGGGTGCCCGGCCAGGGGTCGGGTGAGAGCACGGTGGTCATTGACCCGGAGGGTGCTGGGCTACGGTGATGGGTAAAGGCACTATGTCTTAAGTACTTGTTTGGGTAAGAATTGTTTATCTGTTATGCATATGTATCTGTCCGTTGTGCGTTTTTTCTTCGTGAGACACATATTAGCAAGCGAGCTAGTCTCTGTACACGTGTGAGTCGATCGGTGGTAGCGGGGCAACATGACCGAGACGATACGGTTAATTGCCATTCGTTAGGACTTATTATTGTCCACTATTTCAAGGGGTTCGATTATAATCCGGAAAGCATAAAGTGTACGGTCGATCGAATTAAGTCAATTCGGGATCAGCGGATTCCTAACCAACCCGTTTGCCTGTTCCGTGACATTTGCGGCTACACGAGGACCGGATGGGCGTGTATTTCACTCTTGCGGGAAATTTATATCAAAACTTAAACCGTTATTTAATTTTAAACAAAATTGTATAAATAATACCCTAGCCTAAATTAATATCTGATATCAGTTCGCATACAAATTAAATAGCATCAGATAATATAAACAATGTAACACCGCGGAATATCAAATATGGATGAGTTACCCATAGAGGTAATCTTAATAATTGTCTAATTTTGTTTACACTATGATTGCTGTACGAACAGCAGCTTAAACAAACAACAAACAGAGTAAAATCAAATTGTAATAATCATTTTTGACAACCGAAAAAACTGGAATTAGTCTGATGGTATAAGATATGATAAAATAATACAGATAAAAGTAGGTATATTATTTTTAGGGTGCAGTCAATATTGTCATCTAAAATGTGTAATATAACCTAACACTTTTATCCATTCGATGAAAACAATTATACCAAGTATATATGTATTGTGCCGTTTTATTCTTAACAATTACTTATTTACTATTATGAGTTATGTCTGACAGACGTTATTTACAACAACATGTATAATGTATAAATAACATATTTTTAAAAATGTTTATTTTCAATACTTTATTGAAATATTTCAATTAGGGTGAACATTTCAAATTTGGAATATATCAAGTGGAAACACTCACAGCCCAAATTATTATCGTCGAATCGGGTTCATTAAAAAAAGGAAGTTCAACTTTAGAGCAAACCGTAGTTCGTTTAACATAATAAATTAAGGGGGGACGTGGTGGGTTCTGGCTCGTGACAAGGCGTTGCCTTAATACGCCTCGACAAACGTTCGTTGAATGGATAAACTCGCCTCGAAAATTCTATTAACAAACCCTGTCGGGCCGTTTCAAAGGACAATAATTTAATTATTTATTCAGCCGACTGCTGCAATTGAATCAGAGCAAACACGGTCTCTCGTTCAGCCGCTTCACCAGCTGCTGTCGGTTTACTATTTTGTAATTATTTGGACAAACTCCGATTGCAGAAAAAAAATATATATATATAACCCAAGCAAAATAACGCCCTTTCAATCGGATTGGGTTGCATATTTCAGTAGCAAACGATACATATTATTTGTGATTCGATTCGCACAAGATTGGAACTTTGTATAAACGCACCACTTGAAAATAATCAGGTTTATGTGCAATTTTTATTTTTTATTTGTTTGTTATTCCGGAGACGCTATATGTGATCCCCTGTGAGTACGACAATGCTGATAATTATTATTCCTTTCTCGTCACCGTCGTTTTCGTTGAACATGAAAACCGTAACGGTCTCGTTGATTATTATTAAAAAATAATTTGTTTGGGCGTTCGTTAATTTTCGAAATTTCTGCTGAAAAGTTTATTAATTATTTCAAGAGTTTGTGCCATTCAAAAGCGTGTAATTGCGTTTCTTTGTGTTTGCAAATGGCGGCAAACCCTCGCACCAACACAAAATAGACACCCTTCATTATAAAATGCACCGAACTGGAAACTTTTTGACCCTTTTCTTCGTATACATCAAATTTTCAACTAAAACACTTTGATGATTAACATATTGGAATGAAGTGGTTCTACCGGCAGACAGATTCATTAAGGATGTGGACAACGGGTTTCCCTTAAGACAATTCGAATTTTGTAGTTTTCCTCTTTGGATACATCTATTAGTTAGTGGTTTTTATAGTTTTTCAATATTAGACAATATGTCATGATTTTTCATGAGCTCTCTCAGCTTTTACAACTCAGTGAGTTAAACGAGTGTCTTACGTTGAAAGGATCGCCTGGTAATACCCTGCAAGCCATAAAATATCCTATTAAATATTATCTCAGCTAGACAGCGATTTGATAAAATAGAAAAAAAATTGTTCTTTCCCCAAATGTACAGAATATAATATCAAGTGCTTAGTCGTCGTTGCCCACGTTATCCTCTATTAGTTTTTCGGAACCAGAAATAAGCCGATTTGTCCGTCCTTTCAACCCTAATCTCGTCCATTACATTTTTGTATAATATATTTTCTCTTTTCTATTGCGGCTTTAGTCTGTTTCAATTCGGTTGGCACATACCGGTAATGTTTTCTGGACATCATAAATAATTATATAGAGCTGTATCGAAATAGAGTTTTTGTATAATTAAAAAAATAACAGGGATATGTGATCAGAACGACCTATAAAAAAAAATATATTATTACATATATATTCACTGGAAGAATGAAACACGCATTTTCTTTAAAAATAATTGTAATTTTGTAGTTTTTCTTTTTGAAAACATTTTTATTTATGTTATTTAACAATCGAATTACTAAATATTTTTAATGTAATACTTTTAATTACTTTTAAAGTTATTAAAGTTTAAAATTAAGAACGGGCCGAAAGATGGAATGTACTTCGAGTAACTTCAAAAGTAATTATCCAAAACTGGTTATCAACTGTCAACATTTTCAGAAAATTATTGTTAATCAAATACATACGTCCCCACTAAGACCCGATTCTGGCATTCTCTGTATAAGTATTAAACAGTTTGAACTTTAAGATGTACTACAAGTATCATAATTCTACATCAATGCGTTTGTGTTAAGGTAAATTTTATTAATTTCTTCTATTAAAAAATACAACAACAACGTTGTACCGATCAACAAAACGAGTGATTATAAAATAAATTGCTAACGTGATTTTTAATATTATGTTAATTATTCAACTAAAACATAATTTAAAAATTACTAGATCAATAGCAATTTGTTTCCATCAGCCGAGCTCGAAACTCCTTCAAGTCGAGCAACTTGAAAATAAAATAATATCTATTATGCCTAAAAAGTATTCAAATAAAATAAAATATTAAATATATATATTATACATATATATTTAATATATATTAAAGTGGTTCTTAAATGATACATAGCGTTGGATGACCGTTATTCGGTTCTAAATGTTGAACAAATATTTCCCAAATTTTCACATTTTATTTCATATCCCGCAACTCCCCGTTTGCACATCAAGTTTTTATTCACAATGGGACAATGTAAGCATTTGCAAAAGTTTTTTTTAATTAAGTGTACTACTAGGGTTTCACAAAAACCCCCATACAAGTCTCACTCTAATATGTAAATTTGTATATATTATATTATACAGACTAGAATATATTAAACAAGAATTAACACAGTTTTAAGATATAATAGATTAAAGCTTACCAATGAATTTTTTGGTAGTATAAAATTATAGTTATCAATTCCTCGTACATTTTTGAGAATTTATCATCCTTATGAGAACATAATATAACCTACACGTTAAACTCAATTTAGCTATAATAAAAAATTATAGTCTGGATAAATTTGAGAAATTGGATCCAGGAAACCCAGAGTAGCAGCGGTGTAACACTTGTATAGGGTAGTAACGCAGGGTTAAACTTTAGTTAGTTTAGATCCACCCTGTAGAAGAAAACCGATATCATAAGTACTTTCCTCTAAAAAGGTTAAAAAGTTTTTCTTTATTCACACTTTTTGTACGTTTTAAACGTAATTTCGGGGTATAAGACCTGATAGTTATACTGTAGGTGCTTACGTGTTTTGAGGCCTTATAACTTTTGCAATTTTCTTGAAAATCTTTATTCAAGTTATTGTTTTTATTAAGGAAAAACCCCAATAATAGCAGAGGGTATATGATGTTTGTTTGGTTTTTTAACGTTTACCGGTAGTACTAAATAAGTGTAAAGAATATTCCATACTTTTTTGAAACTATAATGCGGTTATTTTTTTACCAAAGAAGTTTGATACAAAAATATATTAGTGTTGTAATATGGATTCGAATCTTCGAAGGATTCGAATACCTCATTTTTAAAGATTCGAATATTCGAATATTATGTATAATATGTATAATTAAGTATTTTAAATTTACACTAAGTATCAAAATATAGTTATTAAATTACTGAAAACAATTTTTACTGATAAACGTTATATTTATTTTAAATTTATAAATAAAACCTTTGAAAAATATTCATTCGGGTATCTTTGGTAATAAAGTTACAGATAACCTAGCGCTCTCTACCAGCGGAGCCGAGACAGTATTGTTTTTATATGATGTATTTTTTTTTTTTTTGTGTCTGTTTAAACTTATATATTTTTTAACTCGGTGAATCGATTTTTTTTTGTGAACAAGTCTATAGATCGGAAATGAAACCTGAAAAGAACTGAGTTGGGCCAAAAAAGTTTATACTTACCCTTTACAAATGGAAAAAAATCAACCAACTATTACATTTTTTTTTTTTTAGTTTTAATTTAAAAGAGTCAAATTGTATGAAATATTCTTTAGATAGGGCACCATCGATAAATGTCAACAATAGGTATATGCATATATTTTGCACGCGAGTAAAAAGTTTTAAAATCTAGTGTAGTAAGTACTTGTGTAGAAAATAACAGTAAGCGTGTATTGGAAATGATGTACAACGCAAATAAAAACGTTTGTAAATATCTGCTGTTTACAGCGATTCGCACAGCAACAGTATAGCTGTTACTGACTTGACTTACTTGACACCGATTTCATCCCTGTCAATCCATCGAACAGATAAAAACAAGTCACCGTTTATTTTCCGTTGATTATTTGAAATAAATGTAAATCTATAAATGTAATTCTAACGTAAAACGATATATTTTATAGCCTTGCTGCAAATCGATTTTTCTATTATCTTTTAAAAAAAATGTTTCAATATTGTCAAGAAGTTTTTTTAGATCATAATTTTACAGACAACCATTGTAACAATACTAATATTTGTATAATAGTCCGGAAATCTTGTTATATTATCTACTATTTAAAAATTATACACTGCATATTTTAAAATCCTAAGCAAATGTTACACTGATATTATCTTCCAATTTATACCAAGAAAAAAAATTGAAGTAGTTTGAGTTCGTTAAAAGACAGGAAGCAAGTTTAATAGTAAATCGAGTTGATTAGATTATTGAAATCGGATTAGAGAACGTTGTACTCTAAACAAGAAGCAGGCAAATTGTATAAATGAATACATGTAGATATTTGTTTAAGGCGAAATAATTTTGGGCAAGATATAATATATTTTTTGAAAATTTTTTTGTTTTAAATTAAATATGTGTCTGATTAAAAAAATTACTCTTTGGCCAAAAATATGACTATTGAGTATTACCTGCTGTGTATCATAGCACTGTGATTGTTATTATGAGACAAAAGGTGTCTTGTAGTTTTGCACTGTTCGCCATATTTTTGTAATCATTTTCTTATACCTATCGTTTGCCCTAAAGCCCAATTATAGGTGTTCCATACACGATGATGTGTTTTTAATTTTTGTGCAACTGCAACTGTTCATAATCATAGAGGCTTTAATAAATTATTACGGAAACATAACTTTTACAAAGGACTCAATCGCTGCCAAAGGGTACGACACTATTATTTATACCGTAGAGACAAAATCTGCATCTGTCGGAAACCTTAGAACAACTAAATGCATTCCATAATAGTTTTTGTTGGATAAAAGAAGCTGACGAGATTTACAGACATAAGAAACGCGTTCAAAGATATCTCAAAGGGAATGATCCCTATCAAATAATGTCTGCTATAATTACGCATACAAAGGAGGCGAACGACTCTATGGAATATTTTGACGGGACGTTCAGTTTTACATATAATTTTGATTCCAAAAAGACTGTTTTAATGTATGACTCAAAGTAACGTTCAGCAATCTGACAACCAAAACTGTAGAAGAAATAATCATTTTTATGTTATCTAATTACGAAGACCTTGGATTTCCATTTTAGAAAAATCTCCATTGAAAAAATCAACTATTGTAACAATATTAATGTTATAATAATAATCCCAAAATCTTGTTATATTATTTACAATTTAAAAATTATACACGACATGTTTCCAAAATCCTAAATTAATACTATATTTATATTATCTTCTAATATATCCCAAGAAAACAGACTTTAGAATATAATTATATTTCCTATTAATATAATTATACACGCTATTCGA
The DNA here is from genome assembly GCF_023614345.1 of Adelges cooleyi. Taxonomy (NCBI): domain Eukaryota; kingdom Metazoa; phylum Arthropoda; class Insecta; order Hemiptera; family Adelgidae; genus Adelges; species Adelges cooleyi. The sequence continues at coordinate 1,318,369 of NW_026095981.1, forward strand.
CCTACTCTACCCAAACCAAAAACATAATAGTTGAATTTAGGAGTGAGCGGATCAGAGGATGAGAACATGGCATGTTAACATGATATATTTCTCATGAGGAAATTTCGGAGAATATCCAACTGCAAAGAAAATCACTTTGTTGATGTGTAAATGTGGTTTCGTTTGCTTAAAGCAGTCGAATTATTTTTGGGCAAGACGAGGAAAACAACTTTTTCATCATAAAATCGTCCGTCTCGTAAAAATATCAATCGCTAAACCATCTGAATAATTTAATTTTAAGTCGAATAATTTTGAAAAATTATTTTTTATTTTTTTTAGGCAGCTTAACTTAAATGCCTATTCGACTAATAAACAAAATAGATGTAAGGGAAAATTTACCTATTAAATTGATTTTGTTAAAATGCATATAAGTCATGACTTGTAAAATTATACACTTTTGATTTTGAATATGGAAGGGGGAAGAAACTTAAAAAAATGAACACGACCTCCGCTCCACGGAAGTATATAGGATTAACATGGATTAGTGTTAATATACATGTGTATTATCTCTTATTTCTAATCTTACTGCCGCCGATGATGAGTATGACATCCAGCGTGACAAATTATCAGAATGACCCCCAGCCATAAGACATATCCATGTTAAAATTTGAGAAAATTTGACATCACATTATATAAAAACAAATCAATTTTCAATATCCAATGAGATATTGAATGGCCCATGATAAAAAAAATCACCCCGTATGGATTATTTCATTTAGTTATGTATTATCACTTTTTATGTTTATGAAATAAATTTACATTCCCCATTTTTGATTACAGTTACTCCAATAATCCTAACATACATAATATTATTTTAATTTCAAATGTAGTTATTAGGCACTTTATAAATTATGTGTTAAATATAATGGTTAAATATAGGAAATATCCCAATGGGATATCTCAGATATGAAGATGGTATACTTATTTTAAATAGAATTTTTCAAGAGTTGAAATCAACCGAGGGCGTCTTAAACATCTAAACATATAGTAAATAAGTAGAAAAATAACGTTCACGCTTATTGTTTAAATATCAAAAACAAAAATTGTTTTTATACTTAACCCAAAAAGTATTAACATTACTCATGTACAAATCAAACTTTATTTTATTAAGGAAAATCCTAAAAAAAAGTCAACAGGTATATAAGAAACAATGTTGATTTATTGCTAATCACTAACAATTACTGCGAATATGACAAAAAACGACAATTATTGATTATAGACAGACGACCAACATCTATCATAATAATACAATAACTAGCACATATGGTCATTGCAAGTTCCATCTCTGTTATAAAATAGGAATGAATAAGTATGTTATATAATTTCTTGAAAAATGCATTAAGTGAGCAATACGGTTGAAATACATTCGGTTGTTTTGTTCAAAGAGTCTTCAAATATAATTTTTCACGCGTATGAAAGGTAACAATGGTTTTCTTAGGTGTTATTCAACGTTTAATATTTTCATACAGGCAAAAAAACAAAAACCACATACTGTTGTTGTGCTGTTGTCGATTTGTCATGAACGTCATGACAAACAATTCGATAAAAAATATATACCTTCTTGTTATTCCTTTTTTTTTGCTGTGATATTTAATCGAGTATCTGAACACTATTTACCGTCTTTTCGAATTTCTGCGCCGCAATGTAAATCGCATCGCTAGTGTATAGCAGTGTATACTTTTGACAAGAAAGCGTTTTTTGGCGAACACAGTATTTCATATATTCTCGCGTTAAAAACCCTATACTGTTTGAGTTTTAAACTGCGTGAAAAAAAATTGATTCAGTTTGTTATATTTGAAGTTCGGTATAAAATGCAAGTCGCTGGGTTCGTCGTTTTTTTAATTATTTACATGCAAATTTTTCTGTTGAACGCAGAGCCCGAGCATCGCGTTAATGTGATGAACGTTATGTTTACTCATGTCGGATGGATTGAATGGCCCGGTACAAATGGATCAGATTCTGACTATAGGTACATAACTGACTACTGCGTGGACAATAAAATAACCGATGTAAGCGAATTACTCGAACCTAGTAACGACAGACCGATTGTTACTAACGACAATGTAGACCATAAAATGATACAAGCACACCAGTTCTTGAACTGTAAGTTTGCCACGGTGTTGATGAAATTCTGTGAATACGAGAGGGGTCTAGGTTCTGCGTGCAGGAGAATGACAGATACGTCTGAATCTGTGGATTGTTTAGAATATTTTCTGGAAATGCTAGAAAAATCCAAACCGTTAGTCACGTGTATGCGAGGTTCACTTATGTGTTTATACGATTTATCACCACAAACTCCCTTCAAAATGCAACTGTTCGAAATCCTAGAGGCTTTAATCAATTATTACGGAAGCATACATTTTGACGGGTACTCGATCACTGCCCCTCCGGCTACGTACGACAGTATTATCTCAACAGTAGCGACAAAGACTGCATCTGTTGAAAATCAAATGTTGGATACCTTACAACAAATAAGTGCATTGCATGACAATTTTTGTAGGAAATCGGCTATGCTACAAAAAGCTGACGAGGCTTCCGGACGTAAGAATCGTGTTCAAAGAATACTAAAAAACGTTGAAGATCCCAACGAAGTGATGACCTTCATAATAACGCATATAAAGGCAACAATCAACTCGTTTATGGAATCTTTTAACGGAAGGTTCGGTTTCAAATATAATTTTGATTCAAAAAGACTATTTTAATGTATAATCCAGACTTGTTACAACGAGTAGAAATAATGAACAAGCTACTTGAAAAACCTGGGTGGACGGCGTTAGAAAGATTAGAAATTATAACGCCGAATGGTTACATAACCTTCTCGAAATTTATTACAGCTGGCGCTGACGGAAACCTTGTTACCAAAGCAAATGCTGACGAAAAAATTCAGCAGACGCATCATTTTTTGAACTGCTATTATGCTATAACGTTAAAGAGATGTATCGACTACGTGATACTCTTGTGGAAACAGTATAATAAAAGCAAGCATTTGCCCGATTCATCGGACCTCCGAACACAGTTTGTGGATACAGTCATGATAAGCAAACCTTTGGTCTCAAACATGCTAGAAGCACTTTCGCGTATCTTTCAGTTAGGCCCGCATATAAACTATAGCATAGACTTTTCTAACATATTATTAGACTACAACAATTATTTCCACCACACCATTGAAAACGAAATTATCCAAGGGAATCTGAGTATCGAAAACGACATGTGGAATATCGTACAACGATTAGAAAAACCCTTTAAGAAAAAGTGTTTTTCTGACCGTATGTTCAATAAGAACCAGTTTTTGAAGGAGAGCGCTAAATTAACATTCAGCAGTCTGAAAAACAAATTTTTAGATAAACTGGGCAAATTTATGATGTCTAATTACGAACATCTTGGATTTCCATTTTATAAAAATCTCTATTGAAAAACAAATATTGCATTAAGTATATAATATTTGTAATTTATTATTTAAAGATTTAATATCTATGGAAAAACTGTAATAGTCATTCTGTTTAATTCTAACTGAATTGCATTAAGCACAGGTTTTTATTTGTCTGAAATCAATATATTTTATACTCTCACTGCAAATATATTTTTCTATAAATTTTTAAGGAATTGTTTTTAATATTGTCAATAAGTATTTTAGATCATAATTTTACAGATTATCAACAATTGTAACAATATTAATATTTTAACAATAGTCCCAAAGGCTTGTTATATTATTTATTAAAATTAAAAAATTATACACGACGTATTTTCAAAATCCTAAATAAATATTATATTTATATTATTTTTTAATTTATCTCAAGAAAAAACTAGAAAATAATTATGTATCCTAATCATAAACCCTACTCAGTCTACTCTAGCTAAACTAATAACATAAGACGGAGCCCTAGTTTCTTGCATAAATATATAATTATCTTTAGAGTTCTTCTTAACAATTCAGCATTATCTGTGAAATGGATTATGCAAAATTTGCGTTCCATGTATTCAGTTCAGTGCACACATACGAGTATGTATGTAAAATAAACTAGATTGCTAGGTGTTACAGAGCCTTATCATATGTTTAAATCTGTTATCACTGCTTATAACAATTACAAGTTAATCTGATAACACAACGCTAAATAAACGATGGTATAATAATTTTAAACAGAATTTGTCTAGAATTCAAAACAAGGGCGTCTTAAATATCTATAGACTCAGAAAATAAGTAAAGAAATAGTAAACAGACGTATTGTTCAAATATCAAAACAAAAATTGTTTTTATACTTAACGCACAATTGTACAAATTTATCGGTTTGAAAAATAAAACAGCAGCTGATATTATACTCGTATTGCCTAAAAGTTGTAAAAAAGCCATACCACATTATATGATTTGAATGTACGAGAACCTATAAAATGCATTCAAAATTAAGAAAAATTAATGGGGCTCTTGTCCTTATAAAAACTAAACTAAACTAAAAGCGAACTTCTAAACAACAAGGCATTTTTTTGTAAATGTATAGTTTACAAAAAAATGCCGAGTCATTAAAATACTATTAGAATTGTGTTTAGTTTATACCAAATTCGAAAACTTGTAATTTCATTACAAAAATTTACTCGATGTACTAATTTTAAAGCTAATAGAAAAGGTACTTTTTTTAAAATTAATCATTAGCTTAATATACAGGATGATCCATTTGTTGCAAGACACTTATTTGCTGGGAAAATATGAATATTTTGATATTATTTTTTATGTAGAATAAGTTCCAAATTTGTATGGACATTTTACCTTAACACATAGTACTGTAAAATCCCGTTTAGGAGTTAGTAGCCATTTTTTTCAAAAAAATTGTTTGGTATACTTTGGGTACGTGTTCGTTTATTATTTGTTAACATATACGAAGTATATTGTACATAGATAAAACCACATGTTGTTTTCTTATAAGAAATGTCGATTTTATTTTGCACCGTTTTTTTTTTCGCTGCGATATTTAATAAAGTATCTGAATACTATTTACCGTCTTTTCGAATTTTAGCGGTGCAATATTTCTACAGAATATAATAAAAATGTGTACTAAAACGTACTTTGTATAAAAAAAATACTATACAGGTATATACTCGAAATCAATGTGTTCTATTACACTATTTTCCTTAGCTAGTTTTTTTACTGTGCTGGTTTCTTACTATCCACCGATTCTTATCGAAGCGTTTTATTGCAATCAAATCATTTTCCGATTTAATAATTGATTCTAACCTTTTTTTCTTACATCCTAATGAACTGATTTTTACTGTGCATGTTAATGCTGTACTAGTTTTAGATAGTGTCCATTTACACCGTTTTTTGTTTAAACTGTCTGTTTTTTTTTATTTTTGTTACATCGTTAACCTTTAGTTCCAAATTCGTATGAAATTTTTATCTAGTACAAATGAAAAAATGCCGTTTAGGAGTCCCTATGCATTATTTTCAATATTTGTATACTAAGCATACGTGTTATATTTTTTTTATTTGTTACATATACGACGTATATTCTATATAAGTACTAACATACGATTTTGACTTTTAACACATGACGATTTCATATTTTTGTGCCGAGACATTAAAATGAGTCCCCGGACATACCGTCTTTTCGATTTATTGCGCCGCAATCTGAGTAATAAAACGTACTAAATTCGTTTTAATATACTGTATCAAAAGGTGGTAGTACAATAAATTTAAAAAAAAATAGCATACAGGGTGATTCATCTGATTTAGGACACTAGTTTTCTCAAAAAGTTAGATATTTTATGAATTAATTTTTTCATATACATGAAGGTATATTTTTTAATATATTTATCAATACCTTGATCATTTTTTCCCAGAGGGAACATATGTTTTTAATTCCATAAATATGTAGACAAAAAGAATTAAAAGATTTTAGCGTTTGAACTGTTATGATCAATTTGTTATTTCTATAGTTTTGTAAACATTTCATCGTATTTTTTCAGTTGGCTTAAGAAACAATCCATATACTCGTATTTATGTTCGCATTGTCTAAGTACAAGCGGTTCTTATCTACCTATACAAATACCTAAAAACACCAAAAAAATAGAGGCCTATGTAATATTTTAACAAAGTCATAACAAACGAATAAATTAATCAAAAATAAAAATTCAAACGCTAAATTGTTTTAAAAATTGTTGATTACATGCTTATGGAGTTATAAACATTTACGTACAAGAGATGAAAGTAAAAACATTTCGAGAATTGGCAGGAAAATATGTATCTACGCGTATGTGAAAAACAAATTTCAAAATATTCTTATTTTCCAAGAAAATTAGTGTCTTACATCAGATGGATCATCCGGTATACAATCCAAACTGTCTAAACGTTCTACTAAAACACATGCCAATGTTAAAAAAGTATATGTAAATCAACCACTCGCATCGTTGCCGTGTACGATTTCGACACCACACCGTTTTCTGACGACATAGTGTTTCATATATTCTCGTGTAATAAAAACGTTTATTGATGAATTTTTTTGAGTTTTATATTGCAAAAAAAAAAATTGATTCAGTTTGTTATACTTCATATTCGATAAAAATGCAAGTCGCTGGGTTTCTCGTTTTTTTAATGACTTACATGCAAATTTATCCGTTGAATGCAGAACCCGAACATCGCGTTAGTGTGATGAACGATATGTTTACTCATGTCGGATGGATTGAATGGCCCGATAAAAGAAAAGCAGAAATAGACTATGTGTTCATAATCGACCACTGGATGGAAAATAAAATAACAGATGTAAGTGAATTACTCGGACCCAGTGATGACGGACCGATAGTTACTAACGATAATGTAGATCACAAAATGATACAAGCACACCAATTCTTAAGCTGTAAGTATGCCACGGTGTTGATAAAGTTTTGTGAATACGAGAGGGGTATAGGCCCTGCGTGTATGAGAATGAAAAATACGTCTGAATCGTTGTATTGTCTGAAAAAATTAATGGAAATGCTCGAAAAATCGGAACCGTTAGTCATGTGTATGCGAGGTTCACTTATGTGTTTATACGATTTATCACCACAAACCCCTTTTGAAAAGCAACTGTTCGAAATCCTAGAAAATTTAATCGATTATTACGGAAACATACAGTTCGACGAGGACTCGATCATTGCCGGAGGGAATGACACTATTACCTATACTGTGGCAGCGATGACTGCATCTGTTGAAAAACAAATATCGGAAACCTTGGAATTATTAAATGCATTCTATGATCATTTTTGTTGGATAATAGGACATGACAAGTTATCCAGACATCAGAAACTCGTTCAAACATATCTCAATAGTTATGATCCCGTAGGAATAATGACAAACCTAAGAACGCATATACAGCAAACAATCAACCCGTTTATGGAATCTTTTAACGGGAGGTTCGGTTTTAAATATAATTTTGATTCAAAAAAGACTATTTTAATGTACGATCCAAACTTGTTGCAACGAATAGAAATAATGAACAAGCTACTTGAAAAACCTGGGTGGACGGCGTTAGAAAGATTAGAAATTATAACGCCCAATGGTTACATAACCTTCCTGGAGTTTATTACAGCTAGCGCCGACGGAAACCTTGTTACCAAAGCAAATGCTGACGAAAAAGTTCAGCAGACGCATCATTTTTTGAACTGCTATTATGCTATAACGTTAAAGAGATGTATCGACTACGTAATACTCTTATGGAAACAGTATAATAAAAGCAAGCATTTGCCCGATTCATCGGACCTCCGAACACAGTTTGTGGATACAGTCATGATAAGCAAACCTTTGGTCTCAAACATGCTAGAAGCACTTTCGCGTATCTTTCAGTTAGGCCCGCATATCACCTATAGCATAGACTTTTCTAACATATTATTAGACTACAACAATTATTTCCACGACACCATTGAAAACGAAATTATCCAAGGGAATCTAAATATCGAAAACGACATGTGGAATATCGTACAACGATTAGAAAAACCCTTTAACAAAAAGTGTTTTCCTGATCGTATGTTCAATAAGAACAAGTTTTTGAAGGAGAGCGCTAAATTAACATTCAGCAGTCTGAAAAACAAATTTTTAGATGAAATTGCCAATTTTGTGCTGTCTAATTACGAACATCTTGGATTTCCATTTTAGAAAAATCTCCATTGAAAAAAAAATATTCCATTAAATATATAAAATCGTTATAATTTATTTTTTAAAGATTTAATATCTATGGGAAAACTATAACAGTCATTCAATTTATTTCTAACTGAATTGCATTAAGCACAGGTTTTTATTTGTCTGAAATCAATATATTTTATACCCTTACTGCAAATATATTTGTCTAATATCTTCTAGGTAGTTGTTTTTAAACTTGTCAATAAGTATTTTTAGATCATAATTTTACAGATAATCAATAATTGTATTAATATTAATATTTAACAATAGTCCCAAAAACTTGTTATATTATTTATTTAAATTAAAAAATTATACACGTCATATTTTCAAAATCCTAAATAAATATTATATTTATATTCTTATTCAATTTTTCTCAATAAACAACTAGAAAATAATTATGTATCCTAATCATAAACCCTACTCAGTCTACTCTACCCAAACTAATAACATAAGATTCGGGTTTTGGAGTGAGTGGATCAGAGGAAGAGCACAAAGTTTCAAAAACTCTCCAACTGCAGTGAAAATACGAGATAAATAATTGCGGCAGTTGAGTACGTTAAAAGACAGGAAGCAATAGTAAATCGAGTGTGTTACCGAATTTTATAAATGAATACATATTGGTAGGTATAGGTTTTTTGTACATTTTCTAGAAAAAATTGTATGTAACTAATACGGTGTATCATTCGGTGTTTTTGGTCTACATATATATGTTTGACTACATATCAGTATTGCGTTTTAGACGTAGCAAAACCTGTTATGCCGCTGTGAACGACTTTCTGTAGTTTGTTATTACATATTAATCGTATAGTTATTATTAATTACACGTGTGTTGTTAATTTTCATACAATATGGTATTCAATCAATATAATAATGTTTAGTATGGTATAGGTAACGTGAACGAGAAATCGACGTGTTCTGTTGTCGAAAATGTTCACTGTCACTGCGTCTTATAAATGTTGAAATATAAAGTATTTATTATTATTTTATTATACTCTAAAGTTACAGCTTCTGGCGGAAATTTAAAGAACAAAGTCGTTAGCATTTTTGATCCAAAAATGCTTCTCGGTGTGACAAGGATTATGCGATTTTGGATTGTTAAGAATACAAAATTAGTTTCAATAAAAATGATTAATAATAAAATATCTAAAGCACTGAATAAAAATAACTATTTACAATTTACACCTACCAAATAACTTTTTTCTTCGGCTGCCTACAATTACATATTATAACTATATATAGTACAAAAGTTACAACTATAGTTTTTTTATAATTGATACATTATTTCACGTTTTTCAAACTTGTCATTATTTTCATTTTTTAATGTTTTTTATTTAGTAGGGTGGCGTTTTGAAATGGCTGCTTGCAAAATACTTTTTCGAAACTAGGTATGAATTATGATAACTAGATAAAGGTCCATGAGTTATAACCAAAAATACTTTTTAACTAGAGGCCGTGTGCGTGACCGACATAGCCTGGATAGAGCACTCAGAATCTGTGAACTATTCGTCCGAATCGGTGGGGATCGGGGAACGGAGCTCTAGTTTTCTCGTATTAATATATAATTATCTTAAGATTTCTCCTTAACAGTTCAGCATTATCTGTGAAATGGACTTGCACAATGCGCGTTCCATGTATTCAGTTCAGTGCACACATACGAGTGTATATGTAAAATAAACCAGATTGCTAGTTGTACAGAGCCTTATCATATGTTTAAATTTTTTATCACTGCTTATAACATTTACAAATTAATCTGATAACACAACCCTAAATAAAAGTTATACTTATATAATTTTGTAATTTATCTTAAGAAAAAAATTATATTTCCTAATCATTAACCCTACTCAGTCTACTCTAACCAAACCAACAACATAAGAAATGTGTTTAGGAGTGAGTGTTGGCATGATATAATTCACATAAGGCAATTTCGGAGACTCTACACTTGCATAGAAAATGCGAGATAAAAAATAAGGCTAATTTGAGGACGTTTTAAGACTGACAGCCAATTAAATAATAAATCGAATCGGTTGGATTAGCCAAAACATATTTAGAGGGCAAGGTAATCTGAACAAGAAGCGGGGTGAATATTGTACATTATTACGTTATTTATTTGATGCGGTTCAACTCAAATGGCTAACTCTCAATCTCAAATTTGAATAATAAACAAAAATGTCTACCTATTTGATTAAATAAATCGTTCTTGAACTTCTACTCTGTGTTGATTTTAGTATCAAATTCGTTAGAAATGAACAAAGAGACGTGGGCAATAATCGTTACCCGTCGAAGAAGCTGTTGTGGTAAATTTACCGTTATGCCTATAATCCACGACTTCTAAAATTATACACTTCTAACTTTTACCATTCAATCGATAGCTCTTAGTTCCTTGACTATTCGACGGGCTATACCGTTTGTATTGTTTAAACAAGCTAAAATAAAAGAATTTGAATCTTATCTCTACCCAGTTCAGTGCAGTATTCTCCATTTTTAAATATTAGAAATGATAGTGGGGACGTTATGGTATTTTAATTTTTGTTGTGATGTTACTACAGGGTTGGATATTTTTTCCATCAGTACAAGAAAAACATGTTTTTCAACTAGCCTTTTGCCTATTGCAATATTGAAATCAGGTATTTATCATTACTTATATACTCTAATATAAAAAAGGTGATCTCTATTTCTTTGCTAAATAATTCTCGGTACCTATCAGATAAAATTCGAATGATTTTAAACAAATACTGTATAGTGTAGTTCTAAATTCTTATGAAAATTTTATCTTAACACGTAATACTAAAAAATGCCATTAGGAGTTTCAAGCCATTATTTTCAATACTTGAGTATAATGGTTACGGGTTCTATTTGTTAACACATACGAAGAATAACACACGTTATTGACTTTTAAGAAATGACGATTTCATATTTTTTTTTCCATATAAGTTTTTTGCAGGGACATTTAAACGAGTATGCGATCACTATTTACTGTCATTTTGATTTACTACGCCGCAATCTTGCTATAGAATAAAATACAAATGAGTATTCAAACGGCGGTACAATACATTGAAAATATTTGCAACATACAGGGTGATTCATTTGATATAAGACACTCGTTTTCTAGGATAATATGAATACTTTAAAAATATCTTTTAAAAATCATATTTTTTATTTTCGTCCGCTGTACATAAAACAACATGGATTTCGTTTTTTCCAATGGGAACATATATTTTTAATTCCATTAATACATAGACAAAAAAAGATAAAATATTATAGCGTTTGCATTTTTATGATCAATATATTAGCTCTCTATGGCTTTATAACGATAATACATTTCCTCGTATTTTTTAGTTGTCAAAAAAAAACAGTAGCCCATAATATTCGTATTTATGTTCGCATTGACTAAACAAGCGGTTCTTATTTACTCATACAGGAAAAAACAAATTTCAAAATATTCTTATTTTCCAAGAAAATTAGTGTCTTACATCAGATGGATCATCCTGTATACAATCCAAACTATCTAAACTATCTACTAAAACACATGCCAATGTTAAAAAAGTATATGTAAATAAACCACTCGCATCGTTGCCGTGTACGATTTCGACGCCACACCGTTTTCTGGCGACAAAGTGTTTCATAATATTCTCACGTTAAAAAAAACCTATACTGCTCGAATTTTAAACTGCGTAAAAAAAAATTGATTTAGTTTGTTATATTTGAAATTCGGTATAGCATGCAAGTCGCTGGGTTCGTCGTTTTTTTAATTGCTTACATGCAAATTTATCTGTTGAATGCAGAACCCGAACATCGCGTTAATGTGATGAACGATATGTTTACTCATGTCGGATGGATTGAATGGCCCGATACAAAAAGGACAGATAATGACTATGCACATATAATTGACCACTGGATGAACAATAAAATAACAGATGTAAGTGAATTATTCGTACCTAGTGATAACGGACAGGTAGTTACTAACGACAATGTAGATCATAAAATGATACAAGCAAACCAGTTCTTGAGCTGTAAATTTGCCACGGTGTTGATAAAGTTTTGTGAATACGAGAGGGGTTTAGGCGCTGCGTGCAAGAGAATGACAACTAGGTCTGATGCTTTGGAATGTTTGGAATATTTACTGGATATGATCAAAGAATCAAAACCGTTAGTCATGTGTATGCAAGGTTCACTTTTGTGTTTATACGATTTATCACCACAAACTTCCTTTGAAAAGCCACTGTTTGAAATTCTAGAGGCTTTAATTAATTTTTACGGAGACATAAATTTTGACAGGGTACTCGTTGGCTGACGAAGGGTTCGACACTATTATTTATACCGTAGTGACAAAGTCAACATCTGTCGTTAACCAAATGTCGGCTACCCTAGAACAACTATATGCATTGCATGGTAATTTTTGTTATATAAAAGGAGCTAACGAGATTTCCAGACATGCGGAACGCGTTAAAAGATATCTGGAAAGGAATGGTGTTGACCTTATAATATCGAGTATAAAGGAAACAATCAAGTTTATGGAATATTTTAACGGAAGGTTCGGTTTCAAATATAATTTTGATTCAAACACCACTGATTTAATGTATGATCCAAACTTGTTGCAACGAATAAAAATAATGAACAAGCTACTTGAAAAACCTGGGTGGACGGCGTTAGAAAGATTAGAAATTATAACGCCGAATGGTTACATAACCTTCTCGGAGTTTATTACAGCTAGCGCCGACGGAAACCTTGTTACCAAAGCAAATGTAGACGAAAAAGTTCAGCACACGCATCATTTTTTGAACTGCTATTATGCTATAACGTTAAAGAGATGTATCGACTACGTGATACTCTTGTGGAAACAGTATAATAAAAGCAAGCATTTGCCCGATTCATCGGACCTCCGAACACAGTTTGTGGATACAGTCATGATGAGCAAACCTTTGGTCTCAAACATGCTAGAAGCACTTTCGCGTATCTTTCAGTTAGGCCCGCATATAAACTATAGCATAGACTTTTCTAACATATTATTAGACTACAACAATTATTTCCACCACACCATTGAAAACGAAATTATCCAAGGGAATCTGAGTATCGAAAACGACATGTGGAATATCGTACAACGATTAGAAAAACCCTTTAAGAAAAAGTGTTTTCCTGATCGTATGTTCAATAAGAACAAGTTTTTGAAGGAGAGCGCTAAATTAACATTCAGCAGTCTGAAAAACAAATTTTTAGATGAAATTGCGCAATTTTATGCTGTCTAATTACGAACATCTTGGATTTCCATTTTAGAAAAATCTCCATTGAAAAACAAATATTGCATTAAGTATATAATATTTGTAATTTATTATTTAAAGATTTAATATCTATGGAAAAACTATAATAGTCATTCTATTTAATTCTAACTGAATTGCATTAAGCACAGGTTTTTATTTGTCTGAAATCAATATATTTTATACCCTCACTGCAAATATATTTTTCTATATATCTTTTAAGGAATTGTTTTTAATATTGTCAATAAGTATTTTTAGATCATAATTTTACAGATAATCAACAATTGTAACAATATTAATATTTTAACAATAGTCCCAAAAACTTGTTATATTATTTATTTAAATTAAAAAATTATACACGACATATTTTCAAAATCCTAAATAAATATTATATTTATATTATTATTCAATTTATCTCAAGAAAAAACTAGAAAATAATTATGTATCCTAATCATAAACCCTACTCAGTCTACTCTAGCTAAACTAATAACATAAGACGGAGCCCTAGTTTCTTGCATAAATATATAATTATCTTTAGAGTTCTTCTTAACAATTCAGCATTATCTGTGAAATGGATTATGCAAAATTTGCGTTCCATGTATTAAGTTCAGTGCACACATACGAGTATGTATGTAAAATAAACTAGATTGCTAGGTGTTACAGAGCCTTATCATATGTTTAAATCTGTTATCACTGCTTATAACAATTACAAGTTAATCTGATAACACAACGCTAAATAAACGATGGTATAATAATTTTAAACAGAATTTGTCTAGAATTCAAAACAAGGGCGTCTTAAATATCTATAGACTCAGAAAATAAGTAAAGAAATAGTAAACAGACGTATTGTTCAAATATCAAAACAAAAATTGTTTTTATACTTAACGCACAATTGTACAAATTTATCGGTTTGAAAAATAAAACAGCAGCTGATATTATACTCATATTGCCTAAAAGTTGTAAAAAAGCCATACCACATTATATGATTTGAATGTACGAGAACCTATAAAATGCATTCAAAATTAAGAAAAATTAATGGGGCTCTTGTCCTTATAAAAACTAAACTAAACTAAAAGCGAACTTCTAAACAACAAGGCATTTTTTTGTAAATGTATAGTTTACAAAAAAATGCCGAGTCATTAAAATACTATTAGAATTGTGTTTAGTTTATACCAAATTCGAAAACTTGTAATTTCATTACAAAAATTTACTCGATGTACTAATTTTAAAGCTAATAGAAAAGGTACTTTTTTTAAAATTAATCATTAGCTTAATATACAGGATGATCCATTTGTTGCAAGACACTTATTTGCTGGGAAAATATGAATATTTTGATATTATTTTTTATGTAGAATAAGTTCTAAATTTGTATGGACATTTTACCTTAACACATAGTACTGTAAAATCCCGTTTAGGAGTTAGTAGCCATTTTTTTCAAAAAAATTGTTTGGTATACTTTGGGTACGTGTTCGTTTATTATTTGTTAACATGTACGAAGTATATTGTACATAGATAAAACCACATGTTGTTTTCTTATAAGAAATGTCGATTTTATTTTGCACCGTTTTTTTTTTCGCTGCGATATTTAATAAAGTATCTGAATACTATTTACCGTCTTTTCGAATTTTAGCGGTGCAATATTTCTACAGAATATAATAAAAATGTGTACTAAAACGTACTTTGTATAAAAAAAATACTATACAGGTATATACTCGAAATCAATGTGTTCTATTACACTATTTTCCTTAGCTAGTTTTTTTACTGTGCTGGTTTCTTACTATCCACCGATTCTTATCGAAGCGTTTTATTGCAATCAAATCATTTTCCGATTTAATAATTGATTTTAACCTTTTTTTCGTACATCCTAATGAACTGATTTTTACTGTGCATGTTAATGCTGTACTAGTTTTAGATAGTGTCCATTTACACCGTTTTTTGTTTAAACTGTCTGTTTTTTTTTATTTTTGTTACATCGTTAACCTTTAGTTCCAAATTCGTATGAAATTTTTATCTAGTACAAATGAAAAAATGCCGTTTAGGAGTCCCTATGCATTATTTTCAATATTTGTATACTAAGCATACGTGTTATATTTTTTCTATTTGTTACATATACGACGTATATTCTATACAAGTACTAACATACGATTTTGACTTTTAACACATGACGATTTCATATTTTTGTGCCGAGACATTAAAATGAGTCCCCGGACATACCGTCTTTTCGATTTATTGCGCCGCAATCTGAGTAATAAAACGTACTAAATTCGTTTTAATATACTGTATCAAAAGGTGGTAGTACAATAAATTTTTAAAAAAATAGCATACAGGGTGATTCATCTGATTTAGGACACTAGTTTTCTCAAAAAGTTAGATATTTTATGAATTAATTTTTTCATATACATGAAGGTATATTTTTTAATATATTTATCAATACCTTGATCATTTTTTCCCAGAGGGAACATATGTTTTTAATTCCATAAATATGTAGACAAAAAGAATTAAAAGATTTTAGCGTTTGAACTGTTATGATCAATTTGTTATTTCTATAGTTTTGTAAACATTTCATCGTATTTTTTCAGTTGGCTTAAGAAACAATCCATATACTCGTATTTATGTTCGCATTGTCTAAGTACAAGCGGTTCTTATCTACCTATACAAATACCTAAAAACACCAAAAAAATAGAGGCCTATGTAATATTTTAACAAAGTCATAACAAACGAATAAATTAATCAAAAATAAAAATTCAAACGCTAAATTGTTTTAAAAATTGTTGATTATATGCTTATGGAGTTATAAACATTTACGTACAAGAGATGAAAGTAAAAACATTTCGAGAATTGGCAGGAAAATATGTATCTACGCATATGTGAAAAACAAATTTCAAAATATTCTTATTTTCCAAGAAAATTAGTGTCTTACATCAAATGGATCATCCGGTATACAATCCAAACTGTCTAAACGTTCTACTAAAACACATGCCAATGTTAAAAAAGTATATGTAAATCAACCACTCGCATCGTTGCCGTGTACGATTTCGACACCACACCGTTTTCTGACGACATAGTGTTTCATATATTCTCGTGTAATAAAAACGTTTATTGATGAATTTTTTTAAGTTTTATATTGCAAAAAAAAAAATTGATTCAGTTTGTTATACTTCATATTCGATAAAAATGCAAGTCGCTGGGTTTCTCGTTTTTTTAATGACTTACATGCAAATTTATCCGTTGAATGCAGAACCCGAACATCGCGTTAGTGTGATGAACGATATGTTTACTCATGTCGGATGGATTGAATGGCCCGATAAAAGAAAAGCAGAAATAGACTATGTGTTCATAATCGACCACTGGATGGAAAATAAAATAACAGATGTAAGTGAATTACTCGGACCCAGTGATGACGGACCGATAGTTACTAACGATAATGTAGATCACAAAATGATACAAGCACACCAATTCTTAAGCTGTAAGTATGCCACGGTGTTGATAAAGTTTTGTGAATACGAGAGGGGTATAGGCCCTGCGTGTATGAGAATGAAAAATACGTCTGAATCGTTGTATTGTCTGAAAAAATTAATGGAAATGCTCGAAAAATCGGAACCGTTAGTCATGTGTATGCGAGGTTCACTTATGTGTTTATACGATTTATCACCACAAACCCCTTTTGAAAAGCAACTGTTCGAAATCCTAGAAAATTTAATCGATTATTACGGAAACATACAGTTCGATGAGGACTCGATCATTTCCGGAGGGAATGACACTATTACCTATACTGTGGCAGCGATGACTGCATCTGTTGAAAAACAAATATCGGAAACCTTGGAATTATTAAATGCATTCTATGATCATTTTTGTTGGATAATAGGACATGACAAGTTATCCAGACATCAGAAACTCGTTCAAACATATCTCAATAGTTATGATCCCGTAGGAATAATGACAAACCTAAGAACGCATATACAGCAAACAATCAACCCGTTTATGGAATCTTTTAACGGGAGGTTCGGTTTTAAATATAATTTTGATTCAAAAAAGACTATTTTAATGTACGATCCAAACTTGTTGCAACGAATAGAAATAATGAACAAGCTACTTGAAAAACCTGGGTGGACGGCGTTAGAAAGATTAGAAATTATAACGCCCAATGGTTACATAACCTTCCTGGAGTTTATTACAGCTAGCGCCGACGGAAACCTTGTTACCAAAGCAAATGCTGACGAAAAAGTTCAGCAGACGCATCATTTTTTGAACTGCTATTATGCTATAACGTTAGAGAGATGTATCGACTACGTAATACTCTTATGGAAACAGTATAATAAAAGCAAGCATTTGCCCGATTCATCGGACCTCCGAACACAGTTTGTGGATACAGTCATGATAAGCAAACCTTTGGTCTCAAACATGCTAGAAGCACTTTCGCGTATCTTTCAGTTAGGCCCGCATATCACCTATAGCATAGACTTTTCTAACATATTATTAGACTTCAAAAATTATTTCCACGACACCATTGAAAACGAAATTATCCAAGGGAATCTAAATATCGAAAACGACATGTGGAATATCGTACAACGATTAGAAAAACCATTTAACAAAAAGTGTTTTCCTGATCGTATGTTCAATAAGAACAAGTTTTTGAAGGAGAGCGCTAAATTAACATTCAGCAGTCTGAAAAACAAATTTTTAGATGAAATTGCCAATTTTGTGCTGTCTAATTACGAACATCTTGGATTTCCATTTTAGAAAAATCTCCATTGAAAAAAAAATATTCCATTAAATATATAAAATCGTTATAATTTATTTTTTTAAGATTTAATATCTATGGGAAAACTATAACACTCATTCAATTTATTTCTAACTGAATTGCATTAAGCACAGGTTTTTATTTGTCTGAAATCAATATATTTTATACCCTTACTGCAAATATATTTGTCTAATATCTTCTAGGTAGTTGTTTTTAAACTTGTCAATAAGTATTTTTAGATCATAATTTTACAGATAATCAATAATTGTATTAATATTAATATTTAACAATAGTCCTAAAAACTTGTTATATTATTTATTTTAATTAAAAAATTATACACGTCATATTTTCAAAATCCTAAATAAATATTATATTTATATTCTTATTCAATTTTTCTCAATAAACAACTAGAAAATAATTATGTATCCTAATCATAAACCCTACTCAGTCTACTCTACCCAAACTAATAACATAAGATTCGGGTTTTGGAGTGAGTGGATCAGAGGAAGAGCACAAAGTTTCAAAACTCTCCAACTGCAGTGAAAATACGAGATAAATAATTGCGGCAGTTGAGTACGTTAAAAGACAGGAAGCAATAGTAAATCGAGTGTGTTACCGAATTTTATAAATGAATACATATTGGTAGGTATAGGTTTTTTGTACATTTTCTAGACAAAAATTGTATGTAACTAATACGGTGTATCATTCGGTGTTTTTGGTCTACATATATATGTTTGACTACATATCAGTATTGCGTTTTAGACGTAGCAAAACCTGTTATGCCGCTGTGAACGACTTTCTGTAGTTTGTTATTACATATTAATCGTATAGTTATTATTAATTACACGTGTGTTGTTAATTTTCATACAATATGGTATTCAATCAATATAATAATGTTTAGTATGGTATAGGTAACGTGAACGAGAAATCGACGTGTTCTGTTGTCGAAAATGTTCACTGTCACTGCGTCTTATAAATGTTGAAATATAAAGTATTTATTATTATTTTATTATACTCTAAAGTTACAGCTTCTGGCGGAAATTTAAAGAACAAAGTCGTTAGCATTTTTGATCCAAAAATGCTTCTCGGTGTGACAAGGATTATGCGATTTTGGATTGTTAAGAATACAAAATTAGTTTCAATAAAAATGATTAATAATAAAATATCTAAAGCACTGAATAAAAATAACTATTTACAATTTACACCTACCAAATAACTTTTTTCTTCGGCTGCCTACAATTACATATTATAACTATATATAGTACAAAAGTTACAACTATAGTTTTTTATAATTGATACATTATTTCACGTTTTTCAAACTTTTCATTATTTTCATTTTTTAATGTTTTTTATTTAGTAGGGTGGCGTTTTGAAATGGCTGTTTGCAAAATACTTTTTCGAAACTAGGTATGAATTATGATAACTAGATAAAGGTCCATGAGTTATAACCAAAAATACTTTTTATCTAGAGGCCGTGTGCGTGACCGACATAGCCTGGATAGAGCACTCAGAATCTGTGAACTATTCGTCCGAATCGGTGGGGATCGGGGAACGGAGCTCTAGTTTTCTCGTATTAATACATAATTATCTTAAGATTTCTCCTTAACAGTTCAGCATTATCTGTGAAATGGACTTGCACAATGCGCGTTCCATGTATTCAGTTCAGTGCACACATACGAGTGTATATGTAAAATAAACCAGATTGCTAGTTGTACAGAGCCTTATCATATGTTTAAATTTTTTATCACTGCTTATAACATTTACAAATTAATCCGATAACACAACCCTAAATGAAAGTTATACTTATATAATTTTGTAATTTATCTTAAGAAAAAAATTATATTTCCTAATCATTAACCCTACTCAGTCTATTCTAAACAAACCAACAACATAAGAAATGTGTTTAGGAGTGAGTGTTGGCATGATATAATTCACATAAGGCAATTTCGGAGACTCTACACTTGCATAGAAAATGCGAGATAAAAAATAAGGCTAATTTGGGGACGTTTTAAGACTGACAGCCAATTAAATAATAAATCGAATCGGTTGGATTAGCCAAAACATATTTAGAGGGCAAGGTAATCTGAACAAGAAGCGGGGTGAATATTGTACATTATTACGTTATTTATTTGATGCGGTTCAACTCAAATGGCTAACTCTCAATCTCAAATTTGAATAATAAACAAAAATGTCTACCTATTTGATTAAATAAATCGTTCTTGAACTTCTACTCTGTGTTGAATTTAGTATCAAATTCGTTAGAAATGAACAAAGAGACGTGGGCAATAATCGTTACCCGTCGAAGAAGCTGTTGTGGTAAATTTACCGTTATGCCTATAATCCACGACTTCTAAAATTATACACTTCTAACTTTTACCATTCAGTCGATAGCTCTTAGTTCCTTGACTATTCTTCGGGCTATACCGTTTGTATTGTTTAAACAAGCTAAAATAAAAGAATTTGAATCTTATCTCTACCCAGTTCAGTGCAGTATTCTCCATTTTTAAATATTAGAAATGATAGTGGGGACGTTATGGTATTTTAATTTTTGTTGTGATGTTACTACAGGGTTGGATATTTTTTCCATCAGTACAAGAAAAACATGTTTTTCAACTAGCCTTTTGCCTATTGCAATATTGAAATCAGGTATTTATCATTACTTATATACTCTAATATAAAAAAGGTGATCTCTATTTCTTTGCTAAATAATTCTCGGTACCTATCAGATAAAATTCGAATGATTTTAAACAAATACTGTATAGTGTAGTTCTAAATTCTTATGAAAATTTTATCTTAACACGTAATACTAAAAAATGCCATTAGGAGTTTCAAGCCATTATTTTCAATACTTGAGTATAATAGTTACGGGTTCTATTTGTTAACACATACGAAGAATAACACACGTTATTGACTTTTAAGAAATGACGATTTCATATTTTTTTTTCCATATAAGTTTTTTGCAGGGACATTTAAACGAGTATGCGATCACTATTTACTGTCATTTTGATTTACTACGCCGCAATCTTGCTATAGAATAAAATGCAAATGAGTATTCAAACGGCGGTACAATACATTGAAAATATTTGCAACATACAGGGTGATTCATTTGATATAAGACACTCGTTTTCTAGGATAATATGAATACTTTAAAAATATCTTTTAAAAATCATATTTTTTATTTTCGTCCGCTGTACATAAAACAACATGGATTTCGTTTTTTCCAATGGGAACATATATTTTTAATTCCATTAATACATAGACAAAAAAAGATAAAATATTAGAGCGTTTGCATTTTTATGATCAATATATTAGCTCTCTATGGCTTTATAACGATAATACATTTCCTCGTATTTTTTAGTTGTCAAAAAAAAACAGTAGCCCATAATATTCGTATTTATGTTCGCATTGACTAAACAAGCGGTTCTTATTTACTCATACAGGAAAAAACAAATTTCAAAATATTCTTATTTTCCAAGAAAATTAGTGTCTTACATCAGATGGATCATCCTGTATACAATCCAAACTATCTAAACTATCTACTAAAACACATGCCAATGTTAAAAAAGTATATGTAAATCAACCACTCGCATCGTTGCCGTGTACGATTTCGACGCCACACCGTTTTCTGGCGACAAAGTGTTTCATAATATTCTCACGTTAAAAAAAACCTATACTGCTCGAATTTTAAACTGCGTAAAAAAAAATTGATTTAGTTTGTTATATTTGAAATTCGGTATAGCATGCAAGTCGCTGGGTTCGTCGTTTTTTTAATTGCTTACATGCAAATTTATCTGTTGAATGCAGAATCCGAACATCGCGTTAATGTGATGAACGATATGTTTACTCATGTCGGATGGATTGAATGGCCCGATACAAAAAGGACAGATAATGACTATGCACATATAATTGACCACTGGATGAACAATAAAATAACAGATGTAAGTGAATTATTCGTACCTAGTGATAACGGACAGGTAGTTACCAACGATAATGTAGATCACAAAATGATACAAGCAAACCAGTTCTTGAGCTGTAAATTTGCCACGGTGTTGATAAAGTTTTGTGAATACGAGAGGGGTTTAGGCGCTGCGTGCAAGAGAATGACAACTAGGTCTGATGCTTTGGAATGTTTGGAATATTTACTGGATATGATCAAAGAATCAAAACCGTTAGTCATGTGTATGCAAGGTTCACTTTTGTGTTTATACGATTTATCACCACAAACTTCCTTTGAAAAGCCACTGTTTGAAATTCTAGAGGCTTTAATTAATTTTTACGGAGACATAAATTTTGACAGGGACTCGTTGGCTGACGAAGGGTTCGACACTATTATTTGTACCGTAGTGACAAAGTCAACATCTGTCGTTAACCAAATGTCGGCTACCCTAGAACAACTATATGCATTGCATGGTAATTTTTGTTATATAAAAGGAGCTAACGAGATTTCCAGACACGCGGAACGCGTTAAAAGATATCTGGAAAGGAATGGTGTTGACCTTATAATATCGAGTATAAGGGAAACAATCAAATTTATGGAATATTTTAACGGAAGGTTCGGTTTCAAATATAATTTTGATTCAAACACCACTGATTTAATGTATGATCCAGAATTGCTACGACGGGTAGAAATAATGAACAAGTTACTTGGAAATCCTGGATGGTCGGTGATGGATAAATTAGAAATTAGAACGGATCGTACCGTTACCTTTTCAGACTTTATGAGTGCTAGACGCAGGTGGAAAAACAGTCAACCATGCAAATGTAGACGAAAAAGTTAAGCACACATATTATTTTTTGAACTGCTATTATGCTATAACGTTAAAGAGATGTATCGACTACGTGACACATTTATGGAAACAATATAATAAAAGCAAGTTATCATACCTCCGGGAACAGTTCGTAAATACAATTATGATGAGCAAAGATTTGGTCTCGCGTATGAGTGAAGCGCTTTCGCGTATCAATCTGATATTCCCACATGTTAATTACCACATAGACTTTTCTGACATGTTCATAGACTACAACAATTATTTCCACGACGCAATTGAAGGAGAAATTATCCAAGGGATTCTGGGTATCGAAACCGATATGAATAATATCATAAAACGTTTAAACGGATCCTACGAACTATGGTGTTCTCCTAGTGAGATGATCGAGTTGAAATCAGTTTTTAAGAAAATAGCTAAAGGAACTTTCAGTAGTCTGAAAAATAACTTTGTAGAAGAAATACGCATTTTTACGTTATCTCATTACAAAGATCTTGGATTTCCAATTTAGAATAATCTCCATTGCAAAACAAAAATTGCATGAAGAATATATCATTTTTTAAATTTATTATTTTAATCAAACATCTATAGAAAAACTATTATTGGCATTATATTTAATTCTAACTAAAAATCATTATATACCGATTTTTATTTGTCTGTAATCAATATATTTTATACCCTCACTGCAAATATATATTTCTATAATCTTTTAAGAAACTGTTTTTAATATTGTCAATAAGTATTTTTAGATCATAATTTTTACAGATAACCATTGTAACAATATTAATATTTAATAATAGTCCTAAAATCTTTCCATATTATATTTTATCTTATTTATTTAAATTAAAAAAATTATACACGACATATTTTCAAAATCCTAAATAAATGTTATATTTATATTGTTTTCATAGCAATCTCAAGAAAAAAATTATATTTTTCTCGCAAAGGAAATTCGAGATAAATGGCTGTGGTATTTTGACCACTTTAAAAGACAGGAAGCAAATTATAATAAATAATAGTAATATTATAATAGTATATCTTCCATCAGTATAAGAAAAACATGTTTTTTTAACTAATCCTAACTCTTTCAACTAATACTTATACAGTCTAGTAAAAAAAAAAATAATTTTTATGGCTTTGCTAAATAATTCTCGGTACGTCATGTAGATCATTTAAATTTATTAAAATAAAAAAAGAAAGCATAGTTATGTAAATTCTATTAGTCTTAAATTCTCGTAAGATAATTTGGTATAAGAGCCGTTTAAATATCTAGTCATTGTTTTTAAGTTATTTGTTGTACATACGTGTTCACGTATTATTCGCAAGTACTATGACCGGTTTTTTATTTAAGCTGTCATATTTAAGAACGTTATAGGTCGCGGGACACAATATGTATACACGAAAGAAAGATATCAAGTATCAAATTTAACGACAATGTAGGTACTTACATAAGAACAAGACGTGACGATACCTTCTTAAATTTCCAATAAATTATTGAAAATAATCTTTACTTGTTTTATCAAAACTGCGTGTACATACCAGTAGTGCGTTTTATCTCTTATCAGTGATATGACATTGTCATCAGCGACAAGACAAAGTGACACCGAACTTAGCACATAGAACGCGTATTATACCTTAAAACGTATCCCACCCACTGCTCGTGGTGCAAAGTTAACAGTGATAAGATAGTGTTAACAGTTCTTTCCAGTAACAAAACAATTTCGCGTTTACCCCACCCTCCGCAAACTTTGAAATGGTCTAGCGCATTCGATATTTGACTCGGCGTCCCCGGAACAGCAACGTCTACTGTAGGGTGCACCGAAAAGTAAAAAATATCCCCCCCCCCCAATTCTAATTTTGATCCAAACGCGGTTGACCAAACTTGGGTCAACTGTATTAAACATTTTGAGTGTAGTTAAGCTGCTCCGTTCTTTCGACAGTAGTATAACTCCAAGTGCTCTCCACAGGCGTCTGTGGGCGGGTCAAAGCCGTCGCCAGACTTATGGGTTTAATTGGAAAATCATGTCAGACGCTGAATACTTGGAGAACCTTTTAAACACTATTTCTATTGTCTTTGTAATTACTTACAGTGGTTAAAAACGGCGGCTTGTTGTTTAATTGCAAGTCAAACTCTTCTTGCCAATGTAAATTTTATCGAGCAATTGTCAATCTAGCAGTTTTTGGTCAAGTTTGGCTTTGACATACTATATTATTCCAAATTTATATGGAATGTACATATTCCCACCGAAGCGTTTATTTCCAAGTGATTTTATACATAGATTTTAATAATTTCCTATATGACCTACGACCTCCACGAACACCTACTATATGCTCCTTTCCCGCTATGCCCCCACCCTACTTTGCAGCTTTTTTTTTCAAAATTGGTAAAATCCATCGCTATAAATGCTTTTAGATTTATTATTTTCAATATATTTAATAAATGTAATTAAAATCTGCATCTGATGAAAAAGATATGTCGATAACCTTAAACCGATTTACAAGAATTCTATTCTAGAAGACCACCCGCTGTCGGTCACTCGCCATCCTAGCTTTAATTAATTGTTTTAATTTCCCAACATCTACCGCATTAACTAAATAAATCATCAGTCTTCATGCCTATACGTAATTTAATATAGTCAAAATGTATAATGCATTATTCTCTATTCGAAAAGGTAATAAAATATGTACGCAGTACGTTACCGTTTAAGTTTCAAAAGTTGCTAAAAAAAAATTTAAGTTGGGAAGGCCAGAAAGAATTATTATTTTTCATTTTGACAGTATTAATAAGTTTATTGACTATTGTAATATTAGTTAATGATTTTTTTTTGTATATTAATATTTGGTATGGTTTTGATAGTCTCGGTACATATTTCACTATTTTTTTATACTGCTAAACGCGGAAAATCATTTTTTTTTTTTTTTTATTCCTATTACTTTGTTGGAGGTTTATATTTGTATTACTGACTTTATATTAAACATTAAGACTACAATATTTTTTTAGAATAAGGCTACTATTGGTGTCAAGTATGCGAAGTACTACTACAAATGTTTTATAACAAAATAAAATTAATTATATTAACTGTTATTAATTATTAACTATTGGTTATTAATTATTTATTATTAAATTAAATTATTTATTAGTAAATTAATTATTATAGATTTTGTATTTCGTATGCCCATCCCTGGGCGTACTTACAGCTCATAAACTGGCGTGCTTGTTGCATTTTATGTTTTAGGTTTATTTTCTTTTAGTAACAACAATCTGTCCGTTATCACTAGCGCAAGTAAATGATTTCCATCGATTATTTCAATGTTCAACCAGTGGTCAATTATGTACACAAAGTCTATGTCTGTCTTTCTTTTATCCGGCCATTCAAGCCACCCTACATGAGTAAGCCTATCGTTCATCACTTTAACGCGATGCTCAGGTTGTGCGTTCAAAAACCGAGGACACAAGCGGCTTGCATTTTTTATCGAATTTAAAATATAACAAACTGAACTAACTGTTTTCTTTTTGCAGTATACAACTATAGAAGACGATCAAGTATACAAGACAAGTATCAAGACATACACGGTAATGATGCGGATGATTTGTTTACATATTCTTTCTTTAGCATTGACATGTGTTTTAGTGAAAAATTTTAATAATTTGGATTGTATAATATGTTAAGTACGGTACATCAAAATATTAAGGTCGTCGTGTTTATTAGTGAAACCATTCAGGCTCCATCCAATGGTTTTATTCTCAATTGTACATTTTAGTATATATACTTGTTAGTATATTTCGTTGTTAAAAATTTAAGATTTTGAGCTATTACATTGTCTGAATAACAACATATTAATAAATGATATAGTTACGTGGATATTTTTGTTTTAAAGTTACAAACGTAAATCAATTTTCAAATTATAAAAAACACTTGTTACCTAAAGCGACAATTTATTTTATTTTGTAACATATTTTTTGTCGCGAGATGAAAATAACGATTTAAACACTATTTACTTTATTTTTAATTTACTGTGCCGCCACCTTTTTATACAATACAATACAACTAAACATTAAAACGTGTTTCGAATGAAACAAATTTATTTTGAAAAAAACCTATAAGTATTTCGCTATAAATTGCTTTGAAGTGCGGATTACATAGACTTCGGACGAACAAACAAACTAATTTGCTTACAACATTAAACAATATGTTAAATTATAAACACTATAAGCGGTAGAAGCCCTTTGATCATTAAATTGTTAGTACAGTCCAGCTCTACTAAGGTTAAACCTTCTATCAAAGAGATCCTAATAATAATATAATAAAGTGGAATAAGTGAATATGTTTTCAGGAGTACATTAATAACAGCTATTGACTAAGTTATACATATTTCAGTAAATTCGGTTGAAATTATACCTTATTAAATTTAATGTAAAACATTTTATGCACGAAAAATGTTTTATGAGTTGTAGATACTATGGCGAAGTCTAATTTTCAACTAACACGTTGTCTATGGTGAACTTTTGGTTATTAATTCTCAGCATTTTTGTTTTCCAGTAGAACTTAAATAGATTTATTCGCGAATAAAGTACTAAAACTGTATGCCTATGCGAATGAAACATATCTCGCATATGTTTAAACCATCTATAATCGACTGAGATGTGAGAACAAGTTTCACTGAAATATTAAACTTAACTTAGAAATTTAGAAACCCAGCTTTTATTTATTTTTGGTTTATACCAAATTATTAAATATACATGCTACCGCTGAAATTAAAAAAATCTATAGAACATTGGTAAAAATGAAAATAATAAAATTTTAATATTGCAAAAATAAAATTTTAACTTAAGTGTCTGAAAAAAGAAAAACTACAAAATTTCCAGACTGTAATCTTTCCTAGGTCACAAGTCACAACTCTTGTTGTTGACCAATCTAAAGGTTGTCAAAAATAAATAAATAAGCGATACAATTTTTTTTTTAATTCACTCTATTTAAGCAAGCAAAGTATGGTATTTAATTAGGTAATAATTATATCGCAATTTAGTTAGCCATTTTATACTTTAACATGAATACATAAGAAAATATATTCAAGGAAAAAAAGCACACACAATATTTTGATATATAATAGATTACAATTATACTTTTTAATGATTAACTAAATTCATCTAAAATAATTGACAAATGATTAGCTAATTTGTAGAATCTAAATTAATAAAAGTTTTGCAACCTGATTATTTTTTTTCACTGTTTGAGGAAAAATTCTTTTTAAATTTAAATATTTTCTTAATAACTATAAAAGTGTAATTATTTTCGAAGAAAAAAAGTGACTTGCGACAAATGGATACAGTATGATTGTGAAAAAAGCATACTTTTTTTTAAAAGGGGGTTTGCTTGCTGACTAATGGACCGGGTGACTGGTTACCTATGATCTACCTAGTCAATATCCTTAAAGATATTATTAGACTTTTTTAAAATTATATTTCTATAGTTTAGAATTAATAGTACGCCCGCTTTATTTACTAAAATGTTTAACCCCGCTTCTTTTATGTTAAAACCTTACATTTTTAGTGATTTTTAAACAGTAACGTTTATATTTTAAATAAAAAATAATTTGCTGGACATTTTGTCTGGTCGATAGCCAGTCATGAATAATTACTTTTAAGGTTTAGGATGGGAGACGTTAACGCTCTCAGATAAAAACAATACTACACTCCTCGCTTCCCCCTTCTTATATTTTAAACTTCAACAACACTAAAAGTCATTTTTCAAAACTGCTTATCGACTAGTCTAATTTGTTTTATACATGACTGCCTAGGTATTCTTCATACTGGCTTCCCTCCGGGTTTTCCCTCAATTATAGCAGCTATATAGCTAATAAAAAACTATGAAAAATAATAATAATTTTATCAAGTCTAATATGGTCTATAAGATACTGACTGGGTTATAATATAGTTAACCAGTCGCCCTGTAAAACATCGGTGTGCCGTTGATTTTTAAATATACTGATAAGCGGTGTTATAGAACAGAATGGCTACCGATTTTATTGGGGAATTCCAACGTCAACAGAGGTTTCCTCGTCATAGTTTACCATTTATTGACAGTGGGAATCCCGGATAATATCGATCGCCGTTCTTGAGTATAACACCGCTTATCTGTAAACAAGACGATCGAACTGCTGTAAGACTCTCGTATTCTCGGAAAATGTGAATATTTTCAAAAATCACATTTTTCCCTTAGAAAACCGTTATCTTCGTCCCGTGTACGTAAAACCAGTATGGACTTAGTTTTTTTTTCAAATCGCCTTTTGAATAATGCGAAAACAACTATGAACCGTACGGGCTATTGGTATTTGGAGAACCGAAGAAATATGTCAACTGCAAGTGGAAAATATGTAATATCTATATAAACTCGAAGGAAACCAACGGATGGATGAAAATTAAAAAGTTAAATTGTTTTGGTAATGTTTTTTCTACGCTCTGCATTTACACCTTTTCGTACGACAAACAATAATAAAATCGGACAATTACCTTGCAAAGATATTACAAAACGCAATTTTTCCCCGCCAACAGTGGTAAACGGGACAATGCTCTCTTTAGCGACACGTTTATGGAACTGGAAGCGTGTTGAGCAAACAAAGTCTATACTCGTTTCGCGTATAAGGGACGAAGATGACAACAATGATCAAAGGTATTTACGTGTGTGTGGGGGGGGGGGTGCGAAGTGTACCCCCCCCCCCACAAGTATAGGGAAAAAACGGTTAGGTGATCGTCGCCCTGTACTTAAAAATCGACGGTCGCGCCTCTCTGTCTTAACCGCGCGACGCCAGCGGAACGGCCGCTTCGAGTGCGTTCATATACGAGGGCGCCAAGTCGTAGCGGCCCAAGTCCGAGTAGCAGTGATAGACGAAATAGTCGCCGGTCTCGTCGTACTCGCAGCGGCATCGGCTTTCGGGCAGGCGGAAATTGGGCGACAGCGGCACCAACTCGTAGATGTCCGGCTCGTTGCCGGTGCCGAACGAGAAAAGGTCGCCGATGTTGGACAGCCAGTGGCCGGGCGAGCGGGGCCGGTAAACGACGTTCCGCAACGGCTGCCGCCGCCGTCTGCCGG
Organism: Adelges cooleyi; assembly: GCF_023614345.1. Lineage (NCBI taxonomy): Eukaryota > Metazoa > Arthropoda > Insecta > Hemiptera > Adelgidae > Adelges > Adelges cooleyi. Next base: position 1,348,398 of record NW_026095981.1, read on the forward strand.
TCCGCCGGCGGCCGAATGTCTTTTTGATGCCGACGTTCACGGTGGCGGTGACGTAGTTGAAGTACACCCTGTACGGCCAGGACAGCAGCAGGCAGGAGAACAGCCAGTACGTGAGCTGGTTGAAGAACCTGGGCACTCGGCCGGCCCACACGACGTCGTGGAACACTGTGTTGCGCGACAGCAACTCCACGCCGTCGAGTTTTTCCACGTGCGTATCCGAGTGCTCGTAGTCCGAGAAGAAAGCCATACGCGCGTAATGGTACTGAGACACGCGCTTCCGGCTGCCGAACATGAAACCTGCCGGTGAAACATAAAAAAATTATAAAAAAAAACACACTCACTGATTACTCCGCCACACGGTAAAACATACGATCGTCGATATTTCAACCCCCCCCCCCCCGCTCGCTGATCTATCCCACGGTCTTCTCCTTCCTCCTCCTAACCTAATCCTCTAAGCCTAAGCTAATCCGATCTAAACCCATAGATGTTTTGTTAAATGGACCGCACATTGAAATCTAACAATGTTTACCTTATTTATTGGGCGTGTGTTTCTAACCGATCGCTTATCCGCAATCGGCTGATTGCGGTCGCTACCAAGAGCTTAAATGTCCGCGCGAATTGTGGAATATCCCCTGGCGTAAAACATATCCCGTATGTCAAAAAAAGAAAACACATTTACGGTTCATTTCGTCTGGAATAAGGTAACAACAGGCTAGAGCTAGCTAGTAAGCTAGAGTTTAGATGAATAGGACCGATTTGAATTTTTCAAAACACTGTTTTTGGAAAAAGGCCAGAGGTCATAACATAATATTACAAATAATATAAACGTTTAACGCTAGTAAAAAATTAATTATTACCTTTGGTCAATGAAATCTTAACCAGTGGACTACTTTGATCGAATACCACAATGTCGGATATGTCGCGGTGTTGCAAAAGTCTGTTGGAGAATTTTACATAGACTACTTTGGAGATTACTTTAACGCCATGCTTATAATGATAACAAGTCACTTTCCACCTTTGACATACAAAAATAATTAGCTTTTACTATTTAATATACAAGGTGACGGGTTAACTACGATCCGGTCAATATCTTAAAAGAAATTAGACTTTTTAATATTATTCTTTTGCATACTTATATAGTTCGCCCGAATTTGATGTAATTTTCAAAAATATAACCCCATCTATTATGCGTTTAAAACCCTACGAGCTTATGGTTTTTAAATAGTAACCTATTTAGTTTATTCACTTTTTAGTTTACTAGAAATTTTTATTGGTCGCTAACCAGTTTTGAATAACTACTTATGAAGTTATTAAAATTTAAACTTTAGGTTGGGAGGGAAGGATGGAATGTAGTGTTGTTTTTATCTGCGCGAGTACTCGAATTCAGTACTTAATTGTAAACGTCTGTAACTTTAAAAGTAATTATTCATAACTGGATATCGATCAATGGAAATTTCCAGCAAATATTCTTCATCTAAAAATGTATTTAAATAGATAGGGTAAACCGTTTGAAAACCTCAAGTACGTAGGGTCTTAACACATTAGGGCCGGGGTTATATTTATTTGACAAATATATCACATCTGGGCCGACTAATAACCAAAGAAAATATAAAAAAATACAATAGTTCAAAACCAATCGGACTGTAATTTTATGACGGTAAACAAAAGCATTCGATTGATTGTCAACAATTACTCACCACACTATGGGTTCGGCTATTCTGAGCCTTTTCATGTACTTGGACGCATCGGAAAAACCCATCAATTTCATGTCGCATAAGTCACGCCGAGTTGTGCTTAAGTAGCATTCATCCAATAACATCATGTAAACCACCAAAACTACCATCTTATTGAACATGTTAATCAAAAGGAATACGGGTGTCGCTGGATGACGTTGGTTGTCATTCTGAAAACCCCAAAACAGATAAAATTTAATAGATGATAGCCGAACACGTATTGCGTAAAAATATGTGTACATATTTGTTTAGAAAGTTATACTTATTTTAATTTACAGTTATCTTAAAAATTAGCACGGGTGTTAATTTAAATCAATTTAGAGGTAAAGAAATTGAAAGATGATTGTTTTCCGTTTATTTAAAAAAAATCTACCAATAGCTGTACTTGTATTTTTTTAAGACGGAATTTCAATGCTTGATAACCATAATATACAATATTTTTGAGCGAAAACCCTCTATTTAAAGTTAACAGACTCAACGCATTGAAAAATCGTGACCTTTTTTGGTTGAAAATATTTGTTTTGCCATGAACTGGTCAAAACTTTTTTAAACACTATTACATTTAAAGTTTGGATTTTTTCATTTTTATTTAATCTGTCCGTTTTCTATAACTACATATCTATACTACATTTTCCTGTATTTTTTTCATTTGTCCAAAAAACAAAACAGTAGCCCATACAATTACTATTTATGTGTCCTATAGGTAATAACATCAGTAGCCCGACACAATAAAATGTGTTGAAATATGATACACAAGCGGTTCTTATCTTCCTATTTAAAACACAGTGACGGCTACTGTTTTTTTTTTTGTACATAAATTACACTAAAAAATAAATACATTTATCGAATATACGAATATAAATGAGAGTATTACATAAATATTTTGTATGTATGAAATAAAATTAAAAATGTATACATAACTATTAAAATGTACACTTATAATACATGTAAAGAGTAAACTTATTTATATTATTTAAATTTGTTGTTCATGATATGTTTATTATATTCAAAATTCTAATAAAATGTACAAAAAAAAATAAGTTTTGAAATACACATTTTTATGACGATTTAAATAAAAGATCATTTTTAGCATTTAACATTTAAACTTGGTATATATTTACGAGTTTTTAAGTGTTACTATTTACTATATACATAAATTGTACTTACCGTAAATTTTATTTGCCAAAGGACCGATAAGACAAAACTTACGGTCAAAACAATACACTTCATATTTGCTTTAAATTGAAACGCCTCAATCAACTTTGTGTTACGGGGCACTTTCTGAAATTTTTAATATTAAAACAGAGTTAGGTTTTTTTAACGTTAGCCAAAGTTTACATAGATAAGTAGTAAGTACGACCATTTTTTATATAATCCATTTGAATACATTTATCACATTATTTAAATCATTGAATCAATTTATTATAAAAGTGACAATAATTACAAAAATTAAATCTTTAGGAAAATAAAAAAACATGTTTTCTCATACACGTTTACTTGAAAAAAATTATAAAAAATATTTTTTAATTTTATGCATTACACTTGTTGATTAAATTTGTAAATAACAAATTTTTCAAATTTATTATCAGCCGACGCAACGACAAGAGTTTCAATTCAATAAATTTGACTATATTCATAAACAACTAATGTTTCGCTTAACCCTCTTTTCATATATTAATTATTAAATAATAATTGGTATTGTGTGCGATAGAATGATGTAGGTAAACGAAACTACTTCACCAATGTATTTTATTATGACTTCTTATGAACATATTTTTTTAGAAAAATCATTAATGGGTAATATACTACTTTTCACGAATAAACTAAACGTTAGGATCGCAGTTTAAAAAGAATCAGAATACGAATTAGACCAATTTGATAAGTAAACAAACAGTCTATGGTTAAGAAAAATATTTTTTTTTGGAAATTAATAATTTTCTAAAAAACCTGTCGTTGGCGTATTATGATTACGACCGTCGATTGAAAAGAGTGATTTATTAAGAAAAAGACACTTATTTTCTCTTAAAATAATTAAAATATTGTAGTTTTTGTTTTGGATATACTTCAACTGGGGATTTTTCGTACTTCTTTAACGTATAAGGGTTGAAAATAAAATTTTTCTAAATATTGAAAAATGCAGTTAAATATGTACCTAAAATTTTAGGAAAAAAAAATTCGCAAAATATTCATACTTTCAGAGACAATGAGTGTCTTACGTTAGTTGGATCACCCTGTACACTGTAACTTTTTTAATAATGGACCGATTCTATCGAGAGCAACTCTATAAATAAAAAATTTAATTAGTTAATACTTTGAGGTAGGGATTTTTTGTTTTTTTGGGGAGGTTTTAGCCGTAATTTTAGGACCTTTTAGTTGAAATTTTGTCTGAAGTTAGAACTCTTATGATGTATAAATGACATATTAAACAAAGAAAAAAATCTGGACCAACAGTTTTTTTTTTAATTTTATTTCCAAAAAACCGATTTGTTTGCAGATTTTGGATATTTCAACATAAACACGTCAAATATTAAAAAAAATATTATCAAATCATGACAACATTTGTAAGGTCGTCTATTTGGTAGTTAAATTATTTTTCGGACAATCACAGAATTCTTGATAACAATTTAAAATATTTTTTTTCATCTAAACAAGGCTACGCATATTCTCTATTATTGGCTAAACAAAAAATTGTACACAATTTTTTTACATATTTAAATATGCTCTGCATCGAAGCTAAAACATTTTTCTGGATTTTTGTGTAAAAGATTTCAAAAGTGGTTAAATTATATGTTTTCGGGGTCGGTGATTACGAATTTTATATCGGTTTTCAATTTTAACCAGCCAAAAAAAACTTAAGTAAAAAAAATAAAATATTTTTATAATTTTTTCCAAATAAAAACTGTACGTGAAAACAGTTTTTTTTTAATTTTCCGAAAGTTTAACTTTTAGGACTAATTCCCTTTTCATACATATTCGATTCAACTTATATGTTATGTTACCGTCTGTTGTACTGTATCTGCGAACTTGTATCTGGTGCATAGTACTTACTCTGGATTTCCCGTGCCGTTCTTCCGTGTAAATAGTTTCCGACATTAACGGCGAGTGCATGACGGTTAAACGGCGAGAAAAATGTTCTTCCGGTGGCAGCAGAATCCGCAATGACCGACCGCTTTGGTTTCGGTGCCAGTCGCAAGAAATCTTATGGGCGGGCTATCTCGACTGGCGGGTTAAATTAACGCATACCGTCGGCAAGCGGACAACCGCAGGCTAGCATCAGAAAGTCATTGATCGACCATGTGGCTTTTTTTTTTGTTCGGGGGGAGCTTTTGGAACGACGCCTTGGACCGTCCGCAGTACACCGTTGGGCAGATAACCGTTGGCAAATGGCACCGAGTCGACACACACCCTTTGCCGAGCGAGGTAAATAATAATATGCGTACAACGCCGTACGCTCGACTTTGACGGAAACCCCTTGGCGCTGTCTGTTGGCGCTGAGAGTTAATTGTATTGCCGTCAAACGCCGCCCAACCGAGTACTCGACGGCGCTTTCTAATGGAAATGATTGAATTATGTTTAATTTTGTTTACGCGCGTTTACATCCTTCGGTCCCGCTGAAAGCTTTCGCAATTCGTTCGGATACACTTATAAAGCAAACGAATATAATATAAAATGACTCGTGCGAGAAGGACTTTAGCGAAGAAAATGCCATTAATACATAATAATATATTCTTTACCGCCGCGTTTCTCTTATAGACGTACCGTCGATTCGCGTTAAAACGACTTGCCCATCCCACGAGACTAAAATCCGTTGAAAGCAAAAATATCAAATTCTATATAAACGGCCGACGCAACTGTCAACCGCTCTTATTTTCATAGCAATGGTTCAATCGCGGTCTTGATTACTATTTACAATAACGGGGATTAATAATATTATCTGAAGTGCTTGGTAAACAGTTTTATATTTTGCACAAATATGTGTTTAATACAAATTTATTTTTTTGATATTTGGGTATATTATATTATGTTGTTTAAAAAGTCAACAAAAATTGTATTCTGATACAAAAAATCCATTTTTATTTCTTAAAGCCACAAACTAAACAAATTTAAGTATATTGATTGCACACAATAATTGATTTTTTTTGTATGAAGGAGTCTAAGTCCATTATACTAATAATTAAAGCTGCGTTTTTGAAAAAAAAATATCTTATAGAACTGAATTTCAGTTACCTACCCAAAAGCTGTTAACTTTGATAGAGATGTTAAATTTTCATACTTTTTTGAAAATAACAAAAGTTTTTCTCGTTTTACTGACAGTTTAAAGTTATAAACTTTTATTTTTTTTTATTTTACAAAAAACCATCTGTACAATAAGTTTTTTTTTTCTAAATTATATTACAAAGCTTGAATATATTGAAGAGGAAACCACCCATTGGTAACAAACACCTCTATATGTAAAGTTAAGTTGGTATTGATGAATACTATAAGCAATAGATTCTAAACCCAAGTACTAAGAGAAACAAAACTAGTTAAAATATTAACAAAAACTTCTAGCAAATGTTCTGTATGACTTTTATAGTCCTAGTATAATTTTCCGGTGCCAACTACACCCAGGTCAAATATTAACATAATAGAAAAATACTAATAAAGACAACTGAGCGAACAATGAAATTGTATTAACATTGTTAACACCAAATTGTGAATTTTTATGAAATTTGAGTTTTACAAAATATATATCTATTACATAGAAAACGTAACTACGTTTGCTAGTATCAAATTTGACAAAAACGAATATTTTTGTAAAAACAATAAATTATGTCGTTTTTGAAATAACCGGTTCCATTGTAATTATATAATATAATGTATTGTAATAATGTGGCTGTAAAACTAAATAATGGCAGCACATGATTAAAGTTTTGTAAGATAGTGATATTAATTTCACAAAGCGTTTTTATTGCGTCCGTTATACGATGTGTTATTCAGACAGTGTAATTTTAATTATTTTACAAAGTATAAAAAATTTGTAAAAATAATTATTTGTTTATAATTTGTGAAATGAGCAGGATTGCTGTCCACTGTATGAAGTTAAAAAATTATACGATCGAACATACAGATACGTGTAGATGTTCAACGGAGATGCTGAATCTTTAGACTAAAATTCTTCAGATGTTGTTCAGGCTGTTTAAGTGTGACACTAGACTAGTTCCTAATGCTTAACTCTGCAATATTAACTGGCAACGTCAGCACAAAAATTCAAGATCTGCAAATGTTGCGAATAATATAAAGATATGTGGGCTGTCTGTGGTTAGATTTTTTTATAACGTTTACATAAATCAAACATTATTTTTAAAATAGTTATTTTTTTATATTTTGTTTGAACGACGTTATCTAAAAATACTAATAAATTTACACAGTTTAGATGTTTAGGAGTGGTTACATTTGTTTAACACAAATTACAGTGTACACAATTAGCCCTTCGTGAGTCATGTGGGGTATAAATGTACGCCAATATTTTATTTACTCAGTTTTATAACACAAATATTGACTAATGATAGCCTAACTTTCGTTTACCTCTCGATATTTATTTATGTGTATCCTATTGTACTCGTGCACATTTTGTACCCCACGAGACTAACCGTATAACTTTTTCCCATGGTCAGTTAATGTCTAATTAAACATTATTTTAACATTTTGTATTACATCAATTATAACATTAGCTGTGTGGTGTGGTTGTGGGGCGAAGCTCCACGACTTACATTGATGTTAGCCTCCCTCTCTTGAAATTTTAATGGATATCCACCTATATAATTTACCTATATATATTTAATAGCGTCTTTTTCCCTTAAATTTTCACAAGCATGTTTGTTCGGTTGTTTATATGAACCGATTACAATTTGGTGGAGATTGGTTAATAAAGTGATTGGAATTTACACAGACATTTTTTTTTCTTGATATTGTGAATGAGTATATCTGAAATTTTCACATTTTATGTAGTTGGCCGAGCTAGACATGTGTTAAAATGTTTGGCTCTCTAGCACAATAATTGTAAACGTTATTACTATTTTTGCTTTTTCGGTCGACAAGTCTATAGATCATAAATCCTAGCTAAATGATATTATATTGAAGTGCAAAATTAAAAAAAAATCATCCATTCCCCTTCAAAATCGGGAGAAACGCCAAAAAATAATAGTCTAATTAATTCAACATTTTATACACTTTGATAAACAAAAATTAATACATCAAATCCCTTTCCTTCAAAAGGAGTCGAACCTATTCTTCATTTCGCTTTTTTAGAAGAAGATTTAGGGCTTAAGATTTCAAAATTTGACCATATAAATTTGAAAAACATTTGAAGCCTTAGCATAAAATGGCACTAATATAATTTTCTATACTTTGATCTATAAAATTACAATAGCACCCTAATAAATGTTAATATATTTCATAAACTATTATTTACATTTTTTTTTTCTACTGGAGAGTAAAACATAAAAAATTGCAATAGAGCTTAAATTAGTAAGACGTAACATCAGAAGATACTTTGATAATTTGAATACCTTTATATTTAACGTGTTTCTATCGACTGTAATTATTTTGGATTCAATGAAAATTATTTCAAACGAATTTCGTTAATCTGTACTTCATTCAAATAGTCTACTATGTCAAGCGTGAAATTCAATAAAAGCATTTACAAAAAAAAATATTGTTTATATTCTAATATTTTATTTTCAATATACTTACGTACACAGAAAATAGCTTTGTACTTTAAATATAATTTCGTTCAAATTACAACTTGTTCAAATATTTTCAAACAAGTAAAGTAAACCAAACACAAAATAGTCAAACGTCTCCGACCGTGTACGAGTAAAACAAATGTTTATACATTTTTAAGATTTATACAGTTGATAGGACGTCTAGACTGCAGACTTCGATATGGAATTGTTTTTTTTTTTTGTAAAAATATCGCTGAACAAACATTTAAAACATTGCACAGGTTACCGCACTAAGTGTATTTACATAAGACATATTTACATAAAAGACACATCGACAAGACCGAAGACAATCGCATCCCAAAAGGCAAAACTCAGTTCAACAAGCTAATCCAATTGGTGTGTATCGCAGACGGTAAATCAGTTTAGGTAAGTTTTACCCTAAGACCTGTGAGTATAGACCTGTAAATATGAACTATGATTATAATTTATATTATTTTTATTACCATTACTACCGTACTTTGTAAACTAGTGTATTTTTATTTTTTAATAAAAATCCAAAAGACAGCGTATTAACCCTACACTGCGCAAATTAATTAAATCGATAATAATTAATGTGCATACAAACTAATCGATGCAAATTAAAATATATAATTGTAAACATTTATAAACTAATGGGAGCATTCATTATTTAACAGGAAAATTAATTAAATAATATTAATTTAAAACCCTAATATGTTACATCACAGATGATAAAATCAGATGTACAACTTACATTTCCTTAGTGATGATGCCATCAAATTACAATCCATTATCTTTTGAGTATTATATTTTATTAGTCTTCAGGATCATAGTTGTCAAAAAATAAATAATCAATTAACAACTAATGTGAATAGATTTTTTTTTTCCAGACAAAAATGAAACTTCTGTTTGTTTTACTATCGTTTGTCTTTGCAATTGTTTTGGCTGAACTAACTGATAGTAAGTATCACGAATTTTTTGACACGCTTAATGAACATGCTTGCTCGCTCATCATAAAGTATAATAATATATTCGTTTACTGTACACTTATAAGACATTTTATAAAACAATTTTAGAAATCCGATATTTATAATGATTATACATGTAATTAATATCTAAAATGTTTTATTAATAGCCGACTATAAGAAGCAAGTGTACATTTCAAGTGAGTACCATTAAGTTAATCCATAAAATATATTCTAGAGTTGTTTAAATACGTTTAATCTTTTTTTTTTTTTTTACATTTGTTTACCATTTTAATTACAGACAGCTTCCTCAGGGCGATAGAACCAATACACAGTAAACTATTTTAAAACAATTATTATATAGTAAAACAATGTACATATTACGTTCTTTCTGATAATTGAATCTTTAAATATTATTACAATAATCACGTTGTTCTATGAAACGCAACCTTTTTTTTTGTTGTTTTTTTTTAACTCGAATGATGTGACGGCATACACATATTGTATATATTAAGAGTAGGTATACAATTGTAGAAACTAGTAAATTTTGTTTAGTCAAAAAGAACGTTTATAATTTTGTATAATATTATAACAACATAAAAAAAGCTAGTACATTGAGGTCTAAGTATAGCATTGATGGAGCATAGTGGGCCGGAGAAATTAATTTTGAAAAATCTCTTTTTGCCGGAATCGAGAAAAACTGCATAAAAATGTTATTTTTCAATTTTAAAATTATTAAATTTTCAACGGATATTATTTCGATATATTTAAGTAATTTCAATTTTGTGTTGTTTACTTTTTTTGAAAAAATGGTCGTTTATGTTACGTTAGAATATTATAAAACTATTAATTATTTACCTTTTTAGGATGTTCAAAACTCTATCGACTTTTTAAACTGTAACATTTATATTTAATTAATTTTTTATATAAAAATAAAACCCAAGAAGTTGTTATTATTTTTAGAGAAAATTAGTGTCTTCCGTTGAATAGGATCACTCTGTTAAATTACAGATACATAACGTTACATAGTTAAAATTATTAAAAAATAATTCTAATAACTTAGAAATGTTTAAATATTTCAAAAGATATTTTCTTTGTTTATCTATTTTTAAGGGTAATTTTTTCTTCCCCTCGATCTCCCTTTGGTGGATTTTTTTATGTTTACATCATTAAATGGACACTATTAATATGTAAATAAAAATGTGTTTTCAGGTACTTTGGACAAATCAGTCAAAAGTTTAATATTGTCTGCTAAATCGATCAGTAAGCGTACCTACAACCTAGACAACAACCTAATTTCTAGCCCTCGTTTTTGACATACTAAAATTATTATAATAATATTTCAAAAATGTAAAGCGTCAACTTACTTACTTACTTGAACGACTTCATCACTAAAACCATATGAAGGTCTTTTTTATTATATATATATATTTTTTTTAATTGCGATGGCTTTTGTTAGGAGCTTTGGGATTTAGATATTTGAATAATAGCCAATCTCGTTGAACTCATAACTGCTTATTGATTTCAGCTACGTTGAATTTACAGTTAGTTGCACCAGGTAATAATACAACTATAACTCTACTTTAGACTGTTGCCCGTTTTGTAATAATAAATAAATAAATATGCTGTTATAGCAGTAGATTATTATATTTTATAGAAGTATTTTTCAACAGCTCATACGATTTTGTAAATATTATATTTGTTGAAATTTCAGAAATCGCTGATATTTATGAACCGGAGTTACTGGAACGTAATGAATTTTATATAATATTTTACAACCAATATATTGTTCATTGTAAAGTAGTCCTTAAATGTTTTTGTTTTTTTAACGAGTGTTGCCCTCTCAGTTTCCTTGTTACATCTAATGTGGAATAGTATTAGGGAAATAATACAAATTTATTTATTGTTATTAATAATTACAGTCAAGTGTTTAAAAATAATAATTCTTAATCGAGTTAAAGTACAGTCGCCACGTCACTGAAAGTAAATAACTTTGTTTATGTAAAGATATTAATTTACTAAATGTTTTTACAAAAAGTATATACATATGTATTTATTTATAAAAACTCAAACTTTTATCTGTTTATTTCAATTAAGAAAGGGCGAAACGCGTGATAGTTATAGTCACAATTAGTATTTTTAATAATTACACATATAATAGGTGTAATGACTGTTCAATAATGTAGATAAAGTAGATTTATAACCATTTTTTTTTTTGTTTTCAATTTCAGAATACATAAAAAACGAGAAACAAATACAGAATACAATAAGAATGGACCATGGTAAAAATAGGCACTGTATCAATTATAAAACCACCCTGCGTTTGATTGGTAAAATGTCTCCTAGAACCCTTACAATATTTTTGATCTCCAATAAATCTCAAGAATAAAAACCTAGATAATAGGCTCAAGGGTTAGTTGGAGTTCTAATTGAACGAGGGCCTAAGTGTCTTTCTACAGTTAGATTATCTATCGATCATCCAACGCTGTAATTCTTTAACAAATCTTGCAAGGTGAAATGAAGCTACTCGAATCATTGATAGCTAAGCAAATTAAAATTTTTTTTTATCATTGATTGACTAAGTTATCGCAGTTGTGTATAAAATTGTACAATGTAAAAAATTTGTATTACACTTCAATCATTTATCGTTTAATTTTGTTATTTATTTTTGTTACAGGCCTCCAAGATCCTATTCCCTCGAACATAAGTAACATACAAATAATTATTATAAAATCACTTTCGAATAACCCTTCGATGCGAAACTGAGTACCACGCAGAGGCCTATTATAAGAGTAACTTCATAAATGTTTTTATATAATGGTGTGATTAAGATTTTTGGTTTTTTCTGGATAAAAAAAATCGAATCTAAAGTATTAAATATCGATGAAAAGCATTGTAATATTAATAATTTGCTTAACATTTGAGTTTTATTTTTTTAAGGTAAATGCGATTAGGGTCTGTCTATAATAATAACTGTGACTAATGTGTACACTAAGTGTTCTGACTAGCTTTTAAATGGGAAGGGTTGTACTTTTTTCAATTTTCGTGCACAAAAATGTTCCTCTGTGCGTTGTGAATGATTTATAGACTGAATAAATTATGACAGGTCGGTCCAGCAACAATAATAATTAATTTAAAAATAAATTACACATTGTAAACAAAATCGTCTCAGCTTCGCATCGTAGCTCAAACACAAAAGGGAATTTGACATTTAGCACCGGTTATCAGCAATATTTACATAATATGTTTGAAGTTACAGATTTCAAAGCATTGGACTTGTCAGCTCTGGGGGCGACTAGAAGGAGTATAACTGGCCAATCTTTGAAACGTTTAATCTCGAATTTAGAAGGTAAGAATTTTTTATAACAAAACCCTGTATTAATGCATGATTTGTGTTTGTATATTTACGGCATAAGTGACTGCTCCTGTGAGCAAAGCCCAGTGTTAGTTTCCACTATCCATTGACTTTGATTTATAATATTAAAGCAACTCAGTTTACAATTAAAACCATTTATCAAACTAACTACATTTTTTCTTTTGTTAAGTATCAAGGGTGGGACGCTTGTTTAGACTTTTTACTTACAAACGTGAATTTAACTAAAAAAGCTTTAATATTGTTATATTGAAGCGAAGTCGTTGTAATTTATTAGTTTTTCTTTTTGCCGACACTATTTTTTAAACATAGTAATAAACAATATTCGAATTTATATTTATTATTTTTTTTTTTTTTGGAAAATTTAAATATTAACGTATGTATTTAACTAACGATTTAAATTAAGAACAATTTGCTGAAAATGGTTATCCAAAACTGACTATCGACTGGTGAAAATATTTAGTAAATTATTCTTAATTTTAAAAGTTTATTACATAAATAGTTTACTAATTAATTTTAAGTTGTATAATATTGGTATAGGTACGTACATAGCAAAAACAAAAATATTTTCAAACAGAAAGAAGTATTAGATTCCTATTTTTCAACATTCGTTCCTTTTTACAGATTATTTGTTACTACTTAGATTTAAGAGTGATCCGTGTGTTCTATGTAATTTAAATGAATGCATTTTTTTTTTAACGATTTCTCTTTTATCCGTTTCCGTTTTTCCCATGTTTACCCCGTGCAGCTGGCGTGTCAATATTTCACGCTGTCATGTTTAATAATTATTTTTATTTTTAAGAGGGTGATGTATCAATGCAATTATTTCGCCCGCTCCAGGCCTGTTATTTAATAACGTTGAATTTAACTCTACCAGACCCAAGATATCGAATAAAAGACGCTGGTATCGACAAACAAGGTGTTTGTAAAATTACTGAACATTTCGGCCGCCCGTTAACATTCATGAAGTTCGTAGACGGATTTTGGCGAGTAGACCAATCTACTGGCAAAAAAATACTCAAACTAATCTGAGATAATTGTAGAAAAATAATATTGTTTTCATAAATCGCCGTTTTATTTTGTCGATGAATTTACTTTTTTTTATTTTATTGACACGTTAATACACATTAAGTACATCCACGTCGAAATTGTTCAATCATATAGTTTCGATTTCAATACATCAATTCGTTTTCACTGTACACTTTATGTATAAGATTACATCTGTTTCGTTACATAAAAATATCATAATAAACAGTGTTTATCTATTGAAAATATAATGTTTTCTTATTGGAAACCTTTAAATCCGGTCCACAGCGACCCATTAATGCAGCTTTGCGTGTTGCGACAAAATGCTTTTCATGTCTCATGACAAATGTGCGGTAATTCATGGATACAGTTATTTAAAAATAACAGTTAAAATTGCTTAAATTTATATAGTTTGGACTGTTTACAAAGTGATCCATTTGATCTGAGAAACTCATTTACTCGGAAAATATAAATATTTTGAAAATTAATTTTTTCTTATACTTTAATTACATATACAGGGTGATACAACTAACGTAAGACACTCATTTTCTCCGAAAATATGAATATTTTGTAACTTTTTTTTTTCCTATTCTTTTAGGTATAAGTTTTACTATATTTTTCAATGCTTTGAAAATTTTTATTTCCATCCCGTATACGATAAAAAGGGTCTAAGTTCACGTTTTCAAATGGCAACATATGTTTTTAATTCCATAAATTTGTAGGCAAACATTTTTTAAAATATTTTATCGTTTGAATTATTAATTTTCATCCATCTAGTCGTTAGCTATGACTTTGTGAAGATATTACATTGTCTCTTAAATATTGTTATATTTCTTTGGGTTTCCAAAGACCGGGAGCCAATAAAATGCTGCTATGATGATAATACATAATATTATTATCATTAATCTAGTTATCATATTTTTCTACTATCTATGTTCTACATTCAACAAGTGACGGCATAGTACAACAGATTATTATGAAAATTATAATTTTTATAGGTAGTAAACAATAGCTTTAAAATTTGGCTTACAATCTCATAAGTGCATACATTGAATGGACAAGTGTCGCGAAGCGTTACTATTATTTGTTTAGTCATGTTCAATTTATTCAAAATATGTTCTGTGCTCAAATAATTGTTTTAAACAATTTACACTAAATAAGGAATTTTGGATTTGATTTGCTTACTATTTTAATTCTACAGTAAATATTTAAAATGTTGTCTATTTTACATTTATAACTAACTTTTTTTTTTTATATAAACAACTTTATTAATAAAAAATAATGCAATAAAGTGGACTATGTTTAAATGATTAAGTTGTCTTAAGACTAGATATTTTTAAACAGTGTTAAGATTTGCTGTTTCTGTAACGGTAAATTCTTCAACAACACTGACATTTTATTTTTTTTAAATTAAGTTACTTTCTTATCAAGATCCAGTTAATAAAAATATGGACCAAAAAGTTGTGACTCAATTACACTAAATCATACAATGATACTCAAACTCACCTGTGATTTGTTTTCAGAAATTAAGTTAAGGTTTGTGTCACGCAAACATTAAATGATCAAAACTTGTCTTTTTTATTTTATTAATTACAAATTAAATTAAATAGTTTATATATTTCTTATCCTTTTATTCGTACTAACTATTATTATAACTTATAAGATGTATAATATTATAGTAATAGCGATTCCAAAGCCTTTATAATAAAATATGTCTGTTTTAAACATTTTAAATTGAACAGTTAATTCTTTTATAGTTGAATCCGCTTATTTTGATATTATAATCAGTATTTTCTTATTTTCTTCACTATTTAATATCTAGACAATTAAAGCTTAATTGATTTTAGTTGTTTAAAAAGAAAACCATTATTTGATATTTCCTTGTTTACTATACAAATTAAAGTATTGACATTATTAAACTATTATAACGGGTACGTTTTACTAAGATTATGTAAAAGTGGCAATATTAAATCAAAAATATTAAACAAAAACAATATCTATACATTTGAAATTGTTCAACTTCTATAATACTGATTTAAGTTTTTTTCTTTTAACAACCGTTGGTAACTAAACAAATCTAACCAAAATCAAAATTCAATAAATAAAATTAACTATAAGAATTATCTTAGGCGAGTTCAAAAAAATAATTTACTTGTGTTACTGAATTCATTAAATACAAATTAATAGAATTACAACTTTTCAAAGAGAGAATTATTGTATATTAATAAATTTGACATAAAATTTAACTTTGATAGCCAAATACCTGTGTCAGTTATAGCTAAAACTTTATGATAAAATATCCGTAATGTATGTCAGACACTATATATGGGTTAAATCATTGTAGGAAATAACTTAACTGAAAGCAGACATTTGAACTACATTAGATAAGTTTAATCAAATAAAAATAATATACTTACAATAGGCTTAAAATAAAATAAAAAACGATATTGATATAATCAAGAAGTGATTCCTTGTATGTAATAATATGAAATTCATACATTAATTACTGATATTTTTAAAAATAAATGAAACTGGTCTGTAACACACTTTTCATTCAAATTGCTTAGTGTTGATATTATACATTCACATGAAAAAATGTCATATAAGAAATAAATGTTTTATACTTATAATTTACACCTTGATATATAATTGTAAGGTCTTGGGTCCAATTGGAAAGAAATTCCCATAGTAATTGATATGTCATACTCAAAACCAATTTTACATGATAACATTGGTTTTTAAAAGATAAAATATTTGCAGTAAAAAAGCATTCAACCTAAATTAAAAAAGCTAATTGAAATCGTATTGTTTTAAATTACCCATTAAGCTCTAATAAACTTACCTATTAAACTAATGCTTTATATTTAAATTTACACCTTGATATAAAATTGTAAGGTCTTGGGTCCAATTGAAAAGACATTTCCATAGTAATTGAAGGGGTCCGTGCAAAAACGAGACAACTCCATTTTTTTAAACTTTTCAAGAAACAAAAACAACTATTTTAAAAATATTGAGTTTAAGGTAAA
Source organism: Adelges cooleyi (assembly GCF_023614345.1). NCBI lineage: Eukaryota > Metazoa > Arthropoda > Insecta > Hemiptera > Adelgidae > Adelges > Adelges cooleyi. The sequence goes on from NW_026095981.1 coordinate 1,365,246, forward strand.
ACTAATGTTATTATCAATTAATATATATTAGACCATGATGAAAAAGATGACGTAGTACGTGATTTGATTAGGGTTTTTGATTTGAGATGTGAGCTAAAATTAACCCAAAATTGTTGGAGCTATCTTGTTTTTTGACCCGAACTTTGTATTTATTATTTCAATTTTTTTTTTTATCAAAAAATTATTAATATTATTTATTCTTACTTTAAGACAACTGATTTTAGTGTAGACAACATTCGGCGCAAAAACCAGATAACTCCGGAGCTATCTGGTTTTTCAATGGAAAAAAAAAAACCAGACAGCTCCAGTTCCATTATATTTCCTATACCGGTGGTCGGATTTGTCTCGTTCTTACACAGATATACTCGTCAAATTTTTCTTAATTGGAAACGGCCAAAAACCTATTTTCGCCAAAATTGGAGTTGTCTCGTTTTTGCACGGACCCCTTCAATTGGTATAGCCCATTCACAACACCATTGATATTTCTGACATGATAACATTGGTTTTTAAATGATAAAATATTTCCGGAAATAAAGCATTCAACCTAAAATAAAAGAGCTAATTGAATTCGTATTGTATTGAATTATCTATTAATCTTTAATGCACTTACCTATTAAATTAATGGCGTCTCCAAGAATGAAACGTCAAAATAAAGTCGAGAGCAAATGTTATCAACTGATATATTTATGCATATATTTCAAAAATTATAAAATACGAGTTATGACATAACTACAATATATGCATGCTATGATATTCACTATAAAGTAAAATGTAAATTTACTAACATTTTTTAATTAAGTTTGTAATTTCTCATTTCACTAATGGAAATCCGAAATTGTGTGAACTGTGAAGTAAAAATTTGTTAGCGAAAGAGGTTATGTACAAATAATAAAATATATTATGGTTACTGGTCATTCGATTATTCCGTGGTAACTGATGCATAGTTTAGATACTAGATTGCTCATCCAATATCACAGATAACTGTATATACCACCAATAGAGAAGATTGAAGCAGCCACTTTCCGCCATCCTGGTGGGAATTAGAACCTTATCACGCGAAAATAATATATGTTTATAACAATCATATATATATATATTATTGATATAATAATATATGCAGATATATAATATATGCATTGATAACACACTTAAATCCCACCAGTATGGCGGACCGTCGGCTTCAATTCTTATCGCTAGTTAGCAATCTAGTTTATTATATATATATCTGTGTCCAATACAACCAGCTAATGACTAGCTCCGACTAGATTAGGTTAAAGTGTAAAGTCCGTTATCAGTAACAGCCTACCTTTGGTCTAATAATGGGTGGTTATTTATTATATCTGATTATAATACGGAATGCGCTAACATCAAATTATTATATTTTATGTGATGACCGACGTAATAAAACTACTTGTCTTTGATGAATCGAATGAAATTATTAAGAAATATAGACAAAAATTCAAATTATTACAAAGTCATAAACAGCGAACAAATGGATGAAAATTAAAAATTCAAACACTAATATTTTTTTAGACGTTCTGTTTATATATTTATGGAATTTAAAACATATGTACCCATTTGAAAAAACGAAGTTCGTAATTCTTTAACGTATAAGGGTCAAAGATAACATTTTGCTAAATATTGAAAAATGTAGTTAAATATGTAGCTAAAATTAAAAAATTCTCAAAATATTCATACTTTCAGAATAAATGAGTGTCTTACGTTAGTTGGATCACCCTGTATATGTAAACAAAAAGTGTTAAGACATTTTAGCGTTTTAATTTAAAATCGTTATCAATCTGTTCGTTTACTACGACTTTGTAAATATATTGTATTTCCTCCTATTTCTGAGGTTAACCAAAAAACAGTAGCCGTCACCGTGTGTCAACTGTGTTATACACAACTATATAAATAAAAATAAATACATTTATTCTTATGTCAGACAAAACTATGTAAATGTTCTAAGAATTTTGTTGCTTTGGCAGACCACCTCGTTGGAACAAGCGTTAGGTAACAATGTGAAAAATCAAGCGCTCGTAATCAAGTAGAAAATGCTGATTTCGATAAACATCCATGACATTAATTAGGATCCGCAGACGTGTAAAACATGATGAGTTTATTGTTTCTTTGATTATATTACTGCTTAAACTTAAAACACTTTTCTCTTATCCTATGCCGAATACTAAATTGTTAGATTTTTTAGGTTGGTACTTAAATTGACTGGACGTATTTGGAGATTTCAACAATGTCGCCAAAGATATTTCGCTCAGGTAGGTATTTGAAAGTATTCAATAGACCTAAAACACGAATCTCTGAATTCAGCCGGTATCGGTTTTCGTGGACAACTCATTGTGCGGCAAAATAAAAACACAAAAGGGTCGTACCGTCCACGGGTACGGGCTCTATGTTATTCTATTGTCAGTCTGTGTGTGTTCGCATTAAATGTTGTATCGGTGTAAAAAAAAATAAGGACGACGAAATAAACAGCTGCGGTTCGACATATTTTCAGCTCTATTCAACAAACAAGGGATCGCTCTCAAGGCGTTTTATCGCCCGAATCGTTGACGAATTCCGTTTTTTTTTTTTTTTTGTCGCTACCCCTAATTATATTCCGATCTGTTCGAAGGAAGGCACGAAAACACACCCTGGCTGGAATCACATAGTTCCGAGTACAAGCTTTTGCGATGCAGCTGTTGTTTTGTCGTGTGATTGTAATAATATAAGATTTACACAAGGCGGCACTGAAATCCGTTTTTGGCAACCCTCCACACGCGTTTGTAATATTCACGAGGGTCTTTGTCGAAAGGACGGGATTGTTACTATGTACGTTCAAAACAGCCCTATAACACACACACGCACACACCCCATTTGGGGGACACACGGCGATGGGCTATTGTGATTATCAAATATAATAGGGTTTTTTACATTACACACGAACCAGCTGTTGTTCTGCTGTTGCCGTTCTATTGTCTGGGACCGTCCGACGATTAAATTAAAATTGCAGACCCAATAACTGCCACACTATGTCTATATGATGATTCAACAATGAAAGTGCACACGATACGCCCGCAATTACACTCAAAAACCGATCTAGAGCTTAAGACTAAGTTCTAAAGTAGAAATTTCTGATATCAGTACATTTTCTTATACCGACTTACCCCTTGTTGGTAATTACTACAGTAGCTTTTTCGTATAGTCTTTCACTCCGCGTGTAGATAGTGTGAAACGATTCTCTGAGCATGTTAATATAAAAAACACCGCAATTTCATACATTTCTGATACGCTAAATTTCCTCCATTTGTCGATAGTTTATACTTGTGAGCAATTTGGTTAACTGTTTTATTTATAGGCTAAAATATCTACCTAAACCTTTGATAGTATTACATGAAACGCGCACTATGTGAAACCATCAATATAACTGTCACATGCATAAATGTACAGTTGACGAGTATTCAAAGTAATAGAGAATACATATTATTTTAAACAAAATACGAATTTTATGTATTATATAATATCAATTTATACATATAAATATGTTTATATTATATTGACTGGGTATAAAAAGTAAATTTAGTAAAAGCATAAAGCAAACATTTTAAAATCGTTCATTTAAGATGTTGATTATATTATTAGCTAATTAATCATACAAATATGTTGTTACTGTTTCCTTCCCATACTATGTAATAATAAGTACAAAATAAAATTGGTTAAAAAATATTATTAAAAATGAATACTTTATTTAAATATATAATTACCAATAAACAGAGAATTAATTATCTTGTATTATGGATTAAAAAAATTGGTAGATGCAAATATTTTTTACAAATATCCTACTCTATATAGCTACATTAACTAAATAATAATACAAATATGTTGTTACTATTTTCTTTTTATGTTTGGTAATAATAAAAACAAAATCAAATTGGTCGAAAAATATAATTAAAAATGTATAATTTTTTAAATACTTGTTTACCAATGTATAGAGATATAATTATCTTGTATTATGGATTAAAATGATGAATGTAGATGTAGTTAGGAAATCTTGGCGAGAGTAGGTAGCGAACAAATATTTTTATCTTTCTAACAAAACATAACATATTATGCAAAAGAATCTTAACTTTTTTTTCAAATAAAATATTATATACTATGTAAAAGTTATAATCCGTTAACCCACAGACAGAATATTATTCTAATAATATCAATAATAATATATGATATACTATGTAAACATTATACAGAAAAAATTATAATCCGTTTAACTACAGTGAGCATATTTATATTTTTCACAATATTTGCAGATGTTAATTTTTTGTGCTGCCGTTGCCGGCTAATATTGCAGAGCATTAGGAACTAGTCTAGTCTCATATTTAAATAGTCTGAAAGATTTAGTATTTTAATCGAATCTGTATAAATCTGCATTCTCGATCATATCATATAATATAGAGTTTTTAAATGTATACAATGGACAGCACATCTGTCCATTTCACAAAATTCCAAACAAATATTTTACAGATTATGAAATAATTCAAAATTACACTGCCTGGATAATATTTCGTGTAACGGACACAAAAACGTTTTGTCTAATTAATATTACTATCTTACAAAACTTTTATCTTGTGCTGGCATTGTTTCATTCTACAATGACATTATATGACAATACATTATATTATTTAATTAAAATGGAATCCATCATTTCTAAAACGACATAATTTATTGTTATAACAAAAATGATTGTTTTGTTTAAGTTGATACTAATATACGTAGATACATTCTCTACGTTCAGACTACATTTGTCAAACTCAAATTAAATAAATAAAATCGACATAAGAAATGCTGCAAAGTCAACGTAAGACAATATTATGTTATATTATTATTGTTTGTTTGTTAAAAATATGTACTATGCAAAAGATATGACGGTTGTTCATTATTTATTATTTTTATATTATGTTTAATTGATATTCAGTTTTATTACTTTGTATGACCAGTTAAGTATTCAGGACTTCTATAGTTTGCAGTTATGGTATTTACCGATAATAAATGCTTTTTTTATTATTACATTGTAAACAAAATTTCACACGTTTATGCAATAGTATTAATGATATTTGCGTGCGATATTTACCTTTTTTATACACGGAAAGGGTTGGTTTCCTCCAACCCGTTTAGATTACCCGCTTGTTGCCTGCATGTTTTATATTTTATTTTTAATAATTAAATTAAAACAATTGGGTTACCTGTAAACATTGTATATATTTTATCAATTTAAACGATTACCGGATAAAATAAGACATTATAAATCTACAATTTCTATTTTAAACGGACAAATTTGTAAAATTAACAATTGTAGCTAAACGCTGTACAAAAATTTACAATAATGTGTTTAGTTAGCAGTATCACTGAACTGCTGTAAGTTGTAACTACACATTAAAATAATAATAATATATCCAAAAAAATATATATATTTTAAGTTTAATAAGAAGTACGATTTAGATTTCATATTGTTTAAGTTAAATTTTAAATTTGATACAGGACATAAACAGTAGGTCATACCTTACAAATAACCATATTTTAATGAATGTAAATTGTAAATACAATATGATGTCACAATTCAACAACCTGTTAATTTATTCTAGTCAATTTTTTAGAGTTTGCCCCAACCAGCTGTGGTATTAATTTTGGCCATAAAACTATATTATATAGGTTATTTTTGATATTGAAACGAAAATTAAGAGGATATCGTAGAGTTAGACACTTGTTTTCTTAGAAAATAACTAACATTTTGTAGTTTTTCTTTTTATTACTGTACAAAAATGTTGTAAAATATTAGACAATTTTACTTAAAATACTTTCTTTAGTTTCTTTTTTTTTTTAAGTTTTGCTTATTATAAACATTTTGTGGTAGTCGCATGAACTGCGAATGTTCAGCTCATGTTATTCTGTTCGACATCACTTTAAACAAGAAAAACGCAATGGTGTGTTTTTAATTATTAAAAGGCAGTTGAATTTGTTTAGGCGTTCGTTAATTTCGAAATGTCTGCTGTAGAAGTACGAGTATTTAATTATTTTAAAAGTCTGTGTAATTAAAAGCGCGTAATTGCGTTCCTTTGATTTTGAAATGAAGGCAAGCTCTCACATTAACACAAAGTGAAAACCCTTCATTATTAATTCAGTTGATTTTAGGTGTTTATGCTATGGTCGACCTGAATGTAGTAATTAAACTTGATGATTTTCATTTTATAAAACACAACTTTCAACCGTACGGAATACACAGGATTTTCACACTGATTTTCCCATAAAATAATTTCCATTTTCTAGTTTGTCTTATTGGAGACACAATGATCCATGTTATTTTACAAAATTCAAATTATTTTATTTTTTCAGTACGCTTCAGAGCGCTATCAACTTGGGAAACCTAAACAGAATAGAAATACTACACACACGTAATATATTCTTTTGTAGAAAACACAGGACTACAAGAATACCGGTTTTAACGGTTCAACTGATTATTAAAAAAAAAAAATCGTACATTTTTTACCATGAATATAATTTTTCTTATTTTCCACCCCGCAGTGCTGCTTGCCAACACTCGGATTTCGGCAACGAAGCAGCTGCATCGATATCACCCCTCGTGTAAACCTGAAACACACAATGGACCCTTTGTTTACTGTTTCACAATAAAACTGTACCCATTGGTTGTTGTTTTTTCTTCTGAAAAGGGTCGACTGTCCCCTCGCCATGTCGTTTATTGCCATTACATCTTTCAGAGGCCATAAAAAGACGAGGAACGCGTTCGCATTGAATTCATTTCATCGCGGACATCCTCACACGCTGCACAAAGACCACAAATCGACTTGATCGTGCCGGCCATTTTCGAAGACAAACCGACTACCGTCGCCTATGGTAAGTTTTTCAATTTTTACATTATTACAATTAAAAAAAAAAAACACATTTTTTTAATTTAAACGCGAATACAGATTACAAAAAAATCACTTAGTTTTTATGTAAACCGATTATAATTTGTGCTCAGAAAATTTGTATTTTAACAAAGTAATTAAAATGAAAAAACAATTTATTTTTAAAGTATATTCTCGCGGTGCTTGGACGAAATGGTACAAGTTTAAATGTATTTGTTTTATTTAAATAAACATTCAAACATTATTTTAAAACCAACGATAACCAACAGTTTAAGCTCAAATATTTATTTTATTAGTGATTGGAAATCCAGATTTTCCGAAATTTAAAAAATCGGTGGTTTAAAATCCAGTTATAGAACTCGAAATCCGTTTTCGTTATAAATCCGTAGATTATATTTTAATTTTTTACCAATAATAAATTGAGTATATTAATTTTTTATTTATTGGAATTTTGTATATACAATTGATTTCAACGATTATATAAAGTGTTCACAAAAATAGAATGGAAATAATTCTCAAAATTAATTAATTAATTATTAGGTATCATATAAGGAAATAACTAGACTTTTGTAAAAAAAAATTTAATTTAAGTATAAAAAATAAAAATTGAATATTAAATTTTTTTTTTTAAATGTTTATTTTCCATATCTTAAATTACTTAAATAATTTTTAAAAAAATTAAAAAGGAGTTTTTGGGTCTTATTTTATTGGTTAAAAACAAAATAAAGTTCATAGGCTGTCGTTAAATTTTCAAAATAATTCTTTAAAGATAACAACTCCTAAAAATCTAGTTTTGTCAATATCGGTTAAAAATATTTCTTATTTAAATATTGTATTTTAATTAAAATTTGTATACTGTAAGCTATGACGTTAAAAATGACTGGCTATGGGTTTATTTTAAAGTTTTTTATTTTGTATATTTTTATACGGCTTGGGTAACGAGGATTTGACAGATGAAATAACTTTTTTCTTTATTAGATTTTAAAACTTATACACAATTTGATTGTTATTCTTTTTATTTCATGCGCTTTAACTATACAATTATAGTGGTATTTTATTTGTTCGTTAAAAATAAGTATTTAAATACTGTTACTCAAATTTCAGCGGTAAATGTATTAATGTAGTTAATAAACAGTATTTTTTTGGTCTTAGTTAATCTCAGCCTTAGCTTATCTCAACAAAAAGTTAAGGCCTACGATTTTTTTATTTTAAAAAGCAAACAGAGATAATGTAATTTATAAAATACGAATTGCATGTATTATTTAAAAATACATACATATAAATATTTTTATATTACATTAAATAGGTACATTTAATGAGGGCTAAATCAAACATTTTAAAATCGTCCATTTAAGATGTTGTATTTATTATTAACTAAATAATAATACAAATATGTTGTTACTATTTTCTTTTTATGTTTTGTAATAATAAAAACAAAATAAAATTGGTCGAAAAATATAATTAAAAATGTATAATTTTTTAAATACTTGTTTACCAATGTATAGAGATTTAATTATCTTGTATTATGGATTAAAATGATGAATGTAGATGTAATTAGGAAATCTTGGCGAGAGCAGGTAGCGAGCAAATATTTTTAACTTTCTAACAAAACATAACATATTTTGCAAAAGAATCTTAACTTTTTTTTCAAATAAAATATTATATACTATGTAAAAGTTATAATCCGTTAACCCACAGACAGAATATTATTCTAATAATAACAATAATAATATATGATATACTATGTAAACATTATACAGAAAAAATTATAATCCGTTTAACTACAGTGAGCATATTTATATTTTTCACAATATTTGCAGATGTTAATTTTTTGTGCTGCCGTTGCCGGCTAATATTGCAGAGCATTAGGAACTAGTCTAGTCTCATATTTAAATAGTCTGAAAGATTTAGTATTTTAATCGAATCTGTATAAATCTGCATTTTCGATCATATCATATAATATAGAGTTTTTAAATGTATACAATGGACAGCAAATCTGTCCATTTCACAAAATTCCAAACAAATATTTTACACATTATGAAATAATTAAAAATTACACTGCCTGGATAATATTTCGTGTAACGGACACAAAAACGTTTTGTCTAATTAATATTACTATCTTACAAAACTTTTATCGTGTGCTGGCATTGTTTAATTTAACAATAAAATTATAATATGACAATACATTATATTATATTACAGAATTAACTGAAAAAACTTGTTTTATTTCCTTTGGCTAACAGACGCAACAAAATTATTTAGTTTGTATCTAAAATTTATTCGAAACTCTTTCGAAATGTTTGAAAATTTTTAAATAGTTTTACTCAAATAACAGCGGTATATTATTAAAGTAGTTAATAAAACACTTTTCGGTTGTTTCATCTCAATAAATAGTTAAGAGTCTTGCGATTTTTTTATTCTAATCATAGATAATACAATTTAGTTAATTTTAATGTTTATTTATTAATAACAAATATGCGTCATCAACATAACTCCGTCGTGTATACGGCAAGAGTAATTTTCAAATTTTGTTGTGAAAGAAACCTTCAATGCTCAATTATTTTATATGATCTTAAGTACAAAGAAAAATTCCGACCTTTTTCCCGAATCGAAATTCCTGAATGACTTTTTTCCCGAAAGTCGGTAACCCGATACATGTAATGAACATATTTATTGCTTAAATTTTACCAAACACTATTGCGCGCTTTAAACCGATTTTACTTTAAACCTTTGATCTCCTCCTAGACTTTAGCCTGCAAACCTAGGATATTTTTAGTTTAGCAGAGCGAGCGTATCGAGCGATGCAAAAATACTCGGTGACCTGCTGTACGATAATAAATCAGCAATTTAAGGTGTAATGTACAATTTTGTTGATATCGCGCTTTTTTTTCCATTTCGGGAAAAATACCGTGAACCAAAAATTCACATTCTTATTTAACTATAAATGCAGAACGTTTTTGGGGACAAAACAATTTAAAAAAAATAGTGGCCAACATTATTTAGCTATAAAATATAATTATGTAGTATGTAATAATGATTTTTATATTTTTAGTATCTAAAATTAGTATTCAATTGATCAAAAAATGTTTAAATAATTTTACTGGCTTTCCGTCCGTAAAAAAGTAAACTTGTTTTCTATTTATTATTCAATATTTTATATTGGTTGTAAATTTTGTACAGCTTATTATGTACCTAACCTAAGACTGTTGTGAGAATTATACTTGTGGTCACGATATTGCTTTGTGTTACTGTTAAGATACATATTTTAAATTAGTTATTGAGCTGATTAATCATATCTTTTTCAATGAGATTGTAATAAATATAGTTTTTTTATATTTATAATATAATATTTACCTATCATCATATATAATGAAAGGTTAAATAAAATGCGTGAAAAAAATAGCAACCTTCACACACGCCTACATATGTGGAATGTGCTTAAAGTCTTTTTCGGCGAAAGGATCAACTGGTATCGCACATTTAATGGCCTAATGAGATGTAGTTTTTGAGAAAAATTCTTTAAGCATACAGCGCATTGGTAGGTAATATTTGATAAGTACTACCAGTGCGATGTATGCTTAGTAATTTTCTCAAAACTCTTACTTCAAAACATATAAACTTCAGTACACTGGTCAATAGGATAAAAAATCTTGGTCTTTTAATTGTGGTTCAGTTGAATATGAAATTTCCGCAAAAATTGTCGCTTCAATCTATATTCCAACCATGCTTGTTTAGTTTTAACTAGTTCATTTTCAGTTAATGTCGTCTTCTAAATCCAAATGATTTTTAAACGAGTTAATTTATGTTTCGATATTTTATAATTGTTGGAAAACAAAAAAATATCTTTAAGAAATTAAATTTTAAACAGAGGTAATATAATTCAGTTCATTTATAATGGTTATTTATTAATAAAAAACATGCGTCATCAACATAAGCCCGTTGTATACAGCAAAAGTAATTTTCAGATTTTGTTACGAAAGAAATCTTAAATTTGAAATTTTTTTTATATGATTTAAAATACAATGAAAAATTCATATTCTAATTTAACTACAATACAGAAAGTTTTTTGGGGAGGGGGAAATAGTGGCAAACATTATTTAGCTATAAATTATCATTATATAGTTTGTATTAATGAATTTTATATTTATTATGTATTTTTTTATGTAATTTTTAAATAATTTTACCGAGTAATATATCATAAGGTTTTTATTTTTACAGGGTTTTTACGATTTTAAGCTCTTTTTCTTTTCGGAATGTAATTTAATTTGTTTAATAAAAAAATAAAATCAGAAGTGATATAATGTAACTAATTGATTGTGGTAATTTGTTTTAATAGGTATTTGGTCAAGGATACCGAGTCAGTCGGATAAGGGAAAAGTTAATGGAGGATATTTTAATGAAGTAAGTAAAATATATTATGAAATGAGTTAAAGATAGGCATAATAAAATTGATGAAAGTGATTCCGTGGGAGATGGGAGATAAGATAAGATATATAAGAGTAAACTGTAAAAATTATGTATAAGTTACAACTGAAAAATCTTTGCCGCATCCAAACTCACATCAATGAAGTTCAGTACAAAATTATCAAAGTGGAGTCCAGGTGAGCCTACAGCTTATTTCCGAAGCAATCACGTAACTATATATTCATTCGTGAGTGCTTCGGACATAAGCGAAGGCTAGCCTTTCGTCCGTCAACCAACAGCACCCTTTTTTTTGTTATTTTTTAAGACACAAGTACTGAACATTTTATTGTATATTCTGATCGAGCTGTTATCTAGCACTGTTAGTAATTGCAAAAAAAAAAACAATTATTATTTCAATAATGAAGTATTTAATTAACATTTTGTGTTTTGTAATTTATTAGTTTGATTAGTTTTATATTTTATGTTTTAATTATTTTTTGCATATGTTAACATAATATTTTGACACAAATTAAAACGTTTAGATTTCATCGAAAATCACATAATGTATCAGCTGGAAAATCAAACAGACTTGAAATAAAAATAAATTGCTGTCCAAAAATCGAACAATCAGCAAAACTAATCATATGCGTTTTTGTGAAAAAAACTTCAAACACAAATCACATTGGTAGGTTATGTTTTAGCTACATATATATATGATAAGCCCTACCAGTGTGGTGTGTGCTTAAAGCCTTTTTCAACAAAATGACCAACGGGATACCAGGTGTCACACACACCTATTTCAGTACAAAATTATCAAAGTGGAGTCCAGGTGAGCCTACGGTTTATTTCCGAAGCACTCACGTAACTATATATTCATTCGTGAGTGCTTCGGACATAAGCGAAGGCTGGCTTTCGTCCGTCAACCAACAGCACCCTTTTTTTTTTTGTTATTTTTTAAGACACAAGTACTGAACATTTTATTGTATATTCTGATCGAGCTGTTATCTAGCACTGTTAGTAATTGCAAAAAAAAAAACAATTATTATTTCAATAATGAAGTATTTAATTAACATTTTGTGTTCTGTAATTTATTAGTTTTTAAGTTCTTTTTCTTTTCGGAATGTAATTTAATTTGTTTAATAAAAAAAATAAAATCAGAAGTGATATAATGTAACTAATTGATTGTGGTAATTTGTTTTAATAGGTATTTGGTCAAGGATACCGAGTCAGTCGGATAAGGGAAAAGTTAATGGAGGATATTTTAATGAAGTAAGTAAAATATATTATGAAATGAGTTAAAGATAGGTATAATAAAAGTGATGAAAGTGATTCCGTGAGAGATAGGAGATAAGATAAGATATATTAGAGTAAACTGTAAAAATTATGTATAAGTTACAACTGAAAAATCTTTGCCGCATCCATACTCACATCAATGAAGTTCAGTACAAAATTATCAAAGTGGAGTCCAGGTGAGCCTACGGTTTATTTCCGAAGCACTCACGTAACTATATATTCATTCGTGAGTGCTTCGGACATAAGCGAAGGCTGGCTTTCGTCCGTCAACCAACAGCACCCTTTTTTTTTTGTTATTTTTTAAGACACAAGTACTGAACATTTTATTGTATATTCTGATCGAGCTGTTATCTAGCACTGTTAGTAACTGCAAAAAAAAAAACAATTATTATTTCAATAATGAAGTATTTAATTAACATTTTGTGTTTTGTAATTTATTAGTTTGATTAGTTTTATATTTTATGTTTTAATTATTTTTTGCATATGTTAACATAATATTTTGACACAAATTAAAACGTTTAGATTTCATCGAAAATCACATAATGTATCAGCTGGAAAATCAAACAGACTTTAAATAAAAATAAATTGCTGTCCAAAAATCGAACAATCAGCAAAACTAATCATATGCGTTTTTGTGAAAAAAACTTCAAACACAAATCACATTGGTAGGTTATGTTTTAGCTACATATATATATGATAAGCCCTACCAGTGTGGTGTGTGCTTAAAGCCTTTTTCAACAAAATGACCAACGGGATACCAGGTGTCACACACACCTATTTCAGTACAAAATTATCAAAGTGGAGTCCAGGTGAGCCTACGGTTTATTTCCGAAGCACTCACGTAACTATATATTCATTCGTGAGTGCTTCGGACATAAGCGAAGGCTGGCTTTCGTCCGTCAACCAACAGCACCCTTTTTTTTTTGTTATTTTTTAAGACACAAGTACTGAACATTTTATTGTATATTCTGATCGAGCTGTTATCTAGCACTGTTAGTAATTGCAAAAAAAAAAACAATTATTATTTCAATAATGAAGTATTTAATTAACATTTTGTGTTCTGTAATTTATTAGTTTTTAAGCTCTTTTTCTTTTCGGAATGTAATTTAATTTGTTTAAAAAAAAAATAAAATTAGAAGTGATATAATGTAACTAATTGATTGTGGTAATTTGTTTTAATAGGTATTTGGTCAAGGATACCGAGTCAGTCGGATAAGGGAAAAGTTAATGGAGGATATTTTAATGAAGTAAGTAAAATATATTATGAAATGAGTTAAAGATAGGTATAATAAAAGTGATGAAAGTGATTCCGTGAGAGATAGGAGATAAGATAAGATATATTAGAGTAAACTGTAAAAATTATGTATAAGTTACAACTGAAAAATCTTTGCCGCATCCATACTCACATCAATGAAGTTCAGTACAAAATTATCAAAGTGGAGTCCAGGTGAGCCTACGGTTTATTTCCGAAGCACTCACGTAACTATATATTCATTCGTGAGTGCTTCGGACATAAGCGAAGGCTAGCCTTTCGTCCGTCAGCCGACAGCTCGCTATTATTAGATAAAAATTTAAGAGTATCTATCCACACTACAAGCGGATTCATAGGCACGTGTATGTCTTATAACCTAGTGGAACTTATGGATTTTTTTTTAATTTTGTCATTTTTAAAGAAACAAGTACTGAACATTTTATTTTATATTCTGATCGAGCTGTTATCTAGAACTGTTAGTAACTGTAAAAAAAAAACAAATATTATTTCATTGGATCGAGACACAAAAATGTACTGAAATAAATATAGAGAACGTTTCGCATTGTGTCTGCAATGTATAAACTGCTTCAATTTATTTTGTTCAACACTAGTAATTTGCTTTGTTGTTATGATAACATAGTTTTTATATTTCAGTAGTATAGTTTTTACGTTATAAAATATATAAATAAGTAAACTGACAATTAATATTGTTAGTGCTTTATTAAGAATGTATCTCATTTAACTACGTTTCCTCTTTTGCAACAAAATGTATAACTTATTTAATACAAAAACCGAATTAACTAAAAATTAAATAAACTAAGACGAAATTCAAACCATTCATAATATGACAATTTAATTATTTAATCAGCAATATTATTGTTGTCAACGGAAAAGAGAGTTCTTAGTAAATGTGTTATGTTATTTAGTCAGTAACTCTAAATGTGCTTGGAAATATGATTTTTTTTTTAGTAGTAATTTACTATATTTATCTAGCGAAATAGTGAAAAAAAGTTGTTTATAATATGATATTATTTTTATTTTTAAAAATCTAGTCAACAAATAGACGTCATAAACCTGCATATTCTTTTAATTATTCTATGGAAGTTCTTAACGTGTTTGTTCATGTATAAAAAAAATGTATTTATTTTATTCTGTATAAAGAAGTATAATCTCTATATTTATTTAATATTCTTAATATTGCCATTGTTTTATTAGTACTTTTGGATAAACAAAGTGTACATATATAATGTAAAATATGGTACAAATGAAAAAAAATCCTAAAATATGTACTAAAATGATGATGTGGCACAAAAACCAATACAAATAATTGTCTTCATTAAAAGTTTAATTTATCTGTTTATTTTTTTTTAGGACCTCCTTCGACCACGGCAAATGGAAAACATGTTGTTACCTACAAGCTGTAACCGAACACAGTTGTAACATTTATTTAAAATAAATTAACCACAATGAAAAAATCACAGTGTACCTACTTTCTTTTGTAATCACTTTAAATGATTCCTTAAAATAACTCTCAGCTTTTTTACCAGTCACAAAAGACACTAACGCAAGAACAGATTATCCATCGTTATGTTGTGTTTAAAAAATACTACACAAAGTTAAACCTTGTGTAGTATTTTTTAAACACAAACTGACAAAAGGTGTTAATAACTAATCAGAACATGTTACTTGTTTAATTATACACAACAGTGTATGTAACTGATAACACCTGAAAATAATTAATATCATACAATTTTATTTTATATATATAAAATAATGTTAAAAAGTATGAACGTTTTACATACTATGACCAAAGAAAACTAACTAATACTAATATAAATCGATACAATATATACTGTTTAATAAAAACCGCTTAAACGAGTTTTCAGCTTATCATTTACAGGCATTTAATACTTCTACAATATGTCTGTCTGTTGTTCTGTTTTTATCTTATTATTTCTATTATTACCAATAAAAAAATATGAATAAAGTATGTAAATAACTTTCAATAGTGGGGAAACAATTATCGACCGTTGTTTTTTACAAGTTAAAATATATAGGCTAAAGAACCTTAATTGTATTCGAATCCTTTAAATAAATCTAAAAAATATTTATATTTTATCAATCTAACGAAAACGCAGAGAAAACGTCATGTTAAATTAGTTGAGTTAAATATTCAAAATTAATCAAAAGAATTTTTACTCAAATAATATATTTTTTATAAATTATTAAGTAAGTATTAGGATATGTGTTAAAATAAAAATAGATACCTTAGTCTACAAATTTTAACATAATTTTAATCAATTGTTTAAAAGTCACCGTGTAAGTTGTATCTATACATTTAACATATAAATAGGTATAATATCATTTGAATTATTGCCGTTTGGTTCTAGAGATAACAGTTAACTCTGATAAACGTTAGTTATATTTTAGTTACTTTTATTCTGATAGAATTGGCAGACTGATAGAATGTGATTTTATATTTTTGTGTTATGGGGTTGGTCACGCTGATAAAATAAAAATTGTGTTATCTTTTGGAAGAACTCTTATCTCTTATCATTTTTTGGAAGAACTGCCCCCGGTTCACCCCATTACGCCTTCTATTATCAAATATTTCTGGATTGTTTAAATTGCCATCTACCATAGACAAATCTACACTGACGAAACTAATAAACTAACTAAAATTTAAATAAATCAAAGTTGAAACTATTAGGTAATGTTATATTTATCTGGACTATGCCGAACTGCCTGTGCTGTGTATTGGGTTGTTAAAAAGTGTCAAACATTTCAGCACCGGTTTTAAGCAAAATATTTAAATTACAATTTTTCTTTTTCTAAACACATTTATATTTTATTTTAATGTCTTTAATGTATTTAGGCTACAATTAATATCAATAAAGTCCAGGACCGGACACGATAAGAATAAGAACGTGTCAAACACCAAGAGAAACTCTGGTTTGTAAAATACTGAAATGTATATTAATTTTTAGATGTTCATTAATTATGCTTGTGTTTTATTCTATAAATAAGAAATTTTGTTGTTATTTAGAGTAAACGAATGGCTTGAATACTAAGTGGAATGGTTTGATAGGGTGACTCCCAACTATCTGTGTATGTTCCCTTCATTTTGCTACCTACATCTGCCGTCTGCGTATCGCAACAATAAACGGTTGAAGCCTACTGTATTGCCATCATTTTTTAATATTCAAGGTTTGTACTAATTACACAGAGTTAATTAATAGATTTACGTAGTGAATTGTAGAAGTTGGGTATAAAATAAAAAATAATTATAATTTAGCTGAGCGGCTTGAACTCTAAAATTGTAAATTTTAGTAGTTAGTTATAAAATCTAAAATAAAAATAATTATTATTTAGCTGGACTGAGATATATGTTAAACAAAGCAGACATTACAATTTTACCGTGAACATTTTGCCTTTACACCAAACTAACAATAATAATATGATTAATAAGATTTAAAAAAATAAATAAATAAATAAATAAGTACAAGTAAACGATAAATAACAAATTAACTAAACTAATAAAAAATTATATATGTAAGTTAAGTATAATGGTAACAACACACAATTCTTCTTAATTTCTAATTTAAAAAACAAAAAGCCTACTCACTTGAAAAACACTAAATTTAAATGTTGACTTAACTATGAAAATATTACAAATATGTTTTATACCGTCCAACAACATTACCATAATAAAATTACCTATGGAATCATAATATACATCCGTCTAAGACATTTATTGATTAGTAATTTTTATCATTCCAGAGCAGGCAGGCAAACGGAAACGACGTGTGATCATAAAACGAAAACAATATGGACCAATTCTCACAGCAGTGTTCTTTAAAGTAAGATAAAGTTTATAAAGTACAGAAATTATCTTGTATGTTGTAGTTTTTCTAATTAAATTTTATTTTGATTTTTAGTATAAATAAAATGACGAAAATTCCGACAATTAAAATAGAAGAAAATCAAACAGACGATTGTTATTATTATTCCATAATATAACATAATAATATAATATATTGGAGAAGATTATAAGCCGTTGTCTGCTTTCATGGATAGATTGTTGTATTTTTTTTTTAGTGATATTCAAACGAGGAATGCGACAAAAGTCGAAGTCAAGCAAAACAAAGGTAAGCAAATCTGTTAAAATGTACGTATGGGTATCCAATCGCAACTGTTATAACAGCTAAAACAAAATTTTAATGTTCAATATATTCAGTTTGCAAGAATAACTATTGTAATTTATGTTTAGATATTGGCAATAAACTGGTAAAAGGTGTAATCATAAAACAAGAAAATGAAGATACAAAAGATGACATCCCACAATTCAGTTTGTAAGTTTATAATATTGTAATTTGCAAAAACCTTTCTTATTTTTTTCAGTTAAATTTTATTAATTCTATTCTATCTTTGTTATTAGTTTAGTATGTGGTACTTGAAAGCAAATTATTTGTAGAAACAATCTCAAAGTATGATACATTAAATTTAATTTTCTAATACTGTTTAGAAAGTTAACAAACTTTATTTAAAATAATATTTTATCTTATTCTAAAATAATGTTCTACTTAGAACTAAAATTATGTGTGATATACAAGCTAGTTTTTGATATATTGATTTTGGTCTCTGGCCTTGGCAATAGTAGTTTCATACTAAAGTAATTTTATTTTCCAAATTATTCAATTATAATATGCGTTCTTTTTTTTTTAGTTTCTCTGAAACGAACAATGAGACAAAAATTCACTCCGAAGTAGACTTACAAATTTTGATGGTTTGAGACTGAGGTACAAATGGAACAAAATATGTTGTTGGACGACCAACTGACCAAAGACACTAAATATTACTTTTAAATATATGTACTATTATTTCGTAAGTTTGTCCTATTTGGAACTCTGTAATTCAAAATAGAACAGTGAATGGTTTATTTAATTTTTGCCTGCCGCTGTGCACACAATTAGTTCAGATAGTTTCATATACATTTTTTGTACGTATTGTAAAATTATCTTTTATTTTTTTGCATTTACTGTATCTTAAACCTTAATTTAATAGTAGGCTGTAATAAAATAAAATTAATAAAAACAATATACAAGTATGCAAAAAAATTACAGCTACAAATGTATTGTTTACAACAGCGCTTCTGCTGGAAGGTTAAATATATGATAAATTATTAGTTCTATTTTTAATAAAAACATTGTTTGTTGCAGTGTTAATAAACCGAGCGATGCGGCGATTATGCCAATTGAAACAAATGGAAATAATACACTCCAAAAAGGAAAACAAAATTTACCGAAAAGTAAAAATCCTAACCGGAAGAGGGAAGGGATCAAGGGAAAAAACGGCAGACTACTCCATGAATGTGCATTGTGTTTGGAGTCTTTTTCAACAAAGTCCAATCTGGTACAATACAAACGCATGCACTTTAACGAAAAAACAAAAGCCTACAAATTTGACATGCACTAAGTGTATTTCAACGCGCTATGGTCCTATTCTACACGAACGAATACACATTGGAGAAAACCCTTATACGTGTAGCTTGTGCTCGAAGTCTTTTACGGCCAAATCCAAACTTTTATTATAAATTGTTTCTCTCTATATATTATGGTTTATGTTGCAATGACCAAACTAAGTAATAATTTGTTGTAGTTTTTTTTTTTTTTTTTATATAGCCTTTATTATAAATTTAACAGCTAGTTGTACAGTGTTATTATTAAAGAAAAAATCAAATCAAAATTAAATTTTTTTTTTTTTCAAAAATAAAAACCCAATTGCAATAATAAAGTTTTTATAATAGAAACTCCATGTCAATATCTTACACCCTTTTTTGCCAAAAATATTAACTTTTGTTATGGATCAATAAATAAACTCCAATTATAACCATATATACCAATAATTCATAAAATCATAAATAATTTGATTAATTTTTAAATACTGGTATTGTCTATTTTAATGTTACTAGAAAAGAAAACAACAGAGAAATTAAGCAAATTGTAACATTAAGATTTCATAAAAACGCTCAGAATGAAACAACAAAAACAATTTGAGACAATATCAGAAAAATTGGACGAAGTAAAAAAAATTAAATTCCTGAATGTCAAGATAAAGTTAAATTTAACAATGAAGCGTTAGACAATTTAGTCAGAACAGAAAATATTGAACACAATTGAAAAAAAATTGCTGTCATTTATATGTGTGTCTTAGTTTTCTAAGTTTTTTATCGCATTTGTATGGCTTTTCACCAGTGTGCAAGATACTGTGTCCAGTATGAAACTGTTTCTCAAAAACTACTACTATTATGTACGCCAACTTCGGTGCACGTGTCGGAAGGCCTACAATTTTACAATTTGCAATTAGTAACCTCCTGTAAAATATGAAGATTTTTGATTCATTAATATTGTAAAGATATTCAGTATTTTATGTTGTTATTTTTTCCTAACTTAATTTTAGTTTTTATTTATTTATATTATTTAATGGTTGATTAATTTGATACCTGTGTTTTTTTTTACTCAATATTGTGTTGCAATTCAAAATTTATAATATTACGTTCTTGTGTGCTACTGTACCGTAGTCAGCAATTATTTATCTTTGATCGAGCACTGTGTTATAATAATTAAAAGGTATAGGTATGTATTTTACAATAGTTGCGTTCAAAACTGGTTAATATTTCACTATTGATTTGTTAGCAAAGTTAATTTATTTAAATAATAATAATAACTATTATCATGATTATTGATTAAATGCAGCAAATTAGACTGATTAATGTATTTATCGTTTAATCAAAATCAATATCATCAATAAAACAAATACAAAACATTAACATCAAATTCTTAATTTCCCATATAAGTCTATGGTACACATGCAGGAAGAAAGTAAAATATTTATTTGGTAAAATGTATAATTTGTACATAAAGGCATTTCATAAGTGTATAACCTACGGCTACGTTTGATCACCCAACCGTCATGAGCAGTAGGAAAATATTATACTGGTGAAAATGATTATTAGAGGTTGGGACAATTGTCTATGGGCTTTTTATGGTTTTTGGTTAAAGTGTTGCTCGCCCAACTACTATCTTTGATACTAGTATCACATGTTTTGATAATTCATATCTAACGATCTTGTTAATTATTTTAATTTTAACGAGATTTACGAACCATTAAGTTAATTTATTGACGTATCTTTATGTTGTTTAATAATTAAATACTTCAATGTTATTGGAAATCGTCAGTGCTGTGTATTGGGTTTATCAAAAAGAGTGCAACGGACTGCATGCCAAACTTAAAACTTTTTAAAATCTCAAAAAAAAAAAAAAACATGTTTCTCAAACACGGAAATGTACATCAAGTAAACAGTACCATGCAATAGTATTGCCCACTGAACAAACATTAATTGTATCGTAAACATATTTGAACGATTATTGGGAAAATAAGTTAGACAACCTAGTTTGGTAAGATTATTTTTTTCGTTTATACATTTTTACTAAAATTACAACTTAGTTAAAAAAAACTAACGAAACTTTAAAACGCTGTTGTAGTACCAACGAAAACATGGAGAAAGTGCCAACAATTAAAATAGAAGAAGATGAAACTAAATATTGTTTCTATAGTTCTATGATAGAAATAGTGGAGGATTATACTAACATAGACTATTCAAATGATATAAAGCCCCATTACATTGAAAATTCTTACAATTGTAATTTGAAAGCCCAGGACTGTCCTAAAAAAAATGCCAAGAAAAATAAATACAGGTAATTTGATTTTTAAGAAACATATTTTAAAAATAATTGAGAAAAACTGAGTAGTTTAAAATAATATGGGTACATATACAAACAATTGTAACTTTTGAAGCGTATATTCCTTATTGGGACTTAAATAGCTGTAATAATTTGTAAATCCCACAACAATCTTAAACAAGAGCTATATATTTTGATATATTTTAATTTAGAGATATTGTTTTAATTTTTAACTAGGTACTGGTTAAATTATTATTTTATTTATAGTGAAATTAAAACGAGCTATGAAACAAAAATTAAACTCAAGCTAGATGAAGGTAAGTAAACAATACATGTATACACATGTATGTTTTAAATCCACAATATTATTAAATTAAGTTTCAATGTTGATTGTAGTTATATAAAAAAAAAAAAAATTAGCCCTTTTATTCAAAAGCAGGCGGGGTATACTGAAAATGATCCTATAAGAAAATATCCAATTTTTGTTATTATTTTATCATAGTAGAGCTTAAAAATTATATTTTTTTAACAAAATAATACCTATCTTGTCTTTTTTAGACCAATCAATCTAAATCAGACCTAACTTTTTTTTATTATCAATATATTATAATTTATAATAATGGCCTTAGATCTTAATGTATTTAGCCTTTGACTGATTAGAATAATAGTTAATTATAATCAATTAGAATAAATAGTAATTATATTTTATATTTAGATGAGAGTATTAAACCGTTAAATGAACTGATCATAAAGCAAGAAAACAAAGATGATATTTCACAATCATGTTTGTAAGTTTATAATATTTCATAGATTATTAACAAAAATTGTTCTTAATTTTTTTCAGTTCTTATTATTTGGCTCTATCCTATGTTAATTTTTTATTAAATCATATTACAAGAATTATAATAATTTTACATTTAAATATTGTTACCTGTTCATATTTACTTACTGTATTTTTTGTTGATATTTAATTTTATCGTAAGGTATACAAGGTGACTCATTTGTAGTTTGCAATTCATTTTTTTTTTAATATCACAGTTATTTTAATTTCTAAAAACATGTTAACTTTCCGGCTTCACTGTTTGCAGATTATGAACCAATCTCAATAGGTTTGCATTCTTTCATATAATGAAAGGCACGTGGGTTAGTGATTTAAAGCGGTAGTGTCGCACGGTCCCAGTTTTGAGTCTCGGCAAATAGCAGTTTGTTCCTCCTGGCAGGTGACAGTTTAGGAGGAGTAATGGCCACCTGTTAAAAGTTTTAAAATTGAACCTTGACCATTGACTGTCTTTAACATATCATGGTTTGACTTTGTAGTTTCTCTAATTAAAATATGCACTGTTCTTGTTTTATTGTTTAGTGAGACTGAAAAGAAAATTATTGAAGTCAAAGTAATGAAATACGATAAATATTGGTTCAATACTGTAATAGAAGTCGAAGAAATTGTAATGTTGAGTTCGGAACATATTGATGATTATACAAACAATACAAAGCCATATGATTTTCACAAGTCATATAACAGTAGCAGTTCGACTTTAGCTCAGAACGTTGCTCGTGATAAAATCTATGAAAAACCTTACAGGTAATGAAATTAGTTTTGAATTGGCAATTTCTTTTGTAACTAATATTGCACTTTGATTCTTTATCGGACTTTAAATAACGTTAGACGTACAAATTCAAAAAAAATATATAATCCCTGTTTTAAAATGCTTTGGGTTCTAGGAAAATTTATCGAGAATGAACCTTAAATAACAAATAAAAAATGATTGTGTAAATATGTAATTTTAACACTAAATAAATTTTTATTAAATAAACAATGGAAGTTTTAATTAGTTAAATAATAATAATTATTTGTGTTATTTATGTGTAATTATTACAATTATTTTAATTGAATAGTTTTTTTTTTTTAATACAAGCATTTTTTGTTGTAGTATTAATGCACCGATAGACGAGGTTATTATGCCAATTGAAACAAATGGAAATTACCAGAAAGAATCGCTTGAAAATATTCATATTCCAACAAAATCAACCGACAAAGTTTTAAACGAAGCACAGTCGTTTGTGTGCAACATGTGCCAAAAATCTTTTAACGCCAGAAAGCAAATAATTCGTCACTTTGAAGTATCTCATAACATAAATCCAGTTGTTAAAAATACACTCCAAAAAGGAAAACAAAATTTACCGAAAAGTAAAACTCCTACCCTGAAGAGGGGAAGGATCAAGAGAAAAAACAGCAGACTACTCCATGAGTGTGCATTGTGTTTGAAGTCTTTTACAACCAAATCCAATCTTGTACTACATGAACGCGTGCATACCGGTGAGAAACCTTACACGTGTACCCTGTGTTTGAGGTCTTTTTCAACAAAGTCCAATCTGGTACGACACGAACGCTTGCATTCAAATGGAAAAACAAAAGCTAACAAATGTGACATATGCTTTAAGTGTTTTTCAACACGCTATGGTCTTATACTACACGAACGAATACACACCGGAGAGAAACCTTATACGTGTAGCTTGTGCTCGAAGTCTTTTACGGTAAAATCCAGTCTTGTAATACATGAACGTGTGCACACCGGTGAGAAGCCTTACACATGTAGTCTTTGTTTGAAGTCTTTTTCGATTAAACTTTTACTGATGCAACATGAACATGTGCACACCGGTAAGAAACCCTATACATGTGACGTGTGTTCGAGGTCTTTTACATCAAAACCTTATTTGGAGGTACACAAACTCAGGCATGCTGGTAAGTATCAATACAAATGTGACATTTGCTCTATGCCTGTTTGGTCGAAAACGCATCTCGTGGCTCACAGACGCATACACACGGGCGAAAAGCCCTACAAATGCGATGTGTGCCAAAAATCTTTTTCGTTGAAATCCACTTTGGTATCCCACAAACAAGTGCATTTTGATGAGAAGCTCTATACATGTGATATATGCCAAAAGGCCTGTTTGAGCAAAAACTCTCTGATAATGCACAAACACTTGCACGATTGCGTCAAATGCGGCTTGTGTTGGTTGTAACTTTGGTCGAGAACAGACATATCGCGTCATGCTCACTCTGACAATGAAATTGCGTTTACTCGGTTTGAGTAAGATTTTTGTCAATTTAATATATAATTTCTGTTTCCGTGTTTCAAATTCTTACAGTTATGAATAAATGTATTATGTTAAATATAATAAATAAGTTAAGGTTTTTTTAGTTGTGAAATTATAAACAGTGTTATCGACATTATTTTATTATATCCATAGTTGGTTCTTGTTAAAAAAAAAAAAATTAAATTTCGTTGTACATTATTATTATTTATACATAAACAATTATCATTGCTATGCATTAAATTACAATGTATACTTGGGTTTAGTTCCGTTATTAATAATTATACATCCGTTTGAAATCTGTTTTGGTTTTCAGGTTGTGGTTCCGGTTGTCTAGGATCCGTTACAATTTCCATAATTTTACCTAGAAATCATCAGATTAAGTCATAAACATATTTTGTAAATTACAATTACAAAAGTAAACATGGGTGGATTTTTTACACAGCAAAACTGTATATTTGTCCCTTTCCCAAATGGTCTCAACATATATTTTTTTTCTATTAATTTTTTTAGTACCAAAAATTGAGACAGTATAATTTGATTTCTTAGGTAACTTTAAAGTCAGAGAAGACGTATAAAGTAAAAATGTATTAAAAATAACTATTTTATAAACAATATTAATTTAATAAACAGAAATAGAATAAATCAAATTTTAATAATAATATTAATAGATTTAAGAATAAATTGTTTTGTTATTTTCTATTGAATTATCCATCTTGGAAATATCTTTAAACAACGTTGGATTATTTTTTCTTCTCTTTATTTTGTTGATGGTTGGCTACTGACCATTTAAATTTTGACTACCGCCGAAAACGTTTGGTAATATTGCGGTAGTACGTCTCTTTTACATTTTACTTGGGCTTGAAATATATCTGGTGGCAGATATATATCGTCTGACTTTCTGGTTTAAGGCTTTAGATTTTCACATCGTTGAGTTGAATTATTACAGTTTGAAAAAATAACCCCAGGAAAGTTTTTCTACTGTATGTCAATTTCATCATTTGAAGAGCCAATTCCTAAGACCACATTTACAATATAAAGCAATTTTATAAAAGTTCTAAAACGATCATCGAAACTAAAACACGTGAAGGTTTTTTTGATCTACTAACTCACTAAAATGGTTTTATTAGTTTATTTCATCAAATAATAATATTTAGGAGATTATTACAAAATAAAATGTAAAAGAGTAATTAAACTGTAATATTTAAGAGGTGTATTGAAAGAGAATAAATGTTTATTGCTTATGTTTACCTTAACATTTTTAATTAAAGAAATACTACATATTATATTAATCCATTATTTAAGTTTTTCAGAATATTTCAATCTATTATAAACAATAATAGATAACCGGTTAAAAATTTCCAAAAAACTGACGAGCTATGTAAAATTTGAGGTTTGATGGGATTTAGTGAAAATTACCTCTGAACTCTGAAGTAAGCATTTAAATATGCTGGTATCGAAGAGGACTAAGTATTTTTAATAATTATTTTTATTGTAAATAGCGTAGGTACTAGGTATCATAATATTAATATGTAATAAATCGAATGGTAGAGTAATGACCGCAGATCAAAATAATAGTAGATTCCATCCTTTCTCCTGTTGTTAATATTAAAGTTTAATAATTTTAAAGTACCTAATAAAGCAGCTAGGTATATTATAATCTGGACACGATATGAAAAAGAAATAGGGACAGGGAAATCACTTGTCTACAGAAATTATTATAACTGAAAATGATAAAATGCCCATTGTGAGGTGAACATAAGTCCCAGATTTACAACAAACTAAAAGATGATTTTTATTTTTATTTGAAATTCTACATTGTTACAATAATTTTGAATATGTTATTATTTTCTCAGTTACTGTTATAGGTGTATACAGGTTTTATCGTGCTACTCGCTAAAACAAAATGTCGACACTTATCAGTCCTGACTTAGGTTTCCCTTCTGGATACTATTATCACAAATATTTATCATTATTGTTTAACCAGATCTATTATCTACCTACCTATATTACCTATAAAGAATTTAAACGTTTGTGTATGATAAGAGAATAGTGATCTGTGATACTAACCTACTATGATTTAACGTGATTTTTAAACTTTAACATTCAAGTTTACACTTTATTCATTGGCATACCTTTAAGTTGTATGTAAATTAAATAAATCAAACTGTTATGCCAAACCGCCAGTGCTGTGTTTTATCGATTCGGTTAAAACGAGTACAACGAACAGCCAAACTTAAAACTTTTTAACACCTCACAAGACAAACACAGGTTTGTGAATTATTGCTGACATGTATATCAATTTAATAATGCACCGTGTTATTTTTTGTATTTTCCTATACACCGAACAAACAATGATATTGTGGTAAAAATACTTAAACGAAAAAAGGCTTAAGTTATAGTTTTACATACAATTTGCAACTCTGTTTTAAATGAGTTGTAAATTCTCTAATGTAGCTTAATTAAATAAAGATTACAAATATATTAAATGTTGCCTAACAACAACCTTAAAAGATGTCGTGTAAAATAAGAATAAAGTTAATATAACCTTAACTAATGAAAATACCTTTGCGATCATATAACATATAATCATATAACAAATGTATGAAATGTTTATTGGTGGATAATTTTTATCAATTTAGAGTAGGCTGACAAACTGAAGAACGATTAATCATAAAACAAAAATAATATGGACAAAGTCTTACAGTTTCGTTCGCTAATACTTAAAAATTTAGTAAAAAGCACAAAATGTAGTAGTCATATATAGAGTTTATATTGTTTACTTTTAAGTTTTCTGATTTAATTGATTTTTAGTACCATCGAAAACATGGAGAAAGTGCCAACAATTAAAATAGAAGAAGATGAAACTAAATATTGTTTCTATAGTTCTATGATAGAAATAGTGGAGGATTATACTAACATAGACTATTCAAATGATATAAAGACCCATCACATTGAGAATTCTTATAATTGTAATTTGAAGGCCCTAAAGGACTGTCCTAAAGAAAAGGTCAAGAAAAATAAATACAGGTAATTTGATTTTTAAAAAACATATTTTAAAAACAATTCAGAAAAACGGAGTGGTTTATAATAATATGGGTATATCGTATAAACAATTGTAACTTTTGAAGCGGATATTCCTTATTGGGACTTAAACAGCTGTAATAATTTGTAAATCACACAACAGTCTTAAACAAGAACAATATGTTTTGTTTTATATGATTTAGTTTTAGTATTTAACTACTGGTTGAATTATTATTTTACTTATTTTTTAGTGTTATGAAAAAGAGCAATGAGACAAAAGTTAAACTCAAACTAGATGAAGGTAAGAAAACAATAAATGTTTGTTTTAAAGTAACAATGTTATTCAAATTAGTTTCAATGTTGATTGTAGTATTTAAAAAAAATAAAAAATAACCTTTTTTTTCCAAATTTATTTGGTTATTCTATTATAAAAGTAGAGCTTAAAAAATGACTGGGTTTGAATTAAAAAATTATATTATTTTAACAAAATATCACTCTCTATCTTATTGTAATATGCCTTTGACTAATTAGAATAATAGTTCATTATAATCAATTGAAATGAACATTTATTATATTTTTTATTTAGATGAGAGCATTAAACGGATAGAAGAAGTTATAATAAAGCAAGATGACGAAGATGATATTTCAGAATTATGCTTGTAAGTTGATAATATTTCAAACCAATTACCTAAAAATGTTTTTCAATTTTCTTAACTTATATTACAAATACAGTAAGTCTGTCAGTAAATCTGTAAGTTTGTAATTTATTTGTATGTGAATTTATATTAATTATTAAAAACCTGTAATCTTTTTGCTTTCTTACATTTTATTTTTTATTGAAAAAATAATTTCTTTTATAGTATACAATTTCCTACAACAATACTACTTGCATTGTGTTGGTTAAGTTTGTAAAAAATCGGTTTTAGTCTTGGGCCTTGGCCGTAGACTGTTTTTAACATAACGTAATTTGGCTTTGCAGTTTATCTAATTTTAATATTATGAATTTTTTTTTTTGTTTTATCTAGTGAGTCTGATAATAAAAACAATAATAAAATTGTTGAAATCGAAATAATGAAATACAACGAATATGGCTTAAGTACTGTGATAGAAAGAATATCAAATGATTATGTTGAAGAAATTGTAATTTTGGGTTTGCAAGATATCCAAGACTATACAAACAAAACGAAGCCGAATAATTTTCAAAAGTCAAAAAACAGCAGCAGTTTGACTTCAGCTCAAAACATTGCTCGTGATAAAGGCCATGAAAAGTCTTACAGGTAATTGACTACCAAATTTTTGTAACTGATATATAAGTAATTGAATAATTTTTATTTTATTTTAATGCAAGCATTTTTTGTTGTAGTATTAATGGACTGATTGACAAAATGATTATGCCCATTGTAGTAACAAATAGGAATAACCAGAAAGAATTAGTTGAAAATCATCAAATTCCAACAAAATCAATGAAGAAAGTTTTAAACAAAACGCAGTTGTTCAATACAAAGCTGTATAATTTTCAAAAGTCATATAACAGCACAAGTCTGACTTCAGCTCAGAACGTTGCTCATGATGAAGTCTACGAAAAGCCTTACAGGTAATGAGATTACTTCTGACTGGAAATTTCTTTTGTAACTAATATTGCACTTTGTTGCTTTACCGGACTTTATGTAACGCTATGCATACAAATTCAAAAAATATAAAATCCCTATTTTAAAACGATTTAATGCTATATTTTAACACTACATATATGTTTGTAAAATAAACAATGGAAATTTTAATTAATTAATTTTACTAAATTTATTTCAAATTAACATCAGTGCATGCTTTAAGTATAAACAATATGCTTTTGGTGTTAACTATATCATAAGTAATTGAAAAGGTTTTTTTTTTTAATAAAAGCATTGTTTGTTACAGTATTAATGGACCGACCAACGAGGCGATTATGCCAAATAAAACAAATGAAAATTACCTGAAAGAATCGGTTGAAAATGATCAGATTCCAACAAAATCAACCGACAAAGTTTTAAACGATACACAGTTGTTCAATACAATGCCGTATATTTTTCAAAAGTCATATAACAGCAGCAGTTTGACTTCAGCTCAGAATGTTGTTATTGATAAAGTCTATGAAAAGTCTTACAGGTGCCTTCTGACTTGACAATTTCTATTACTAATATTGTACTTGGTTGCTTTACCGTACTTCATATAACGCTAGACTTAAAAATTTAAATAATTTATAATGCCTAATTTAAAATGCTTTGGGTCCTAAGGAAATTAACAAGAATAGGCCTTACCATAGATGAGGAAGGGGGTAGGGCTCAAAAGTACCGGTCACTAATAACAATTTATTTTCACTTTTCTTCTACTTAAACGATTTTTAATTGATACAAGCATTTTTTGTTGTAGTATTAATGGACCCAGCGATGAGGCGATTATGCCAATTGAAACAAATGGCAATTACCAAAAAGAATCACTTGAAAATCATCATATTCCAACAAAATCAACCGACAAAGTTTTAAACGAAGCACAGTCGTTTGTGTGCAACATGTGCCAAAAATCTTTTAACGCCAGAAAGCAAATAATTCGTCACTTTGAAGTATCTCATAACATAAATCCAGTTGTTAAAAATACACTCCAAAAAGGAAAACAAAATTTACCAAAAAGTAAAAATCCTAACCGGAAGAGGGGAGGGATCAAGAGAAAAAACGGCAGACTACTCCATGAGTGTGCATTGTGTTTGAAGTCTTTTTCAACAAAGTCCAATCTGGTACGACACAAAGGCATGCACTCTAATGGAAAAACAAAAGCCTACAAATGTAAGATATGCACTAAGTGTATTTCAACGCGCCATGGTCTTATTCAACACGAACGGATACACACTGGAGAGAAACCTTATACGTGTAGCTTGTGCTCGAGGTCATTTAGGGTAAAATCCAGTCTTGTTTTACATGAACGTGTGCACACCGGTAAGAAATCTTTTACATATAAAAAATTCAAGTGTGACGTGTGTTTGAAGTCTTTTACTTCGAAACAATATCTGGACATGCATAAACTCAGGCATGCCGGTAATTATAAGTACATATGTGAAGTTTGCTCAATGCCTGCTTGGTCGAAATCCCATCTTGTGATACACAGACGCGTGCACACGGGCGAAAAGCCCTACAAATGCGACGTTTGCCTGAAATGTTTTATGTTGAAACGCGGTCTGGCATTACACAAACAGATACATACTAGAGAAAATCGTTTCAAATGCAACGTTTGCTCTAAGTCTTTTGTTCATGAACACAGTTTGAAGTTTCACAAAATTGTGCATACTGGAGAATATCCCTTCAAATGTGACGTTTGCTCTAAGTCTTTTATTTATGAAAGCTCTTTGAGGGATCACGAAAGTGTGCATACTGGTAAGCTCTACAACTGTGAAGTGTGCATAAAATCTTTTAACACCAAATATAAATTAAGAGTACATAAACGTGTGCATACCGGTTATAAACCATATCAGTGTGACGTGTGTTGGACGTCTTTTACGTCGAAATCCTATATGCAGGTGCACAAACTCAAACAAATATGCCGATGAGTATCGGTACAAGTGTGACATTTGTTCGGTACCCCTTTGGTCAAAAGCGCATCTTGTGCGACACAGATGCGTGCACACGGGCGAAAAGCCATACAAAAGTGGTGTATGATTTAAGGTATTTTGTTAAAAATCCACTCTGACCACTCATAAATGCACGTATACTCGTTAAAAAACCCACCGAACTTTTATGTATTGTATTTGTTTAATACATATTCTGTAGCAGTTATATGTTTATTTATATTTTTGTTTTTTACTCAATACTGTTTTAGAATTTGGTTAGTATTTTATATTCAATACTCTTTAGTTTGAAGATCAGTCTGTATATTTATTTTTCCTATTATATAATACATTTTTTTTTTAAATGTTAATTTTTTCATTTTTATAATTCAACAGTTATAAATGTGTGATTTTACCATTTCAATAAAATTGTTGTTTTAAAACAGTTTATGTCAACATTGCAGCATCGGTCTAAAATCGGGGATGGGCCAAAAAGATGGAAACATTTTTTTTGTCGTACATTTACAAAAATTATAACATAGGTCCAAGCTACTAAACTTGTCTAAAAATATAATTTTATTTTAACACAAAAGTCTTAATAACGCAATAAAATGTTGTATCGTACAAGTTGACCAAATTAAAAAAAATTGACAGAAACGATTCTCTTGAATGGTAGCTTTTAAGTTAGTAATGACCGGTTAGTCCACTGAGTCCTTTATGTTTGGACGTGGCATTTGTCACAAAGCGAATGAGAGCAACTGTAATAACATATTATATATTCAAATGTATACTATATGCAACACTATTATATAACTATCATACAACATTGATTGCCCTGAATTTTTAAAAATATTAAATGTTTAACTCATAATATTGTATTTAGACCACTAAAAGGTGTCACTAAAAACAAAAAATCATCTACACATTCGTATAAAAATAATCTAACCAAGACTTGATAATAATTATTGCATGCATAGATATATCAATAGAGCCCAACTCTCAAGCGGCTCATTTCTGTTTCTTACAAGGAAGATGTTTCTTTATTTATTTAATCTTTAAAAAATAAAAATATCCCATGTTCGATGAAAATGTACACTATTTCCTAATCGATTTCAGTTTGTTAAGTATAAATAGTTAACAAAAAATTTACTTACCTAATGTAGACTAAGCATAACAAACTTAAAACGATCCTAATAATTAATTATATTTTTCAACTCAATCCGGCCATATGTGATATTTATTTAGCATAATATGTAAATACAAAAAACAAATTAAACAAAAACATTTAAAAATATTATCTAGTATTAGGTAAATTTAATTTGATTTATCTACTCTTTCTATTACATAGATTATAACTAGTTAAATCTATATGTACGCCTATAAATAAAATAAGAACTTTTAAAGTTGATTAGAAAATGGTACAAAAAACGAGGTAGCTTCTTTTTGACTGAGCCACAGTAATTATTATATTTTATTAGGTACCTACTACCTTTAAACAACTGGTCTAGAAGAACTGAATAATATACCTTAACTATTTCTATACAATTTAGTATATGACAGAACTTCTCGTGGCTCGTTTATAAATCAGTATAATATAATACGTTAGTAAAATGTGGTCGAATCACATTTGGAAAACGTCTATCTAAGTTAGAAACCTAAATTATTTTATCCAAATGCCATACATACAAGAAAAACTGTATTTAAACCAAGCAAATAATAATAATTGGATCATTTTTCGAAGCCGGTAAGATACAATCCCAGATGAGCAAATACCAGGTGTATATGAAATATCATGCACATGTGGCAAGCTATACACTGGACAAACTGGAAGAGCAAAGAGATTCGGAAAACAGAACACAAACAATGGAAAACAGAAAAAGAATGTTCAGAGATGCTATATAGAAATTGAAAAATGCTCTCACAATTTCAACAAAGAAGAAGGTTGGAAAGTATGTAAGACGTGGGAACCCAATACTTATCAAGAAAATATAAAGCAACAAATTAAACTAACCGACCAATGTTAAACGGTAGTAGCAGCCATAGTCGAAATAAACGTAGATAATGCCACAAACGGCACAAAGAAGGGAAAAAATAAACACACTTTAAAAAACTACTAAGAAATGTTCATATAAGAATGTATAAATGTAATCACAGTCAAACGCTTCGATGCGATTTTTTTTCAATAGTTTTAATTAAAAAGTAGGTACTTTTTAAAAATCATCGCAATTTGGTTTTTAAGTATGTAAATAATACCTACTTCATAAAAATTAAAAAAAAAATACTAACACAATGACGAGTACATATTATTATAATATTGACGGCGTTTTATTACAACTTTTCAAACCGGTTACAACACTGTTGTACAAAACAAAAACATTTAAAACGTTACCGAATCCGCGTTTCCTTATTACTGAATTAAAAAGGTATAACGAAAGAAGTTTCGTTCGTCTTCGCGTTGTATTTATAACCGAGTTGGCGCAAGTGCTGGCTTATGTATCCCGTGTAAGAGTTCAGTATGTTTACATAAAAATCGTAACGGTTCATTATGGTGTTTTGATTTTTATATTCAGCCGCCAGTGCTTCTATTTCGACGGCGTGGCATTCCGGTTTACACTGAGAGTTGTAGAGCATCTCCAAGGAGTCGGCGACAGGCCTGATTTGCCAGTTAAAACCGTATGTGTGGAGATGGCGTCCAATCATCTCCATCGGTTCGTAAAATGGACTCGGAACTACATTGCTGTCAAAAGAATGGATCAGCCTAAGCACGTGCAACAAGTTTGACACAGCGGACGCACCTGTTTCCACGCTGGTCTTCAGTTTGCTCCGGCAATCTTCGGCGACAAACTTTGGTGAAATTCTGTTACACTCGTCGACCGTACAAGCTGTTAACCTGAGAAAGTCGTTCAATTTCCGCCCGTATGCGCATCCCATCACGAAAGGGATCATTTTCAACTTGTCTATTGCCCTGAGTCTGGCACCGGCAAAATTGTACAAACTGCTTTTTTCCATCCAGTCCAAATCGGTTTTGACCGCGTCGAACTTCATGCATTGCCAATGGTGCGCTCTGCTTATATAGTTGAGATGATTTGTCAGAGCCGGAGTGAATTGGCCGTTGCACCTAGTGTTGTATTTTATGCAAACGACGGCCAACGCAATAACTGAAAACTCGACGACGACATTTTTTCCCATGCTAAATCGTTTGAAAAACACCTGCCAAGTTTATGACAACAGCTGAAATGTCCAAGTCGAATATCTCCTATACGTAGATTTGTACTGAGTACAGTAGAGGACAGTACTCCGCGCAAATACCAACAGGCGCGCACTTATTATAATATTTTGTTAGTCTACCAAAGACAAAAGTCATAAAAACGTCAAATTGTATACCTACAGCGATAAGTTTAATAATATCAACATAAAAAAAAGCACGAGAAACAGTTGCTGTACAAACTAGATACTATAAATAAAAAGCCAGTACAGTGAGGACGGGTAGGTCACAGGTCTTCAGGAATTATTTATAATTTGTTTTATTTATAAAAGTAACGCACCGCAGGGGGCAATGTGTACAGGTGCAATACATAATACTATTTTAACATTTTACTAACTTATTCGCTGGAACATAATCTAATCACATTACATTCAGTGCACTTAGTTTTAATTTACTGATATTATCTAAAAAAATAAAAATCGGACAATTTATTACATACGTTTAACATAATATTTTGACATATAGGACTGTTTATAACATAATTTTTTGACTGAAGCTCTACAAAAAAAAATGTTGTTAGACAGCCTAAATCCTTAAATTCCCCTTTAATTGCGTTTAATAAACCTAAGATTTCGGTAGGCTTTAGCACACATTAAGTTAATATGTGTGTTAAAAGATGAGTCGGTAGACAAAGTGACGCCCAAGTCATTAATATTACTTAGTACCTAGAGATTTATGTCATTGACTGTATAGTTATTCATTATCGGATTGCGGCCTCAATAAACAATTTGAGATCATCTGCAAATAATGAAAATGTACAGTGCTCGAAAACCAGACCCAAATCGTTTATGAAGGTCAAAAACAAAACTGGAGATAAATGGTCGCCTTAAGGCATGCCAGAGGTAACCAAAATAGGACCTCATAAATTATTAAACACCTTAACTATTTAAATTAAATTTTGTTGGGTGTTATTCTTGATTTTGAAGGGAAAGGGGTGAATTTTTTTAAATTTTTGGCCTAATAAAGTACCTTTTAAGAACGATTTCTGATCTATAGAGTGGCGGTTAAAACTGAAACGAATAAAATCACTTTAAAACAATCTTTTTGATACGATGGAAACATTTAATACCGATAAACCATTTAAAAGGTAATAATGGCTTAAAATTAATCTACCTCTAATTCTAATTCCGAACATTCCAACATACCTAATCATTATTGCCTTAATCGCCGAGACTGGCATTTTAATTTTAATTGTTGCACTACTTTACTTAATTTGTTTAGTTATAGTATAGTTCTCTTATTATTCCTAATTATTATTTATTTGTATTCAAGTATTGTTGTATTACTGTACTTGTGTGTTCCAACCTATTTTTGTTTGTTTTAATTTTTTGATATAATTTTAGAGTTGAATTGTGTGAAAATACTATGTCTTAAATTGTACTTGCGCACCGTAGTTTTAATTTGTAAAATATGGTGACCGTTTTTGTTAATTTTGAAATGGAAGGGATGGACTAAATACATTTTCGGCCCAATTAAGTACCTTTTTAGGTAAGAATTCTGATCTGACTGCAAAAAAATCGGTTTTTCTTCAATTAAAAAATAATGAGACGGTGGTCAAGGGGAGTATTTCTGTTAATTTCGAGACGACCCAAACATTACTATCGAAATAATACAGTAAATCGAAGTGAAAAGTTTAAAAAGGATCAAGTATGGACTTCTTTGGATTTTTCTGATAATACCGGTAATTGATCTTTTTTAAACCATTTCATTAACCGAGTCATATTTTTAACCATGTATAATAATAAATAAATTTGTCTTTCTAAAATTTTCAATGTATAAAATCTTTGCCCATAAATTTGGTTTTTTTGATTTTGTATGTTGAACTCATATGTACAGCTTGATACGTTAAAAAAATCATAGGCTTCAGGTAATAAATTAAAAGTTAACAATTTTCTCGAACCAGACTTACTATTTATGCGCACAGATATTTTAATACATATATTTATATATATTTATTTTCAACTGCCATATTTGAATGTTCATAAGACAAAATGTGTTAGTCTGTTTGATCAATAAAAATATAACGTGTATAAATTACTGTCGACTATAACATTTTATGTAAATTGTACAAGTGATTCTATTAAAACCGTTTCAATATTTGTTTTATGCGTATACATATTATAATTGTACATAAATAAATTATTTTATCCGCTTGACACCAAAATGCAAGTGGGGATAATAAAGTGTCAAAACAAAATCGTGTAAAAAAATGTTATAAAAAAAATCGGGTTTTGGTATCGAAACGATATCGGATAGATTTTACAAATTTTGTTAAATTATTAAAATTCACAAAGATAAAAATTCCCTGTACTTTTTTTATTCTTCCTTAATAAAGTTCACCTCTTCCCAACCGAAACCGAGAGAAACAAAAAAATTGAAATTTACCTATATTTTTTCAAATTAATATAACGGTAAGTGGATTGCATGTGGTCTATTTTTTTTTTTTGACGTTTTAGACCCCTAAAAGCCAGACACAATGTCGACTACTTAGGATGGTCTGATTTCATTTCTGTAAACATATACGAGTTCTTTGACAACTTTACTAGGTTAAGTGAGAAACAGATTTTTAAATTTTTTGCTGTTTTATGTAAAAAAAATCTGTTTGAATATTGAAAAAATTGCAAATTTAGTTTATTTAATTACAAGAAATTGAAATTTTTAAATAGAAATTGGCTTCCAACATAACATGGTAAAGTAGCCAAAGAACTCGAATCTTTTTACAGAATTTAAATTGGACTATCTTAGTTAAATTTTGTCTGGATTTTTAGTCTAAATAAACTAAAATTAGAATAAACTAATTAAGTTAAATATAATACCTTGAAACTTATAAAAATTAACCGGTAAATTAATTGACATGATCGAAATGTATTAAAACCTATTTTTCTTCTCAAATATTGCCTCTACAAAACTCCTGAAAAATTTTAAAAATAGTCCACTTCAAAATTTGTAAGGAATATTATTTAGACAAAGTATCATAAACATACGTTGACAATCCAAAAAATTTCAAAAACCATTTCCTTCTGAAGAAGTGAAATGTTGTTATGGCCTAACGTCTGAAAATTAGACTAGAAGGTAGATTTAAAGTGTTGGCTATAGTAAAATTCTAGGTTGCTGTGTTAGTGTATCAGAAGTCAACAGGTGTATGAAAAATATAATTTCATTTTATTAGATTGACGTTCAACCCTATCCACCCATATACTAAAATTGCAATTAAAGCACATTACTTTTATAATTTCTAAAAAGACCTAAGATCTCCCACACTAAATTTTCTGAGCCTATTGTTTTTTTTTTTCTAATAATATTCAGTTTGTAAATATTAAACAATTGTTTATCGTTTTTTTTTTTTTTTTTAATGTAGGTATATTAAACTTATTGCATTATAACATTTGATGTTTTTATGTCTTTTAGATTTATTGTTTGTCTTAGAGTAATAAATAAGTGAGTTCGGTTTTGCGCAGAGTATTTTTGCCTACTATTAATTTTTTTTAACTTATAGTACATTTTGTTTTTTTTTTTTTTAGACTAGACAGGTCATATTCGTTTTGAGGTCTATTAGAAAACCGGTTGCCTGGACGATTAAGCATGAAAAAAAATGTCATTGTTGTGTTTTTAATTGCTTTGGCCGTTATATGCACAATAAACGATACGAGGTGTAACGGCAGACTCACTGCGGTCGAAGTAAATCATGTCAACTACATTAGTAGACAGCAACATTGGGAAGAAATGTGGTTCAATAAGGTGAAAACTTCCGGATGGCACTGGACAAAGATAACTAGAATATCGAATGGAGGTCCCAAATTCGGGCCAATAGATAAGTTAAGGGTTATACCTTACATGATGGGATGCGCATACGGGCAAAAATTGAACGACTTTCTCAGATTAACGGTTCACACGATGGATGAGTGTAACGGAATTCGACAAAAGTTTGTCGCCGAAGACTGTTGGAGTAAATTGACGACCAGCATGAAAACAGGTGCGTCGATTATGGCAAACTTGTTGGGCGTGTTCAGGTTGCTCCATTCTTTTGACATGAGTGTCGTTCCAAGTTTATTTTTCGAACCTATGGGGAGGATTCGCGTATTTCTCGAAACAGAAGGGCTTAACTGGCCAATCATGTCCGTTGCGAATTTCTTGGAGACCCTTTTAATCACAGAATGTCAACCCGCACACAGCGTAGTCGATACCGGTGTGTTAGCGGTTGAATATAGAAATTTAAATACCATAATTAACCTCTACGATTTTTATGTAAACAAGCTGAATTCCTATACTGGATATATATGCCAGCACTTGGGCCAGCTTGGTTTTCGGCATAACGCGGCGACAAACGTGACTACGTTTATTACTCCTAACCTAAATGAATAATATCGCTAAATTCAGTAATAAGAAAACGCAGGCTAGATTATATTTTAAATGTTATTAAAAAAAAAAAAAATTATAAAAGAGTACAGAGGTTAAAAATCGTAATGAAATATGTATTTTTAATGTATAAATTGTTTTATACATATTTTTTTTTTTAATGGGTTATATATATACATAATATATATATATATATATTGTGATAATTATTTTTAGTTATATTAGTTTAAATGTATAGAAAATATGTAATAAAAGTTAAAAGTTTGCTAACAATAACGGTATTTTTATGAAATTTTTCATTCCTTTTTAAAGTATAGCCAATTTCAGATTAAACATACTATATTAAATAAAATAACCTATTACTTATTTACTATGTGTATTAAATATTATCTCCTGTTAAAATCCTATATAACGCTCATAGTGATACTATACAGATTTTAATTAAAAAGCTGTTAATAAATTAAGGATTTTTATATTAACGTTTTTATACATTTTTATGTGTATTTATAAAAATTACTAAAATATGGTTTAATCGGTTTTTAATTTAAAACGGTAATTTACAAAAAATTTAAATTTTAAACATAACTTTTACCACTAATGAAAACCAAAAATTATTTAAAATATCTTTTTACTATTTGAATATAAACTGATAAAAATTGTCGAATAATTTCCAAATTTAAATGGAATATTATTTATTCGCAGAGTATCATCAATACACGTTGACAGTCCAAAACAATTTCAAAAACTCCTCTTATAGCTTTTTAGCTTCAAAATTTCAATTTCAAGCACATTATTGTCATTAAAATGCTTTTAGCGACATTTGTATTTCTTCTATCTATATATTCGAATCAAAGAGTTTATTTGAAAATGATTTTATCACAATTAATTTTAACAATTTCCTAAAAGACCTATATTACAATATGCTTTGACCCCACTGTTTTTCTTTCTAATGATATCTAGTTAATGTAATTATTAACAACTGTTTCTCGTGCTCTTCTTATTATTAAATTAAAATATTGTCCATACATTATTAATGCAATCTGTACCGGAATATCAGTTTTTTATTCAACTCCATAGCAACTAAACGAACACATCCTTAATTATTATTACAATAACTGGCGTACAAATATTGAATACAAAAAAAAAAAAAAAGGTTTCGTGAAATTCTCAGATAAAAATACAAGTCAAATCATTTTTTGAGATAAATCACTAATATAGGTGAACGTTTTACAGATAAACGGGGTACATTTTTTGAAAGTTTTTATTTTTAACCTTAAATTTTAAAGACACTCAAAACACTATTAATGACGGCATTTTTTGCATACTTGATAATGTTCAACCGTTTGGACTAACTAGCTATTTTATTTAGGAAAATAAAAGTCGAGAAAGTTGTAAAAAACAAAATACCGGGTGGGTTAGGTTAGGTTTGCAATTTTATGGCTTTTCTTTTTGAAAACAATTTTGTTTTAGTTCACTTTTTGAAAGAATATTTTCTAATACGAGCATTGTATAATAACATAAACCAGAGTGGCTCCAAAAACAAATACTACAAAATTGCAATTGTTTTAATAGAAAATTAATATCTTATTCTAAATAAATCACCTTGTATTTTGTATTCGGGTTTACCTATCGTATAACCCCTACTAAATGTTCATTCCCCATTGTGCTGTTTTAAAAAAAATTATAATATGCTGTTTTTTTATTTTTAACTTGAAAATATTAAACAACAACTGTTTATGGGGCTCTTTTTTTAAAGTGAGTGTATTAGACTTATTGCAGTATAAATATCGACATTTTTATGACTTTTGGTTGTATGGTTTGTCTTACGGTAATAAATAGATGAGTTTGTTTT
Source organism: Adelges cooleyi (assembly GCF_023614345.1). Classification (NCBI taxonomy): domain Eukaryota; kingdom Metazoa; phylum Arthropoda; class Insecta; order Hemiptera; family Adelgidae; genus Adelges; species Adelges cooleyi. The sequence goes on from NW_026095981.1 coordinate 1,406,012, forward strand.
TGCGCGTTGTAAAATCGTCTACTACGTGGCACAAATCTATTTAACTTGTACATTTCTGGTTTTGCTATAGACAAGGCAAGTCTTAATCGTTTTTTCAAGTAAAAAAAATCAGGTGCCTAAATGATTTAGCATGGACAAAAATGTCATTATTAAGCTTTTAATTGCTTTAGCCGTTATATGCATGAAAACCAATACGAGTTGTTACGGCGGACTCACTGCAGCTCAAGTTAGTCATGTCAACTTTATTAGTAGACCACAACATTGGGAACAGATGTGGTTCCTTCATGTCAAAATTTCCGGTTCGCACTGGTTAGGAAAACGTAAGTTATCTTCTTCAAACAAAAAAATTCGGGCCATTAGAAAGATTGAAAGTTATAATTGATATAACCTAATTGAATAATTTCAATAAATTCAGCAATAAGAAAACGCAGGCTAGATAACATTTTAAATGTTTTTTTTTTCTAAAGTATAGAGGTTAAAAATTGTAATGAAATATGTCATGTTAATTTAACTTATAAGCTACAGTTCGTTTTAGTTGTTATGTTTCAATAGTTTATGACATTGTAATAATTACTTTAGATAATAATCTTTGTAATAATTCGATTTATTAGTTTAAATGTATTGAAAAATGTAATAAATGTTATTACACTAATCCCGACGATTGGGCGTATTGTTTAGAAGAGTGTCTTTACAAAATACTGAATAAATATTTATAAATTGGCCATACAATGCAGAATAAATTATTTTTATTAACAATATTTTTATTTCCAAACGAGTTTGTTTTATTGAAGATAAACGATAATTAAATAAATGGTATTTAAAAGGTCCATAACGTTTAAAGCGTTGTTATAAAATAACACGGTAACTAAAATCCAATAGCAATATTGTTTTTTAAATTTATGTGGTTGTATAAATGTTGGTTGTATTACAATAAAATAATCTCATAGGTACGGTTTCGCTTTAAATTTTGTATAATCGTACTTTAGTGTTTAAGTAGAAATTGATTAAAAAAAAATTAGATATTGGGTAGCTCATTATTTTTCTAAATATTTTATTGCCTTAAGAAAGCCTGTATTGATGTAAACTATGTTCTGTTTATTTTTAAATAAGTGATATCTACAAATTATTACCCCTAGTTTAATGTTAAAGTGATTTAAATGTGATATTGTGTTTGAAAATATAGTATATTGGTTGGTTTGTAAGTTATAAAAAAATATTGAGAATTAAAAACTGTTTACAATACACATATTATTTAAGTATATCTGTAAATGAAAAATTGAGAACGAAATATTATCAATAGGATTAAAACTCATAACTATACCTTATTTATGGAGTTTATAAGTTTTACAATTGATGATATTTTACTTTGCGCTTTAATGGTCTGATCAATAATTGGATATAACTTTGAGCATATTTAGAGTACTAAAAATCACTAACATATTACAATTATATTAAGTTTACGAAGCTGTAAATGTCAAATGACAAAAAATAGGAAAACTTTCATTTTTGGAAATGGTATGCTTCTATTTTCATTACCTATAAATTGATGAGAACCGAAAACCGACAAGCAAAAATGTTGTTAGTTATTAATTTTTTGATAATAAAGTATGCATCCGTAAACACATCTGTTTTTGGTATACACGTAGACAATAGACATTATTTTTAACGGTTCTAATGACTTTTAGTTGTATTATTTGTCTTAGCACAACAAAAGAGTGAGTTGGCTTTTCACGCAATACTGTCGTCTAATATGCGGCGCACAAATCTATTTAATTTAGACATTTCGGTTTTAGTTATAGAACAGGCAGAGCATATTCGTGTTGTTGTATAGTATCGAATCTGCCGCTTAAACGATTAAGTATGGGAAAAAATGTCATTATTAAGTTTTTAATTTCGTTAGCCGTTATATGCATAAAAAACGATACGAGGTGTAATGGCGAACTCTCTGCGGCTGAACAAAAACATGTCAACTATATTAGTAGACTACAGCATTGGGAAGATATGTGGTTTCTTAGGGTCAAAACTTCCGGTTCGTGGACAGGTAAACATATATTATTCAAACCCGGTCCCAATTTCGGGCCATTGGAAAGATTGAAAACTTTGCCTTACATGATGGGTTGCGGTTACGGGCAGAAATTGAACGACTTTCTCAGATTAACGGTTTATACGATGGATGAGTGTAACGGAATTCGACAAAAGTTTGTCGCCGAAGACTGTTGGAGTAAGCTAAGAACTAGTGTCGAAACAGGTGCGTCCGTTATGTCCAACTTGTTGGGCGTATTCAGGCTGCTCCATTCTTTTGACTCAAGTGTCGTTCCAAGTCCATTTTACCAACCTATGGTGAGGATTCAAACATTTCTCGAACTGCCAGGGCTTAACTGGCCTATAATGCAGCATGCTGAATCTTTGGAAACCCTATTAACCACTGACTGCCATCCTAATCACAGTGTTGTCAATACGGAGGAATTAGTGGCTGAATATGATAATTTAAATATCATAATTAACCTCTACGATTTTTATGTAAGCACACTGAATTCATACACTGGATATATAAGCCAGCACTTGGGCCAGCTTGGTTTTCAATACAACGCGTACACAAAAGTAACTACCTACACTACTCCTGTCTTAAATGAATCATAACTCTAAATTCAGTAAGAAGGAAACGCAGACTAGATAAGATTAATTTTTTTTTCAAAGTAATAGAAATTGTAATAGAATAATGTCATGTTAATGTAACTTATAAGCTATAGTTCGTTTTACATTTTGTTTTTCAATAGTTTATATACTTTGTAATATTTTTTTTAAATTTATTAGTTTCAATGTATTGAAAAAAGTAACAAAAATTAAAAGTGTGTCATAATTAACGGTATTTCTATGGACTTATCCCGACGATAGGTCGTAGTGTTTAAAAGAATGTCTTTGTAAAATACTGAATAAATATTTATAAATTGGCCATACAATGCAGAATAAATTATTTTTATTAACAATATTTTTATTTCGAAACGAGTTTGTTTTGTTGAAGTTTAACGACATTAAAAAAATAGTATTTAAAAGGTCCGTAACATTTAAATCGTTGTTACAAAATAACACAGTAAGTAAAATCCAATGACAGTATTGTTATTCATTCATAGTAGTTGTATTTTATATTTTGTAATAGTCTCATATGTACGTTTTTAACCCAAATTCTTTTAAAGTTAATGAATATTGAAATTTATGACGGGAGGAAGGCTGAAGTTGAGTATTATTTTTATCTGCTTGATTACAAAAGTAGCTACCTATACTACTCCTAACCTAAATGAATAATATCTTTAAATTCAGTAATGAAGAAACGCAGACTAGATAACATTTTTGTTTTTCAAATAACAACTGGAATCGGATTAAAAGTTTGATGAAATATGTCATGTTAATGTGTTATAACTTACAAGTTACAATTCGTTTTATATATTTTTTTTTCAATAGTTTTTTATTTGTTGTAATAATTATTTTTAGGTATTTTAGTTTCAATGTGTTCAAAAAAAAAATTAATAAAAATAAAGAGTGTAATTAATTTAAGATTAAACAAACTTAAACCCCGAATTAAATAAAATAACTGTTACTTATTTGCTATTCATATTAAATACTGCTTGTAAGTCCTATGTAACGCTTATAGTAAAATTATACAGATTTGAATTAGAAAGGTATTTATAAATTGTTTTTATTAACGTTTCTATACATATTTATGTATTCATTTACATAAATTTATATTTGCAATAAAACTGTAATATTAAGCAAACATTTTGTCACTAAACGTAATTGTTAATATTTTTATAGTGTTAATTTCAAAATGAGGCAATGAATCAAATACTTTTAAAGTTAATAAAGTATATATTTTGGACGGGATCAAGGCTAAAGTAAAATATTATTTAATTTTCTCGTATAACTTAACCGCACTTTTCCTACCAGACTAACTTTTAAACTTTAATACTTTTATAATTAATGTCTTAGTAATGTCTCAAAAATTGTATTATTCTCAGTTCATAAATTTTTTAAATTATAAACGTTACCATTAAAGTTTGTAGAGTTGATATCAAACTTTCAGTTTCAGGAGTGTAAGATTTATATCTTACTGTAATATTGAAACACATGTGTAAATACATCATGTAGACGTGTATTAATTTACACAAACTCAAACGCGTGTAATGGAACTGCACTTGTTACACGTGTCACACAGACACAGACCTATACAGACCTATACAAAAAACAAATAAATTATTTATCCGTATGCTTTGGTTTTCTATTATGTTATTTACAATTATGTGGCAACATTAGTTTTTTATAACCTTAACTTAACAGTAGCATTTTTAAAAAGTAAACAATAAAAAATGTTGTACAATATTATAAACAAATAATCGCTGAATACAGAAACTTAAATACTGTAACTAATCTCTACGATTTGTATGTGAACAAACTGAATTCTTACACTGGATAAATAAGCGAGCACTTACGTAAGCTTGGTTTTCAATACGACGCGAACACAGGAGCAACTACTTACACTACTCCTAACTTAAATGAATAATATAAATAAATTCAGTAATAAGAAAATGCAGACTAGAATGCTTTTTAAATGTTATTTTTTTAAAAATAAAAAAAGAGTATAAAAGTTAAAAAAATTGTAACGAAATATGTTATGTTAATGTAACTTATAAGCTACAGTATGTTTTATATTTTATTTTTTAATAGTATTGAATAACTGTTATACATTGTGATAAACTTTGTAAAATGTAACTATTAAATCGGGTGTAAATATTTTTCGCCTGCTCGCCTGCAGAGGTAAACAGGTTTTTCTTGTTGAATAAACGGCATCGGAGACCGGAGGAAAGTAATGCCCAACTGGGTAGTCCTCCTCCGGTTCTCTCAGGATGCACAATAAGGGAAAAAAACTGTTGTACAATAACGATATTGTTATTTGGAAACAATTTTGTTTTGTTGAAGATAAACGATAATAAAAAAAAAATGGTATTTTAAAGGTAACGTTTCAATCGTTATATAAAAAAAAGTTTTTCAGCCGAGTCTGCAACCACGAAAGAGCGTTTTCATGTCTCGTTGAAGTACCGAATAAATTTAGATTAGTTGTGGAATTATAAATAATGATATAGTATATTAAGAAGCAGTAACAAGCTAGTATATTAAAACATCAAGTTTCTGGCTAATATTGTAGTGTTTAATATTTGGCTTAAAAAAATTCATAGAGAATTTGGGCCCTTAAACTGTTTTGAATTTATTATTTAGTTCCAATTTGAACGTGAACATACAACATATCTCTTATCTCTTAAATCTTTCCCTATCCCCTACCCACTAGAACGTTCAACGTTCAAATTAGAACTAAATAATAAATTCAAAATAGTTTAATTCTCTATGTTAAGTTACTTTTGGCCAGATAATAAACACTACAATTTTAGCCAGTAACTTGATTGTACATAATTTTTTAATCTCCTTGGCTTATGCTGTAACTGGAAGCTCCATGTAATATATTTTTTTTTAACTATAATTCCACAACTAATCTTAATTTATTCGGTACTTCAACGAGACATGAATATATTCTATCGTGGTTGCAGACTCGGCTGAAAAATGTTTTTTCTGTTATGTGCCAGAGCTAAGACATGTAAATGTCAATAATACAGTAAATAAAATCCAATGGCAGTATCGTTTTTTAAAAACATGGTAGTTTTATGAATGCGTTGGTGTGTTTTATATTGTACAAGCTTTCCCGACCCGGCGTTGCCCGAGATTTAGTTTGCCAGGGCTGAGTAAAATAATTACAAATAAGATAAAAAATACTCCGTTCTATAGGTTGTACATCGTAGAGCTTTAGCATACCCCGTTTCGTTTTTTTTTTTAATCTACATATGTACATTACATTATATTTATTACATCCCCTTCTTACTCAAGGGACCCAGTCCCAGTCCCAGATCCCGTTCCAACAGTTAAAAGCTAGCCCAGAATCGTGATACATAGAATCGGCCTGTTCCTTTAATCATCACCTACCATTCACTCGAGTACCGTGGCTACCATAGTTACAAACCAAGTGTTTATTTTGGGTTACAAATTAATTTTTTGATAGTAAAGTATTCAACTGTAAATACATCTGTTTTTTGTATAAACATAGACGGTAGACAATATTTGTTTAACTCCACGGTTTACATTACTTTTAATTATACTATCAGTCTCGCGCTGTACAGTGTGACGCAAATATATTTAATTTATAAATTTCGATTGGTGTTATAGACAAGATAGTTCATATTCGTTTTGTCAGGTATAAAATCGGGTGCTTGAACGATTTAGTATGGAAAAAAATGTCATTATCAAGTTTCTAATTGTGTTGGCTGTTATATGCTTAATAAACGATACGAGGTGTAACGGACTCTCTGTGGCTGACAGAAAACATGTCAACTATATTAGTAGACTACAGCATTGGGAAGACATGTGGTTCCTTAGTGTCAAAACTTCCAGTTCGTGGACAAGAAAACGTCAATTATCTAATCGTGGTCACAGTTTCGGGGCGTTAGAAAGATTGAAAACTATGCCTTACATGATGGGATGTGGTTACGGACAGAAATTAAACGACTTTCTCAGATTAACGGTCTATACGATGGATGAGTGTAACAGAATTCCACAAAAGTTTATCGCTGATGATTGTAGAAGTAAGCTAAGAAGTAGTATCGCAACAGGTGCGTTCGTTATATCAAAGTTGTTGGGCGTATTCAGGCTACTCCATTCTTTTGACGAAAGGGTCGTTCCAAGTCCATTTTACCAACCTATGGTGAGGATTCAAACATTTCTCGAACTGCCAGGGCTTAACTGGCCTATAATGCAGCATGCTGAATCCTTGGAAACCCTATTAACCACTGACTGCAATCCTAATCACAGTGTTGTCAATACGGAGGAATTAGTGGCTGAACATGGAAATTTAAACATCATAATTAACCTCTACGATTTTTATGTAAGCAAGCTGAATTCTTACACTACATTTATAAGCCAGCACTTGGGCCAGCTTGGTTTTCATTACAACGCGTACACAAAAGTAACTACCTACACTACTCCTGTCTTAAATGAATCATAACTCTAAATTCAGTAAGAAGGAAACGCAGACTAGATAAGATAAATTTTTTTTTCAAAGTAATAGAAATTGTAATAGAATAATGTCATGTTAATGTAACTTATAAGCTATAGTTCGTTTTACATTTTGTTTTTCAATAGTTTATATACTTTGTAATATTTTTTTTAAATTTATTAGTTTCAATGTATTGAAAAAAGTAACAAAAATTAAAAGTGTGTCATAATTAACGGTATTTCTATGGACTTATCCCGACGATAGGTCGTAGTGTTTAAAAGAATGTCTTTGTAAAATACTGAATAAATATTTATAAATTGGCCATACAATGCAGAATAAATTATTTTTATTTCGAAACGAGTTTGTTTTGTTGAAGTTTAACGACATTAAAAAAATAGTATTTAAAAACGTTTTTAACCCAAATTCTTTTAAAGTTAATGAATATTGAAATTTATGACGGGAGGAAGGCTGGAGTTGAGTATTATTTTTATCTGCTCGCATTACTCAACCCAACTTCTACTACCCTGACTTTTGAAAAGTAACTACTTAAAGCTGGTTATCGACCACTTGGGTGGCCGGGTTGAAACAAAAATAGTATAAAATAGATTAATAGAAATGGTCTGTTGTGCATTTTTCTTTATATTATAAAATATATATATAACAATACAATTACTTTTCGATTTAAATTAATTCGTTCAAGTGTATACCATCTTTAAACATTAAGCGTATGGAATACATCTAGTTTACCGGGCACCCTTTTTAAAAAAACATTTTTTTTTTAATCGATAGTACCTACTGCTATCAATAGTAATTCTAATTACGAATTTTTTTGCCGGACGTGGTCCTTAATTTTTTTGCCATATTAGTTTTGAGTTTTGTTAAATATCTTAGCATCGTAAGGTACTTTCCTGCAGGACGATCCCCAATCCATAACAGTTTGATTATCCAACCGAAGCTACATTTGAATAACGCTCTACGGACAATTCATAGCTTAAGGCATTTAAAGCATAATAAGTAGTGCAAAATATTTCAATATCTATAATGCAATAAACACCCGATATGGATAAAGGTTATTATCGATTAAAAAAAAATATATCGAAAAATAAAGGGTGCACGGTAAATTAGATTTGTCCCAAAAAAGTAACTACAAACTATTTAAATAATATTTTTTAAAATTATTCGAATAAATTATTAATCGAAATTTTTGTGAAATATTTAGACAACGTTTTAAAACTTACTGTTGTAGACACACATGAAGATACATATACACTTGTATTAATATTTACACAAACTCAAACACGTGTAAGGGAACTTCACGTGTTACTCGTGTAAGATGGACATCTCCAAAAAAAATTAATAAAATAACAATGGTAAGCATTTGTTTTCTCTTATATAGTTGATAAATATTAGTTTTTTAACAACCTTAACTAATTAGTAGGATTTTTGAAAAATAAAAAGTAAAATTTGTTATACAATATTATAAACAAATAATCGGTAAATGTTTTTGTATTCGACAGTCTTCTCTCCCTTGTTTTTCTTCAAGAAAGGAAGAAGAAGACGACCATTACTATAAGTTGACAATTCAAAACAATTTCAAAAACTTTTTCATCCCGAAGGAGTGGAAAGTTTTTTTAATACTTCGATTTTTAGTTATAGTGTTACGGTTTAACGTCTGAAAATTATACTGATGGTATGTTAGGAAAGTGTGGGTATAGCATATAAAATGTAATCAAAAAGCTGTAGTCAACCGTTTTTTTAACAATGAAAGTATATAAAAAAAAAGAGGAAAAACTACACTTTGTCCGTTGTAAAGTTGTAGGTTGCTGTATGAAAAATATTTTCATTGTATTGATGATTACCTCTCTAATACTAAAATTTCAATTTTCAGCACATTATTGTAATTACAATTATTTATGTAGACTTTTCTGTTTCTATATTTGTACCTGTGTTTATATATGGGATTAGATTATTTTATATTGTTTTATCTTAGTAAGAGGAAGACCGAAGAAAAGATGAACAGACGGAATAGAAAGTGATTTGAGGATAGCTGATGTGATTGAAAGAGGAGCTCTATGGAGGTGTAGGACTAGGGTGGCCGACCCCATGTAGTTGGGTGTGTAAGACGAATATAACGAAGGAGAAGAGGGCCATCTAAATATTCACATCGAAGCATTTATTTAAAAATTATTTCATCACTTTTAATTTCAACCAATTCCTAGAAGACCTAAGATCTGCTCCAACTGTATGCACATTCCCCAAACAAACTAGACATTAATAATGTCTAGTTTGTAAGTATACAACAACGACTGTCTTTCGTGCACTTAGGTCTATTAAACTTAATGTAATATAAAATTTGACGTTTTAATGACTTTTAGTATTAATATTAGTCTTACGGTAATAAATAAATGTAATGGTTTTTGTGCGCAGTACTGTTGACTACTATGCGTCGCAAAGCTATTTAACTTAGTCATTTCGGTTTTTTCTATAGACTACATAGTTGTTATTCGTTTTTTTTATGTAAAAAAATCAGGTGCCTAAGCGATTTAGCATGGAACAAAATGTCATTATAAAGCTTCTGATTTCGTTGGCCGTTGTATGCATCAAAAACGATAAGAGATGTAACGGCAGACTTTCCGAGGTTCAAGTAAATCATATCAACTATATAAGTAGACCACGACATTGGCAAGAGATGTGGTTTAGTAAAGTCAGAACTTTCGGTTGGCGCTGGGCAGGAAAACGTAGATTATCTACAGAAGCCAGATTCGATCCAATAGATAAGTTGAAAATTATACCTTACATGATGGGATGCGCATACGGGCAGAAATTGAACGACTTTCTCAGATTAACGGTTCATACGATGGATGAGTGTACCGGAATTCGACAAAAGTTTGTCGCTGAAGACTGTTGGAGTAAGCTAAGAACTAGTATCGCAACAGGTGCGTTCGTTATGTCAAAGTTGTTGGGCGTATTCAGGCTACTCCATTCTTTTGACGAAAAGGTCGTTGCAAGTCCATTTTACGAACCAATGGAAAGAATTCAACTATGTCTCCAGATGCAAGGCTTACTGGCCTATCATGTCCGTTGCAAATTCGTTGGAGACCCTTTTAAACACTGACTGCTATCCTGCACACAGTGTCGTCAATACCGAGGTGTTAGTGGCTGAATACAGAAACTTAACTACCATCATGAACCTCTACGATTTTTATGTAAGCACACTGAATTCTTATTCTGGATATATACGCGAGCACTTGCGCCAACTTGGTTTTCAATACGACGTGAACACGAAAGTAGCTACCTATTATACACCTAACCAAAATGAATAATAGCACTAAATTCAATAATAAGGAAACGCAGACTAGAAAAGAAAAGATATGTTTGTTTTATAAAAAGTAACCCGGTTAAAATTTGTAATGAAATTTGTCATGTTAACATAACCCATAAGTTACAGTTCGTTTGTAATGACTATTTTTAGGTTTATTAGTTTCAATGTATTGGAAAAATTTAATAAAAATAAAAATATTGTAATATTAACAGTATTTTTATGCACTTATACCGACGATAGGGCGTAGTGTATAAAACAGTGTTTTTACAAAATATTGAATACATATTTAAAAATTGGCCATTGAGTACAAAATACATTTTTTTAATTAAAAATCCCGTTATTTGGAAACGAGTTTGTTTTGTTGAGGGTTAATGATAATATAAAAAGCGTATTAAAAAGGTCCGTAACGTTTAAAACATTGTTACAAACTAAACTAATACAGTAAGCGAAATCAAATAACAGTATAGTTTTTTTAATTCATAGTAGATTTATAAATGTTTGTGTATTTTGTAATCTCCAACAAAGATCTAACAGTGAAAAAGGGCCAAGATCTAGACCCCCTCCCAAAAAAGTCAGCCTACAAAGAAGATATCACTACTTTGATTGTAGTCAAGTCTAGAATGACTAAACATTCACGCATTTGAAAAAACTTATAACATATAATTGTATTATCATTTAAAAGTATATTATTAATGATCGATCAATGAGAATTATTTATTGTGCAATTGCTCAGTCAGCTTTCTCCTATGGAATAGCTGCTTGGGGAGGGTCTTTTGATACGCAGTTAAGAAAACTTATAACAACGATAAATTCCTTAATAAGGATAGCTTTCAAAAAACCCTTTCGTACAAATACTGATATAATATTCAATAAATACCTACAATTTACTTAATCTAAAACAATTTCATCAAAAGAAATTGTGTGTAATTTGTATTACTCCAACCATAAAGATTTTAGTTTAAATCATGCATATAGTTCATGTCAAACTGTTACGAATGTTTTTAGAATTAATGATATAGTTGCATCTAGTTCACTAAGTATAAAAAATAAAACATCCTCTATATACTTTAAAAAAATAGCAAAAGAGGATAACAATTAAAAAAATTATGAACAGTTTGGTAAAAAAGTTAACATAGAGCATAATGAAAAATGGAAACTTTAAAGTCTATTTTCCAAAAACTACTGTATTTTTTTAGTGAGAGGAAGACCGAAAAAATTATGAATAGCCGGAATAAGAAGTGATATGACGATAGCTGCAGTGATTGAACGAGGTGTAGAAAACTGTTTCTCGTCTGTTTTTGGTATAAACAAAGACGGTTTAGCATAATTTGTCTAACTCAAAGGTTTTAAATCCTTTTAATTGTATTAATTATCTTACGGTAATAAATAAGTGAGTTTTTTTTCTAAAATAAAATGAAGATTTGAATATTTTCTAATATTGTAAAATAACATAAACTAAAGTAGCCCCAAAAAACAGCAAACCTACAAAATTGTAATTATCTTAATGGGAAATGAGTGTTTTATCCTAAATGAATCACCCTGTATTCTATTCTATCGTGTAACAAACTTTCGTAAAACCTCTACTATAGATATTTATGCTTCTTCCCTACCGTGCTGTTTTTTTATATTAATATTTAATATTTAAAAATTAAACAGCAACTGTTTTTTGTGCTCTTTTTTAATTATGGAAATATATTATAAAACATGACGTTTTAATGACTAAATTATTTTCCTTAAAATAAGTAATTATATGTTCGTTTTTGCGTGGTATACGTTCGTCTACTACGTGGCCTAAATCGATTTAACTTATAAATTTCGGTTTTTGTTATAGATTAGCCAAGTCATATTCGTTTTGTCAAGTCAAAAAAAAAAAAACGGGTGCGTAAACGATTTAGAATGGACAAACATTTTATCATTAAGTTTTCAATTGCATTAGTCGTTGTATGCATCGAAAACGATACGACGTGTAACGGCAGACTCTTTCTAAGTCAAATAAATCATATCAAGTATATAAGTAAACCGCAACATTGGGAAGAGATGTGGTTCAGTAAAGTCAAAACTTTTGATTCGCACTGGGCAGGAAAACAGAGATTATCTACAGATGCCAAATTCAATCCAATAGATAAGTTGAAAATCATACCTTACATGATGGGATGTGGTTACGGACAGAAATTAAACGACTTTCTCAGATTAACGGTTTATACGATGGATGAGTGTAACAGAATTCCACAAAAGTTTGTCGCTGAAGACTGTTGGAGTAAGCTAAGAACTAGTGTCGAAACAGGTGCGTCCGTTATGTCAAGCTTGTTGGGCGTATTCAGGTTACTCCATTATTTTGACTCAAGTGTCGTTCCAAGTCCATTTTACCAACCTATGGTGAGGATTCAAACATTTCTCGAACTGCCAGGGCTTAACTGGCCTATAATGCAGCATGCTGAATGCTTGGAAACCCTTTTAACCACTGACTGCCATCCTAATCACAGTGTTGTCAATACGGAGGTATTATTGGCTGAATATGATAATTTAAATATCATAATTAACCTCTACGATTTTTATGTAAGCAAGCTGAATTCTTACACTACATTTATAAGCGAGCACTTGCGCCAGCTTGGTTTTCAATACGACGCGAACACGAAAGAAACTACCTTTACTACACCTAAACTAAATGAATAATATCTCTAAATTCAGTAAGAAGGAAACGCAGACTAGATAACATTTTTTTTTTTCAAACAACAACTGGATCGGATTTCAAATTGTAATGAAATATGTCATGTGAATGTGTTATAGCTTATTAGATATGTGTTGTTTTACATTTGTTTGTCATTAGGCTATATATATATATTGTAATCGTGCTGTTATATAATAATAAGATAACCCCTAACCGCAATAAAATATACTTATAAAACGTATACGCGTATTTTGGTGACCATTTTCAATGTTTTCAAAAAATGTAATAAAAATTAAAAGTGTGTTAGTATGAACGGTATTTTTATGGACTTTGTCATCATTTTGAAGTATAACCAAGTGTGTTTTTATAATACACCTGAATTAACACCTGAGAGTAAGTGGTTCCACGACTGTATTTAAAGTGCATTTGTTGAGGTCCATTATACATGTCATTTTTTACTAAAACTTAACATTAAGCAATTTATTTTTGAATAACAAATAGTAAATTGATTAAATTAATGATTGAAACCCATAAAAATAGTCGAACTAATTCTAAATTATAATGGAATATTACTTAAACAGAGTATTACCAATGTACGTTGACAATACAAAAAAACCCTTTTCTCCCCAAAGAGGTAGAGATTTTTTAATTATTTTGCTTTTAAGGTAGAGTCTTATGGATTTTTGTAATTTGTTATGAATTATATAAATATTTTAAGGTTAAACACAATTGATATTCTAAAAGAATTAACTAACCAATTAGTACCTTGAAATTGTTTCACAGCGATGACATTTATGTAGGTATTTAGAAAAAAAAGTTTCTTATTTATTTCTTACAATCAACACAATGTTATATTCAGGTCCTTAACCTTCTAAGTTGCTTGACCTCACTTTGTAAGATTTAAGGTAGGTACTTACTATTAAATGACTCTGACAACGGTTACGAGTAGACGGAAGAGTGTTTATTAAAAGGAGAAGAATACAAGAAAATTATATTAAAGATAAATATTTATAATATAAATGAACAATAAATATCTAACAAAATATCAAACAGACATGAATAATAACACATTCCAAATTTCCTGTGCTTCGAAAAGAAATACAAAATTATACAATTAACTTATGTGTTAAAAATCCATTGCACGAGATATCTACCACTGGCTGGTGCTGTAGTGTCCACTTTATTTAGCCGACATTTATAAGCATTTTAGAGAGTAAATAACTTTGTACTTTTTAACTGACATAATTATAATTTAATGGACAGTTGGGTTAAAAAAAATCACAATCTCAAATATATATTTGTAAAAAAACCAAAGTGAAAATTAGTCAATTACAACTACCGAATAGAAATTACTGTTAAATAATAATAAATAAATGTATTATTTTAAATATTCTTTGTCAACGTACTAGATAAATTGACTATTAGAAGAACGGCTTGTTCGTCGGTTATTTTGTACATTGTCTTTTTTTTTTTTAAGTAGCTTTCGTGACTTCTCCATTTGGTTGGAAATGAGTAATTGCATCAACATATTCTACCGCATCGTATACCTCGTCTAGTTGCTAAAATTATAACATATTTACTTTTAACGCATACGAATTTAATATATTGTAAAATTTCAATATTTTTTTAAATTTCAGTGCAGTTTTAATGAATATGGCGCCGGAGACAGATTATATGTAGCCGCCCTTCACTACAAGTTAACCGATACAACTACACATTTCGAAATATATTTTTTAATCTTAACATGACATACAATCAATCTGTTTAGTGAATATTGATCTTAAGACTTCACGCTATTTAGCTGATAAAACCAATAATTACCTGATCAGTTAATTCAACGGCGTTCGCTATTTGTACGTGGACGAAAAAGTATAAGATGATAAAATATTTAAGATACACTTTATGTTATATTATTATTTTATATTGCATAATTAATTGATGACCGTGAATCAAATACTGTTGTAAAAAATAAAGAAAAACAATTCAAGCTATGATTTATGGTTATTTAAAATGACTAAGATAATTGTGTAATTACTAGTACTTTTATTACTTATTGGTATTTTCTAGAAGAAAACATACGTCAGGAAAGCTTGTAACTATTGAGCATAGCGGTTTTGCTGTAAACAACAGATGTTTATAAACGCTATTATTTGCGTTGTATGGCATCTTTAATACACGCAGTAAACTTTTTACTCGTGTGCAAAATATATGCATTTGTGGTCAACGTTTATCGACAGTGCTCTATCTAAAGATTATTTAATACAATTTGACTTTGGAAAATCCGCAAATACCAGCAGCTAAATCAGGCAACCTTTCCTGGCTTGCTTATACTTTTCATTGTAAAACCTCATCAAGTAGCATATTAAGGCTATTGGTCTATTGCTATAGAAGGGGAAGGGGGAAGGGTGGAGTGCAGTGTTAATTTAAACCTTTCATAACTTCAAACGTAATTAACATAAACTGGTTATCCACGAGTCAGAATTTACAGCAAATTATTCTAAATTTAAAAAGTTGCCAAGTTTAAAAAGTCGATAGCGCATAAACTAAATTGGTTCCAAAAACAAAAACTACAAAATGAGTGTTTTATCTTAAATGAATCACTCTGTGTTCTATCGTGACATTAAACTTTCGTAAAACCCCTACTATATGCTTCCTCCCCACTGTACGGTTTTTTTTTAAAAATAATATTTATTATGTAAAAAATAAACAGCAACTGTTTTTCGTGTTTTTTTTTTTAATATATTCATCCTAATACATTATAAAATATGACATTTTAACGACTTTTAGTTAAATTATTTTTCTTAGACTAACAAAATAATTAATAATTGTCTGTTCGTTTTTGTGCGACAAACGTTCGTCTACTACGTGGCATAAATAGATTTTTTAACTTATACATTTCGGTTTTCGTTATAGATTAGCCAAGCGATATTCGTTTTGTGAATTAGAAAAATTTGGGCGCCTATTAGCATTTAGCATGGAAAAAAATGCCATTATTAAGTTTTCAATTGCGTTGGCCGTTGTATGCGTCGAAAACGATACGACGTGTAACGGCAGACTTTTTTTGACTGAAAAAAATCATATAAACTATATTAGTAAATCGCAACACTGGGAAGAGATGTGGTTCAGTAAAGTCAGAACTTCCGATTCGCAATGGATAAAAAAAGATAAAATATCTAATGCGGGTGCCACATTCGGGCCGTTAGATAAGTTAAGAGTTATACCTTACATGATGGGATGCGCATACGGACAGAAATTGAACGACTTTCTCAGATTAACGGTTCATACGATGGATGAGTGTAACGGAATTCGACAAAAGTTTGTCGCCGAAGACTGTTGGAGCAAGCTAAGGCGTAGTGTCGAAACAGGCGTGGCCGTTATGTCAACTTTGTTGGGCGTGTTCAGGCTGCTCCATTTTTTCGAGAAAAGCGTCGTTCCAAGTCCATTCTACGAACCCACGGTGAGGATTAAACAGTGTATTCAGAGGCAAGGGCTTAACTGGCCAATCATGCGCGATGCTGATTCCTTGGAAACCCTTTTAACCACCGACTGCTATCCTGCACACAGTGTTGTCAATACGGAGCAATTGGCGGCTGAATACGGAAATTTAAATATCATAATGAACCTCTACGATTACTATGTAAGCACACTGAATTCTTACACCGGGTTTATAAGCCAGCACTTGCACCAGCTTGGTTTTCAGTACGACGCGACGACAAACATGACTACCTATATTACACCTAATAATTAATAGTCAGTAAATAATTCAGTAGTACACCAGTAGGTTCGATGACTTTTTAGATTTTTGTTTTCAACATAACACTTGTAATCGGGTTGCAAATTGTAAGAAAATATGTTATGTTAATGTGTACTAAGCTTATAAGGTAATTTTATATACTTTTTTTTTTTAATAGGTTTTATGTATTGTATTAGTTCTTGTTAGGTTTATTAGTTTTAAAGTATTCAAAAATTTAATCAAATTGAAGAGTGTGTTAGTAGTTAATAGAATTTGTATGGTATTTGGTCGTCGACCATTTACAATAATTTGTATTAAACTATTCTCAATTTAAAAAGTTTATAAAATATAAATGTTACATATTATATATTTATATACAAAAAAGTCTCAGTCCATTTAAAAAATAAATAGTTTTGAATACAATTATATATAGCATTAAAACTTGTAGTTGTAAGAACAAGTGTAATTTTCTATACACGTGTAGAGTTGCAGGTGCACATGTGCTAATATTTACACAAACTCAGCACGTGTACACATGTACGAGTGACGTCCTCTATAAGAAACAAATAAGCAAATTAACAGCTTGCATTCGCGAAGGTGTAATAAAAAAAAAGTCAAAAGCCTAATGTCCTGCACGTGTGTATTAAATACGCCTAAATCAACATTTAAATAATACATATATTAGGTACCTACTTGTGAAAAAAATGATTTAATACCAATTGTGTTTTATTTCCTCGCAATACAAACATAAAAGTAAAACACGTGCATCTATATATAAAATAATAGATAATAGTACGATAAAAATATGTTGGTAAGATAGATAAGTGTATTATACAGAGCGCATTAAACGGTCTCTATGCGGCAAACGCATAACACTAGTCATGCGATTAACAAACAGGCCAGGGACGTTCAATAGCGGAGAGACGTCCAATTGAAACCGGTAGTACCAACTGCGTTTTCGGATTTTTGTTTCGCTAGTTTGGTACACCGTAAGTGGACCGCAAGAGAATTTTTTTCTTTTTACACATGTTATACCTATCTTAATTTCCAACTCTTAAAACCAAAAATTGCGCCTAAAAAATTAAACGAAACTAAAGAACTTTAAACCCCTCCTCGGGGAAGAGGGGACAGGTGGTGGGTTTTAAATTTCCGTACAACGACCTAAACTATAAAGTAGCCCCAAAAACAAAAACTACAAAATTGTCATTATTTGGATAGAAAATGAGTGACTTGTTCCAAATGGATCACGCTGTATTATTTCGTGGCGTTTAACTTTTGTAAAACCCCACTGTGATGTTTTTTTTTTTACAATATAATTTTTATAATGACAATATCTAGTTTGTAAATATTAAACATCGGCTTTTGTTAGTGCACGACTATAAGTGTGGGTATATTAAACTAATTGCAGTATAAAATTTGACGTTTTAATGACTTTTAGTTATTATATTTGTCTTAGACTAACAAATTGATGGATTTCTGTTCGTTTTTTCCGCGGAGAATCGTCGTCTATTACGCAGCACAAATTTAACTTAGGCATTTCGGTTTTTGTCATTGACTGAATAGGTCATATTAGTTTGGTCAAGTAAAAAAAAAAAAATCAGACGCCTAAACGATTTAACATGGGAAAAAATGTCGTTATTAAGTCATTCATTGCGTTGGCCGTTGTATGCATAAAAAACGATACGATGTGTGTTGGCGATAGACTGACTTCGCATCAAATAAATCATGTCAACTATGCTAGTAGACTAGAACATTGGGAAGAGATGTGGTTCGAGAAGGTCAAAACCGAATACGGCTGGATAGAAAAGTGCAATTTACCTAGTTTATGTTTCAGTTTCAGGCCACTCGATAAACTGAAGATTATCCCACGTTTGATGGGATGCGGTTACGGACAAATATTGAACGACTTTCTCAAATTGACAGTGTACACGATCGCCGAATGCGAAAGAATCTCGCCAAAGTTTGTCGCCGAAGATTGTTGGAGTCATTTGAAAAGCAGTGTCAACACAGGCCTGTTCACTATATCCAACATGCTGCAGGTATTCAGGTTGCTCCATTCTTTCGACACCACTGCAGTTCCAAGTCCATTTTACGAACCTATGGTGAGGATTCAAAGATGTCTCCAGACGCAAGGGCTTGTCTGGCATATTATCGTGTGCGACAGTGATTCCCTGGAGGTCATTTTAAACTCTGACTGTAAAAATGAACACCGTGTCGTCAATATAGACGAATTAGCGGTTGAGTATAGGAATTTAAATTCTATAACGAACCTCTACGATTTTTACATAAATAAACTGGACACTTACACAGTATACATAAGACAGCACATGTATCAACTTGGTTATCGATACAACGCGACCACGAAAGAAATGTACTACACCGTACCCCAAGAATAAATGTTTAATTTATAGCTATACCACTAATGACGGTAAATTCGGTAATAAACAAAAGTGAATTAACAAACATTTTAAATGTTGTTTTACACATAAATATAGTCGGATCATGTTAAAAATAATTTGTTATGAAATATGTCATAGTTATGTGTTACAACTTATAACTTAAAAAATTACAATATGTTTTTACATTTTTTTTTTCCAATAGATAATATCCATTGTAATAATTATTTTTAGATTTATTAGTTTCAATGTATTTAATAAATGTAATAAAAATCAAAAGTGTTCTAATACAAACTGTATTTTTATTGGCTTTACTCTGATGTGGGCTTTTTTTTTATCTGTATACACTGTAACTTTTTTAATACTGGACCAATTCCTTCGAGTAGCAACTCTGTAAATCACAAATTTCATCTAGTTGGTACTTTGGGGGGGGGGGGGAAGTTGAAAAAGTTTGCAAGTAGTTGACAAATATTTCCACAAAATACAACAAACATTAAATGAATTAATAAAAAATAACATCACTATATCACTACATTATCGTATGTTATATTATAAAAACAAAAGTGTATAATATATGTATATTATGATGTGTATTTTTTTTATGTATCTTTGTGCCAAGCGACAACTGGATACTTAATGCTGTAATTATTTTTAGAGTTTCAGGAAAACCGTAAGAAAATGTATATAAAATTTCGTAAGGTAGAAAAATATTACGATTACCATGACGTTGGTTTGAACTAGGATTTCTTGTAAAGATTTTAGCGGATTTAAATTTGGATTGAAGCAAGATACTAATCATTTTAAAATGTCGATAGTGTTTAAGAAATTTATTTGAATAGGAACAAAAATTGTGGTTAAAATAATTGCGATTAGAGGAAAGAAAAACGGAAGACCGGAGAAGTTAAGACAATAACATTATTACAGTAAAAAAAAGCGTTCACCGAGCTTGTTCACAAATCTAAACCGAAAATTAGTGCAAACTATAATCACAAACGCAATGACTGGGTGCTAGCTAATCTTATTACTCTCTCCTCATCACATACCCAAGCCATCTCAGTCTGTAGAACTACAAATCATATAAAAAACATAAATGGGTGTTCATAGAAGAACTGAGAAGAGAAAAATGTTCTAAAAATTGTATTTAAGTAAGATATCCTATAATTATTCCAAATAACGCCATTGTTCGATCGAGCTAGCTGTTGATAATATTACACTTGCAGCTTCAGTTGGTATTAAAAATGCAAATATTTGTCACAAAACCTAATCGTTTTAATGTTTTCTCAAGTTGTTGTCGTTGTAATATTGTTCTTATTTGAACAAACTACCGAAATATTTCGTTGTAGTACGAATTTGGTTGCGATAGATTTACCTACTACCTACCGTTAGTTTATTTAGCGTTGAGCATATTTAATTTATATACCTGTAGTATGTTTTGTCTATAAAATTGTTTACTCATCAGCAGTATAAACCATTTTACACGTAGTAGAGTTACACGTTAATTAGTCGGATCCACTTTCGGTTTCATTTTGTAGACCATAAGTCCAAAAACTACGGCTAAAAACGACAATAAAGAAAAAGTTCCCATCCCTCCTAGGAAAAAAAAGTTAGGTCATGATATTTTCTTGGTTTCTAACGTTTCTCAGTAGTACTACAGTGTCGTCCAAAGAATATCGGTATAGTTTATACGGGTTTTTGCCGGTTTGCAATTAATATGGCAGTTTGTCATTGAATTGTAGTTTAGAATTATTAACTCTACAACAAAATAAATAAATGCCTATACATTAAGAAATGGAAAATTACATTTGTTACAGAGATAAAAAGATTTATTATTTCAAAATAGAATGCATACTTAAACGCGCTGTCATTTTTTAACAAATTTAATTATTATTTAATTAACCTAATACCATTGAAAGTACCGAGTTATCTGTTTTTCCGATTTTCGTCGATGTACAATACATTTCTTTTCGATCAGTCTTGTATTATCAAATTAACAAATAAATTAAAACAAATTTTATTTTTATATTTTTTCACTATTTTTCAATATTTTTCCAGCTAGCCATTTATTATTAATAATACAAATTAAAGTAAATGTATTTCATACTTTTAACTTTTTTTAGAAATGAGTCGAACAAACAAGTTGAATAAACAAAATTTATGGTCATAAAAAGTTTTAAACATGGCCAACTGTTATGATTTATTTAATCAAAAAATAAATAAATTGTATTATTTTTAAGTAAAAATATATTCAAATTATACAGATTACATTATTCTACTTTTTACAGACAAAAACAATATATTAAACTGTAACGGCTTCTTAAATAATTTAACTTAAAAAATAATAACTCAATGTCCCAAAATGAAAAAAGAAGGCGAAACATAAACCAATTTAACGTTAGAAAATATAATTTTGTTTTATGTAACAATAATAATCTAAAAATCAAAATATTGATTTGAGAATTTACCTACGACTTGTTTAAGTTTGAATAATCGAACATAATTTGATGGCTAAGTTACGTTTTTAGCTTTAAAGCAGAGGCTATTGGCTATTGGTGATGTAAGCTTTTTTTTTTTTCATCCATTGCTAATATTATGTGTATATATCTCAGTTTTTGCGCGTAATACATTTATTTACCATTCATTATCTAATAAAGCGTATTTTTTTTTATTATTACTTGACAACAATACGGCATGTTTTTGTTTAAAACATGCATTTTTTTATACCATTCACTATTCAGGCAATACTTATTAAAGACCCAAACAGATTGCCGTAACAATATATTATTATTTAATGAGACTTCGACCCTGATACATAACAATTTATTTCCTTTTATTTGATTTATGTTGATAAGATGGACAGCTACTTTTGTTGTTACAACATCATCGTTATTATATTTAACATGGTTAACACAATAGAAGGAGCCCTTCACTTCAAAATTGGGAAAAGAACCAAAAACCGCCGACTAAAGCCACGTCTCCCACAAGATATCTTACTACCTCCAGAATCATCATCGGTATTATCAGATTAATGACCTAATTAAAACAACTCATAATTTATGTACAATTTGCTAAATTAAAATAATTATAAATTATTTTATTACTCTATTATGCCTACTTAATTATGTAACTTATTAATTAATATATTGTAAAAACAAGATTATGTTGAAACAATTAAAATATAATAAATAAAAAAAAAAAAACATGGTTAAAATTAAAATAAAACAATTTTTTCACTAAAATTAATAATTGTAACATTATGAATATTTATTATAATTCTTTGTAAATAAAAATAATTTGATTGACAAAAAAACTATTCAAAACGTTTGTTTGTTTTTATCCCGTTGGTAAGCTTCACTTTGCTGTATTGTGAAAACAATTTTAGTAGAGACTACATCTAATGACTCTTACGATTTAGTAGACAGTAAGAAGATTATATTTCGTTTCTTAAACTCGATAAACGTTAATTAGTAGCGCTTAGATTGTCTATTTATTAAATAATAATAATTTACAACTATTGGGCTCTTGTTCTTATAAGTGTATCAAATGTACGTATTGATCATTTAGCAATTTTGGATTATTTGTTTGGGCTGAACGTAAGGGGCGGATACCACGGATAACCGTCCATCTTTTCATCTGGCCCAAACGGCTGGCGCGCCTTTGTCCGGCGCCCTGCACGGGACGGTTTATGGGCCTTTGTCGGATCGCGGCCGACCGGCTCGACCGGACGGGCGGCCTCGCACCGTTGCCGCACGGTAGGCCTTTTGTTTATCGGATGGTCCCAAGCCGAGCAGTCTCCCAGGCACTTGATCGTGGCTTCCACCGTACATGGCCATGCTTTGCCGCGTTGCTTTCGGCACGACCGCGGCCCGGGCACAGCCTCTCCTCCGGATTCGGAATAGCCGTAGATGATTTTGTAACCGTCTTTGTAACCAATAGGCACACGCCACGAGGCCGTCGGTATCACACGGTCACATCGCTGCCGCCTCAAAAGTTTCCAGATGCATTCTTCTTGGTCTTTGTCGGTACAACGCGATTTATGCATAACCGCTTCGAACAAAGCTATCGTCTGCTGCTTTTCCTCTTTGGCTTTCTCTGGCTGAACACAAAACCGGTAAGTACAACACTGTTTGAATATTGTGTTAAAGCTTTCATGGACTGAAATATTCGAAAAACTCGTTTTTTTTGCCAGTCAGATCAGAAATCTTACTTTAAAATGGTACTTCGTTGGACCGAAAACGTATAAATTCTATCTCTTCCCTTTCAAAATCAACAAAAACGGTCAACAAATTTACATATTTTACAAATTAAATCTACGGTGCGCTAAAAACAAGAATAATATACCTACTGACAATTTGTATTTGCCAATAACAGGTTTTTAATAATTGTTTTTTCAAGTTATAAATGTTAAAATTAAGGACGGAAAGTGGAGCACGGTTGAGAAATGTGTGCACATAAAAATAACTCTACGCTCCACCCTTCCTCCCGTCTTAAACTTTAAAATTTAATAACTTTAAAACTATCTATTCAAAATTGGTTAACGACCAGTCAACATGTTCAGTAAATTATTTTTAATTGTAAAAGCTAATAAAATATAAAATATGTTATCATTTAAGTTTAAAAAGTTGATAAAGCTCTAGAAAAAATGTAAATACCTATTGCGTTTAATATTTATTGTAATATAGCATAAACCAAAACGTTTTCAAAAAGAAAAACTATTAAATATCAATTATCACAATAAAATCTCAAGAATTTTCTTAGTTGCCCTCCAGCCTAACAACATTATCATATTAAAAAATACTTTTACAACAAAGTTAAACGCCAAAACACTTATAATGATTTTTAGACTTTGTGGTGTTGGTGAAGGATACGAGGTAGAAGAGTAAGAGAGAAAATTGGGGTGGGGTAAGATGGCATTTAACGTTTCCCTACCCTAACAAAAATGATCACTTTTGTATAACTTACCGGCCATTTTGCAAATAAAAAATCTGTTGTATTGAAATTGGTTCCCATTTTTAATTTTGCAGTTTTGTGTTATTTATTAAGGCTTGGCGATTTTGTAGATTATTTTTTTGCCCGGCCGGAAACCTTGATTACAAAATACACAAAATCGTTCTGAGCCAACAGCTTTAACTATATCTTACCTATTATAGTCAATACAAATTGATTTTGTGATATTAAAAATAATGACTGTTAAGAACATTTCTTACTGCACTGCGTGTCTGCATAAAACTTAAAAAAGATAATATTGAGGTAATACAAATCGAAATTAAGGTTATACTGCCACAAAAATGTTCTATTCAAATCTATACCTACCGGAAAATTGTTTTTTTTTTTATTAAAATAGGGTTGAAGTAAAAATATGTTTTATTGTTTATTTGTACCAACAATTCGCTTTTTGTAGAAAACCACTTGGCAAAATATATTACCTACTCATAATCTACAACATAATATTCGAATTTTTACTAAAAAAAATATAACAATCAATAATAGACTACGCAATTGTCAAGACATATTTGCGTTGAAAAATCTTTATAAAAAGTTATTGATTAATTGATTAATTATTATAATGCGGCTGCCTAGGGTGGCAAATTGTATAGTATTTATTTATTAATATACTTTATTCATGTCCAAAAAGAAGACAATTTTTTATGTCAAACTTGGATATTTGTTATGCACAACGCAAGTCATTAGATATTATTTTATAATAATAATTATTATAATATTTTACAATAATAAAAATAATCCTGAACCCACAAGCCGTAAATGTTTACCGTATGGTTATTACTAATTAATAAAATATCATAAAACATAATGCTGGCCGCCAAAGCATGGTTGACAAAACGATATTATACGTATATTATAACATTATTGTACATGTAAACTATTCGGCAGGGTTTCATTTTAAATATTGTATTTTTTTGACGAAAAGTTCAAGAGAAATAGGTATTCTGTTCTTAAAACGTGCAATAAATTCAAAATATATTTGTGCCGAAACAATATTATTATTATTACAAACAAAATTAATTATGATAAGAGGTATCAATTTTTAGCGTTTGACATTAGACAAAAATAATTGGCGGTGATATCTTTTTTTCATTTTATTTTTGAAATCTTTACAGCCAACAATTATTAGTATAAATTATTTTTCTAGGCGATAATAATAAATTTTATTTATACCGCCCAATTCAAATTATGTAGAATATTTGTTGTTTTGGCGGTTTTCTAGTTTTTTTTTTTTTTATCCAGTATTTGACACAATAATCGATGATGTTAAACAATAATAATATGATAAGAAATCGCATTGTCCGTTTCTTTGTTTGAAAACAAAGACGGTGGTCGTCAGTTGTGGGTCAACAAGAAAAACGTTAAGAGTCGCCAATTTCCAAATTTTTTCAATCGAAGAACAGACAACACTTAATAGTCAAATTTATATTTTCAATTGTTTCAACAATAAGCAACTATAATAATATTAATAAAATCGATACAAACGACCAACGAGATGGAGCCAGTAAACGAATCAAGTAATTTAATTCAAATAAATATCTATTTAAATTTTTTACCAAATGTAATTTTTTCCAAATTAATTACTCTTTTTTTCCTGCAATTTACACAGAAATTTGAGATTTAAAAGTTAAATAATAATAATAACGATAGTTCATACCTCGCTAATAGAGTTTTAACAAACTCGATTTTTTTTTCTCATTAATTATTACAACCCAAAAAAGAAAATTTGTTTTTCGTTATTTACTTCAATATATAATCCTAATTATGATAATCTACTTTTGCACAGCAAAAAAAAAACCATTTTTTTTATAGATTTCATTAGAAACTTACAAATTTACTTATAAACAATAATTATACTGTTTACTTAGTAATATAGTACCTACCTACTTTTTTAATTATTGCTTGGGTATGTACAGAAATCTGAAAAATCGTCAATTAATTAGTATATTTATAAATAAAATATCTTAAATAGGTACATTATTTTTTAAAAGTACTAAGTTTAGAGTTGTATTATTTGTCGTAAAATAATAATCAACAAAATGTATTTTGAATTTAACATATCATGTTAATTTACTATTGCCCTTGTCTGATTGGCCATTGGTGTTGACCATTTGTTTATTTTACAATTATATAATATTTTTAAGACTAATAAATCATTAGAACACAGTATCTAGGTAATTGAATAAAAATAAAATTGTAATAAATTATAATTAAGAAAACAAAATACCATCAGAATAAATAACCAAATTGGTACTATATTGTATTATATTTTAATGGTAATTTATGTTGGTACAACTATGTGTATATTATGAATTTTTTATTTTTGCTAGATATTGAAAATATAAATTCTGTCAGCCATGCACAACAACAGACACCAATTCCAGTGAAAATATGTACTATCAATGAAAACAATGATGTACAGGAATTCAAATTGAAAATACAAAGTCAATCCGAACTCAGTTCTTTGATTAAAAGCACATTTGGATATCTTTTATGGCGAGCCACAATGGATGACAAAACGCAGAAACCCAGCACGCATTACGACATAATTAGTATGATCTTAAATACAAAAGTAAGTGTTGGTGTTTTTTTTTTTTTACTTATAGAGACTGGTTAGTATTCCATCAATGACAATGTTTTTTAATAGAACCACAAATTTTATCTGGCAAAAATTTTTGAGTTGACGTTAAAATCGTTCGTTGAGTCGTTGAAAAATAATACAGCGTGTGAAAAAGAAACCAACCAATACAAATTTGTCTTGTACATTTTGGGAATCGTTAGTAATTTAACGGCGTTTAAAATCGGCAGCGTGTTTTTCTCAGAAACCGAAGAAGGTCGAAAGGTTGTTAAAGAAATTTGTCGTCTTGTATCGGCCGTCGATCCTTCGAGATATCATATAAAAAGGTGTGTATTATTTTAATTATTTATGATGAAAGTTTATCGTTCTATCTTATGTGTTTTGACCTTTTTTAAGAATGGCCTACGTGTCATTGTACAATTTGGCGCTCGAGGTGGAAAGTAGAAATATTTTCCGTGATGATCAACTGCTGTCGATGATGCGAAACGACATTGTATGCAACCCGTGCAAAGCCTTCTATAACAACGAGATACAAATATTGGCTATGAAACTGTTATGGATACTAAGCGATCCGAAAAAAATCGATACAACCATGTACGACATCATAGTAAAAAGTGTAAGTCGTTGTCGGGTTACGCAAGAGTAAATATTTCAAAACAAGTATCGCCTTATAAAAAATTTTATTGGCTCATTTCAGATAGAAAAAAAAGATTTAGAACAGCTAACGGGCACACCTGAAATCAAACTGTGGGCCAGGAATATATGTATAAATTTATTTTGTCGGCCACTGACAAATAAAGAAGATACCAATGATCAAATGTAACTATTATTAGGTAGTATCATCATCATAGACTTTGACTATGTGAACCGTTTATGAATAATACTCGAAAAAAGAGATTTGTCGCGTTAAATTTTTTGTAATTGTTATTTTGTACATAATTTCTTTTTGAAGAGTAATTTCAAAAAATAGTTTTACGTTGTGAAGTTGAAATAGTATGTAAATATTGTGTACAATACTTTTTTTAAACCTTTTTTTTTATGTAAGTTTTTTTTTTTTACAAGCTTAAAATTTTACTCTTAACCTTCGAACTCGAACGACGTTTGAATTAAGCTTCATATTTTTTGTAATATAATTGAAATCTAGAATGATATTTGTATTAAGATTTAATTAGGGGGTAACCTGAAAAATATGGTAATTGCATGATTAATTAGTATTATTTTTGTTACATAATTGCTAGATTTTTTTTTTACCATTTTAACTACCAAATTATTTTAGATAAAAATTTGTTTTTAAAAAAAATTATTCGTTAATAAGAATGTCAATTTTGGCTATTTCTGATTTTTATAAAAAAAAAAGTTGTTTTGCTATAACTGTAATACTTGTATGCATGTCATCCTGAAAAATATATTTTAATGGTTTGTATTGTATTTTTTATTGTTTTTAACAGCGAACAGTTGTTGTTATTACAAATTAATAAAATAAATTCTGCACTTGGAATTTTTACTCATAATATTGTACACATTAAGTTTTAAAATTTTATATTGAGTTGTAATATTTCAATTTTACTAGCCTTATTGTACATTTATATTATTAGCTTTTAAGATTTATTTTTCTAGTTTTGTTTCATAACTAATTTTTTTCTAAAAATAATTAATATTTTTCTTTAGATATATTTTTATAAGCTGCTTAAAAAAAAAACATTTTATCATTATTACCAGTATTACTTTTATTAGTTTTTTTTTTGAAGTGTATAAATACCTTTTTTATGTTAAAAATTTATGTCTACGAGTTTTACGTTAAACGTAACAATATCGTTGCAATGTTGTGAAATAATAACTTTTAGTCGTCAAATTAGCAAATTGATTATTGGTTTAAATCGACTTGGATTTTTAACAAAATAATAAAAAAAGTAAACTAAAAACGAAACTGTCACACCTTATTTACATTATTTTTCAAGTGGCAGACTTGTGTGTATAATAAAAAAAATCTTGTTTTAGGTTTGCAAGTTGGTAATAAATATATTAAAGAAATGTCATCCTTGTGGATTGAATAGCTTAAGCTTAAGTTCAATCTTTTTTCAACTTCAAATTATGGCGTGCTATAACTTGTTTGAAAATAGTCAATTTTGTATTTTTATAAAAATTTTATTTTTCCAATTACAACAACCGTAATAAATAATTGTATTGCATACATTTTTCAAAAACTTTTCATGATAAGAAACGATAATATTAAAATGTTTTATACTTATTTTGTTTTGATTGACAATTTACATGAGCTAAAGCAATACATCACATCATCAGAAGCATTCAATTTTTTACCATTTAATATCATAATAATTTCTAGAACAAAATATTGTTTTTGCAATCATAAGCCTATAAATGTATGTATTAAATACAACATTTGTGATTTTACAAGAATTTACTATTTTTTCAAATGTGTGCAGGTGTTCAGTAGTCTATTTGTACAGTAATGTTCAACTGCACTGTAGAATTACAACAGACTAATGGCCGTTTGCATCAACTATACCTAAAAGTTTAAGTAGAGTTTAACCTATAGTTTCGGTATTGTTAAACTACCCAAATTTTAAGTATAGTTGGTGCAGCGGTCATAACTATGACACACACATCCTAATCCTGATAGACTTTATATATGGTTAAGTCTTAAATATCAGTGTGAACTCAAACACTTGGATACTTCTGTAAATTATGTTGTAAAACACAAACAAGTATAAAGTTCTTAAGAAATTGCTTTGAAAAATTACCTAGTTCATGTTCATCTTGTAAAAAAATAAACAATTCTTTCCTCGTTCCTCAATAGTACTGACATTTTATCACGGGGGACAAACTAATAACCGATTAGGTAATTCATTTTTTAAACAAAATGTTTGTTTTACTTAAGTATAAAGTACTACTAGTACATATTATGATGAAATAATAAACAAAAATTTAAATCAAGGTCTGAAAGAGTTAATCATTTTTTTGTATGATAAATCAGACAAGTATTTTTACTGAAGTCATAAAATGAATAATTCACAAATAAAAATTGTCTTTAAGCTGATAAACAGTATGCATTTGTATATACACTTATCGTATATTCGTATATAGGTTTAATTTTATAGCTTAATAGTAGCTAAATTTTTAAAGGAATATTATAAAAACTTTATAATAACCTCTGCTAATTAGTTTATATATCGAGGAATAACCATAATATTAATTTCAATAATAAAATATTAAAACTTGAGTGAAATTCGTTATAACAGTATCGTCTTAATATTTTTAAATTTAAGATATATTTTACTTTAGTTTTTTTAAATTACAAATTTACAAATTTATTCTTAATGTTTTTTATTTTGCAGATATATGATACACCTTAAATATTTTATTTACTCGTTATACTTTTATATATATTATCGATAAACGTATAATATGTTCTAGGTATGAAACATCCAATTTTTTGTTGTAAACAACATAGAATTTTGCAATTTTGTAAAAAAAAAAAACAACATATGTGATTTTTTAATAAACAAATAATTTTTGATGAAAATAATGAGTCGGCAGCAACGGTTGTTCGCTATGAAACATTTGTTCTATACCTATTTAATATGTAAACAGTATTTCATACAGTTGAGCGTACTGAACACGTATCTTGATCTTGACTTCTCAAGCTCTGTATTGCAAAAAAAAAATTGTTTTCATTGTTATATTTGAAATCCAATAAAAAAAAAATGCATGTAACTTATTTACTCGGTTTTTTTAATTATTAAAATGCAAATGTTTGTGTCGAATGCACAATCCGAGTTTCGCGTGAAAGTGATGAACGATATGTTTACTCATCCCGGACGGCTTGACTGGCACAAAACAGATAAAGCATGTATAATTGACCACTGGATGACCCATTAGTGAAAAATTCGATGCAAATTACTTGCTCGGCCCTAGCGATAACGGGCGGATAGTTACCAACGAAAATGTAGATTATAAAATTCGACAAGCGTACCGGTTTTTGAGCTGTGAGTATGCTGTAAGTGTTGAAAGGATTCGGCGAGTACGAGAAGGGCATGGGCACTACATGTAGGAGAATAAACCAGCTGTCTGATTTTTTGGATCGTTTTGGTCGTCGTTGGGTAATGTAGAAATTATAGTGAAGAAAAAGTTTTACAAAGTCAACAACTTGACAACGGTCAGTGTCGATGGAAAATTAGTAGCCACAAAGGAAATGTAGACAAAAAAGTCGGTCGAGCACACCATTTTTTGACCCCTGCAAATATGCTTTAACGTTAAAAAGATGTTGTGACTACGCGAGACTCATATGGAAACAGTACAATAGCAGCACGTTTTTGCATTTGACCAATTCACCGAGCTACTGGGAAGAGTTCAGGAATTTAATTCTGATGAGCAAACCGTTGGTCTCGCGTATGCAAGATGCTCTTTCGTATTTCCATCAGTCATCTCCACACATTAAATACAACAGAGACGTTTCCGACACATTGGAAGCCTTCAAAACTTATTTCCAATCTCAAAAATATTATGCAACGAAACAATTGGCAGCGAATTTATCCACGGAAATCTAGACGTCGAAACCAACATGACGAATATATTTAAAAACGCTTAATCAAATTCTACGAGCCAAATTGTTTCCCCAGGTATTTGATCAACGAGAACAAATTTTTAGAGGAAAACGCTAAAGTCACGCTGTGGAATCTGAAAAACAATTTTATACAAGAAGCAGACAAATTACGATGGTGTCTAATTACGATGACTTTGGGTTTCCACTTGATACAGCACCTAAAATACT
Source organism: Adelges cooleyi (assembly GCF_023614345.1). Classification (NCBI taxonomy): domain Eukaryota; kingdom Metazoa; phylum Arthropoda; class Insecta; order Hemiptera; family Adelgidae; genus Adelges; species Adelges cooleyi. Next base: position 1,437,592 of record NW_026095981.1, read on the forward strand.
ACCCCATACTATCCGTAAAATTAAAAATCTAAGCATCGAGGAACAGCCTCCACTGCAAAATAAAAGACAAAAATTACATGATTAATATATATTTTTTTTGAATTTGTACTGTAACTGTTACTCTTTTTAATTCTAATTCATTTAAACTATGCTTACTTGATTTTTATTTGTATGTAAATGATATATATAATATATATATATATATATATATATTTTTTATACCAAAACCGCAAAATATAATATGTTCATAATACTCAAGTCTAAAGCCTAAAAAAGCCTATTCACATACTTTATGTTTTTTTTTGGTTTTAAAATTCAAACAAACTAGTTTTAGTACTAGTTTAAAAAAGTAGTTATAAAAAATATGTTGTTTTGATAAAAAAAATACTAATTGGGCATTGATTTATAATATTGCTTGTTTTCATATTTTGTTGTGAAATTGCTAACTTTCTTGTTTTTTATCCTAGGCTTTTAAACTTTTTTCCTGATTCCTTTTTGAAAATTGTTATCCTTTTTAAATAATTATAATTTTCTATTAAATGTTGTACATTTTAGTATAATGTATGCTAGTGTAAATAATTTACCATCCCTGTCCCACTTTGCCGTTTAGAAATATTATCGATTAAAAAAATGTTTGTGGTCGATTCGAAAACATTATAAGTATAAAATTTTAGGATTTTAAAAAAATATCATCTATAATTTATAAATTGATAAGAATTTGGGAATAATATTAAAATATTAACGTTATTACAACGGTTGACTAAATAATTTATGTCCAACTTTATTTTTTAGTTGAACAATGTTGATATAAATGAACAGTTATGATACAGACCATAAAAACTGGTGTCCTACACATAGGACGCTGGGCGAATATGGGATATTTTTATATCAAAGTATGATCTGAAAACAGTTTGACACTATTAACAGAAATTATAAAAATACATTTTCAGTGAGGAGTATAAGACATATTGATTTCATACAAATCTGTGTATAATGTAGTAAAATGAGTGAGAATTTAATAGAGCACACAAATTGTATTATTCCTGTACACAAAGTTCCTAAATGATTTCTGCCAATTATTCTTGTTTTGTTTGCCATGGAAACCAATGGGTTAGATGTAATGATGCCAAAGTCAAATATGAACGACGCGACGGCCTCTAAGTGACAAAGATCTTATGAATTATAAATAAATGCAATCATTTAAGATTTGTATAAAGAATTAAGTGATGAAATTCCAACAAAAGCTTTTCGTAAACTCTGTGTACAATATTGCTTAGTGAAACAAAAAATAAGTTCGAAAAATCATGATATTAGTTTAGGGGCTAAGCAATATCCATTAACTATGACGAGGTTTCTCTGTTACAAGCGGAAATCGCGCTTTAAATCGGTCATAGTTCTTGTGTATAGCACCGGTTGTCTGTGTATTTTTAAAACCTAGGTGTTCACCAAAACACATGCCAATACTAAAAACACAATATGTAAATAAACCATTCTCATCGTGACCGTGTATGCTTTTGAAACGTTATATGGTGAACATAGTATTTCGTGTGTTCACACATAAATAAAAAAGAATATTGTTCGACTCAAGTTTTTTACTGCTATACAAATTGGCTCACATATAGGATAGACTACCTAGTTCAAGAAAAAAAGTTTACATAATACAAATTATTTACTCGTTTTTATATTATATATTTATCGATAAACGTATAATATTTATGAGCATCAAATATTTAATTTTTTATCTTAAACAAGTGTAAAACAAAAAAAAATGTTGGCTTTTGTAGATAACAACATGTGTGATTTTATACATGTTGGCATCAGTGGTTATTCACAAAGGAATTGTTCATACATTCACGTAATAAAAACTTATCTCGATCGACTTTTCAAGTTTTGTTTTAAAAAAAATCAAACTTTTGCTCTCTTTGTTATATTTTAAGTTTAATAAAAAATGCATATCACTAATTAAGTCGGGTTTGAAAAACAAATTTTTCATTTATTTACATTGCTATGGTCATTAAGGCTACAGGCCTATTGCTATAACTTGTAACTACAAAATAATCTACAACCAAAAGTCGGTATTGCATTTTTTAATTATTGTGGTTAAAAAAAAATACTGCGTAGTTGTATGTTTTTTATATAAATATCAAGACTGTCTCATTTCGACTACCCTTAAGTTTTAAAACTTTAAGTACTTAGACTATTTAAATGATAGTGTGTATATTTTATAATTTTTTTAAATAATATAGAGCGATTCATTTAGGATAATGCACTAAAACAAATGTCTTATCCTGTATTTGTATAATAATTTAAGATAAAATACTCTTAAAATAATAAAAGGAGGAGGAGTGGGGGGCAGCACAACAACAACAACAACCTGAGAAATCAACAAAGTATTTCATGTAGCACATCTTTAGATTATGTAGAGCACATATTACATTTAGTTGTTTGATAAGTATTGTGCATAACAAAAACCGCGCAACGCGGTTGACAACTGGTCAAGGGCCCCTCTCGAACCGGTCTTGCCGCTCTTCCTCCTCTCCGCTATGTCTAATAGCAATACCACATCATCTCGCTATTCGCAAAGCTCCATTATTAAAACGATTTTACCAATATTATCCTCAGCAAACAGTACTTTTACAAGCCGCCAAGCTAAAAATTCGTCGTTGTCAGACATATCCGATGATGATGAGGAATGGCAAAAAATTGATAACAAACGCGTAAGATCCCCAAATCTCAATTCTCCAAAATCAAAAAGAGATACTAATAATAATATTTTTGTCTCGCAAAATCGCTTTTCTCCTATCGAACCTTAAACTGACGAGCCTATGGTAGTCAATGAACATTCTAACGTGGATAACATTAAAATTAAGCCACCTAATCAGCCTCCCATATTTATCCAGACACCAATAAACTTCACTCAATTTTGTGAAAAAAATGAAAGTGTTAATTGCCCCTACTAGCTTCGTATGTAAAAGCTCAACTCAAGGCGTCAGAATGCAAACGTACAGTTCCGATTCCTACAGAACAGTAATTAAATACTTAAAGGAAAATAATGTCTCCTACCATTCCTTCCAACCGAATGAAGAAAAACCATTCAGAGCCGTGTTCTCTCCTGGTTTTAGCTTCAATTGATATTAAGTCGAAATACGCGACTGCTTAATTGGTAGGGGATAAATCGCTAGATAGGACTCCATAGCGAGACATTGTCACATCAACATGATACCTTTGTCGATGGCACCTGCATGGTGTTAAAAATAATTATATAGATTAACAACAATTTTAAATGAATAATACAAAATTTTGTAATTATAATTTAAAAACAAGAATAAAAATATTATAAAAATAAAAAAAAAATACTAGGTTTCTAATAACAATAATTAATAATACATTTATAATGTAAATAAATCATGTTTACAATCACTAAAAACTTCAGTCTACAGGGTAAAGTCGAATTTATATTACATTTAAACTAATAATTGTTTAGGTTTTATTAAAACTACTGACCGAAGTTCTCAAGCTTGTTTTTATTGGCATTTGTGTTTTTTGAGGCTAGATGATACAGTGAATGACTTAAGGCACAAGTTACATTGGTAAGGCTTTTCTCCAGTGTGCACGCGTTTGTGTTGTGTAAGAGAGGATTTTACTGTGAATGACTTTAGGCACACGTTACATTTGTGGGGTTTTTCTCCAGTGTGCAATCGTTTGTGTCTTGCGAGGTCATGTTTTTGGGAACATGATTTTGAACACACATCGCAATTGTAGGGTTTTTCACCTGTATGGACGCGTTTGTGATGTGTGAGAGCAGATTTATCAGAAAATAATTTTAAGCACACATCGCATTTGTAGGGCTTTTCTCCTGTGTGCAAACGTTCGTGTGTTTTAAGGTGGGCGTTTTGAGTAAACGACTTTAAGCACACAACGCATTTATAAGGTTTTTCGCCAGTATGCACGCGTAAGTGTAGTTTTAGGAGATCTTTATTAGAAAACGACTTAAGGCACACGCCACATTTATAGGGCTTTACCCCAGTATGCTGGCGTTCGTGGTTTGTTAGGTGAGCTTTTCGAGAAAATGAATTTAGACACACGTGGCATTTGTATGGCCTTTCTCCAGTGTGCACGCGTTTGTGCTTTGAGAGAGTGGCTTTTACAGAAAATGTCATTAAACACACATTACATTTGTAGGGTTTCTCTCCAGTGTGCACGCGTTTGTGTTCTTCAAAGTGGCCTTTTTGGTTAAATAATTTTGTACACACGTCACACTTGTAGGGCTTTTCCCCAGTGTGCACGCGTGTGTGTACCGTAAGAGCGCATCTTACAGAAAATGACTTTAAACACAGATTACATTTATAAGGTTTTTCACCAGTGTGCACACGTTCGTGTACTTCTAGGTAGGCTTTAGACGAATATGACTTTAAGCATATATCGCATTTATAACGCTTCTCGCCAGTGTGCACGCGTTGGTGTACTGTGAGGTGGGAATTTTGAAAAAACGATTTTAGGCACACCGCACATTTGTAAGGACGGTTGATGTTTGTGCTTCCTGCAGAAAACTTATTGGGAATTTCAGTGTTTGGTTTTCGAGGAGAGTGTTTGTTCGTCGAACTTTTGTGGTATTTCATGATATGTAAAGATATTTGCTTTTTAGTGTTATACGACATTTGACATAAATTACACTGGAATAATGACCGTTTTGTTATATCTTCATTGCTACTATTCGGTACTGTTTGTTTATTGTTATCTGTTCCAATCCCAGATTCGAAATAACAACCAGCAGGTTTTTTATGGTCTTCATTTCTCATACGATTGACACCACTACAACAAAACATTGACGAACAATTAACAATAATGTATTAAAAAATATATTCATCTCACAATTTGATATAAATATAACATATATTATTTATAGCTAAACAGTCCTGCTTCATAAATTTGATTCATCCAGCTATGTGGATGTTGATATCAACATTTATATACATTTTATGGAAAAATGTTCTGTTTTCAAAAAAGTTCTATAATTTTTATATGTATAAATATATTCCGTTTTTCAAAATTGAAATTAATCAAAATAGTTATAAGATCTTTTTATCAATTAATAAAGAATTGAAAAAAGACTGTATCTCCTTATGTAATATGTGTTGTTATGAATACATGCGTTTTCATTATAACAAAAAAAAAAAATTGGTAATCTAATATATCAAAAAGAACTTAGCCTTACATAAAAGTGTTTTTGACGAATTGTTTTTTAGTGCTTTTCTGGGTTGATAAGTGTGCACTGTGTGAATGTGTAATGTGCCGGGAAACTCTCTTTCTTGTAGAAAATGACTTTTGGCATATATCGCAGATAAATGACTGTATCTTGTCCAAATTGTCCAAATCGTAGTTTGTTGTTTGCACATCTAAAAAACTATTTTTTTCAACTTCAATCGTCGACTCAAAATAATGTCCATTCACTAGGTCCACTTCGACGTTGAACATTGTTTTGTTGTACGGTTCTCCGACACTAAGAACAAAAAAATATCTATATTAATTACATTTAATAGAAAATATCTGCTACGTCATCTGCGAGCAAAACATTTTACAATTCAATTATGCACTAGCTACTACCAGTGAAATAAAAAGTTTGTAAAATTATGTTAATAATGTTTTATCACATATCATGAATACCATTCTGATATACGAGTGTTATTTTTAAATTTTATATAAATATATTATGTTTCAAAATATAATATATATTTTTTTTTTAAATATATGTTTTTCAAAATATTATAGGTTTCATTTTCTCACTTTAATTTCTATGAATTTGTGCCATGTCAATGAAGCCTGAAAATCAAAAGGCGGTACTTTTAGTCGCTGGTAATAATGAGTACAATTGAAATGGTCGAATTGTGCTCATCGTATATCTCCTATTTTCAAAGAAAATTTTTTTTTATTATTATAATTTTCATAGACGTAAAACCTAGAGATCCCACTTTTTTTAGTTTTATAATATTTAATGTTTTTATATAAATTAAATACTTAGAATATTGGAAAAACAAGTAAAATATTATTATTATCTATTATATTATTTAAGTGAAAGCCCATAGAGAATTATTGACAATAATAATCGTCAATTTAATGATACAGCTTTAACGTTTATTGAAGGGTGTTGACCAGTTATTTGATTTTTTCTCTTTAAATGAAAATAAAAAAGATGGTTTTTATAGATTATTTGTAAAAAAAATTTATATTTAAAAAATATATGTATTTATATGCAACGTATTAAAATTATATTAGGTACTTTTATTTTTTTAAGAAAAATTACAACCGCCTAATAATTTGCCATGAAATCCCTATGGCTATTTTAATTATTATTTTTTAATAAAATGTATTTCCGATATTTAACTTAAAAATCACATTCCTTATATTATGCGTTCTAGTCAATATTTATTTGAGGATTGTTGTGGTTTGTCAGAAAAAATTACATACTATTAGTGTTAACACCATTAGTATGCTGCAAAACATTAGAATATTATGAAATATAATTATAATATCATTCTGTTTTTTATTGGAAAATATTTCTTAACCTATTTAAGCAAAATACGCCTAGTTATTTGCCATGAAATGCCTATCAGTACTTCAACGATGTTACTACCATTTTTGAACAAAACTTACTTAAAATTGTATTATTATAAATAAAATTACCTATATGCATCTGCGTCAATTTTTTTTTGAGGATTGTTGTAGGTCGTCGAACAACTCTTGTATGATTTTTTAATGTTATTCGGTTTTGTTTTATTCACTAAGGCTCCGGTAAATTGTTTTTTCGTATCCTCATTTTCTTCTTCTATTTTGATCACAGTCTTGCGGCAATAAACATCCATTTTAATTCTGATACTTAGCTAGTTTCTCACTTCTTTAATTCTAGAACATAAATCATACTTTCAAAAATTATGATAAGAACGCATAATTAATCTATCAAAATGACTTAAGCCTGAGTTTAAACATATTCAAAAGAAATATGACTGAAGGAAGATGTTTTAATAAAAATAAGCCCTAGATTTTTAAAAGAACCGCATCTTTAGAAGTAGGTCGATGCTTGCTTATAGGGAAAAATAATTAAAATTTTAGAAAATTTAATTATTTATACTCAGTAAATATAAACCATACTTATTAAATTAATTAATAAACAAAAGTTGTACAATTTTTTAATGTTATTCGGTTAGGTTAGGCACATTTTACAAAAGTAACATAAGATCTCATGATTTATCTTTTACTAATCACTGTTAGACTTCACCAATAAATTAAAATGTAATTCAATTTTGCTCTTAATAATTAATTAAGATATTTTTTATTTTTTGGTAAACATAAGATTATATTTGTTAAGAAAGCAAATATCGTATATTTACTTTCTTCTAACAAAATCCTGAATTAGTAAATTAGGGATAACATTTTTAATTAAACCAGTGCTACTATAATGAATATCATTTGACTCTTGCTATCATGACGATTGGTGTTGAATTTTTATTAATTATATAAACCTAATGAATTGTCTAGATTGGTAACAAGACATCAACACATCGACAGCTTAAAGAGGAACTTTAGATCAAATCGAACAGTACATCAACAATAAGTTATTATCACTAATTGTATTAGAACTCATAATTAACAAAAATATTACCTATATGGTGATTCACTACTTATCAATTATTATTTTTTTAATGTGTTTTTCGAGTTCAGCGAGTTAATTTACATTAGAAAAAAGTAATGCCATCTGTTGTACAATATTACTGTAAATTAGTGTTATTGTCCCTGTTGATAGCGCTTCACACTTTTTAAGTCTTTACATTTAAAAAGCTAATCAATTTGAATTTTTTAATAAATCCATATTAATACCCGTAAACTGTAGATTACCTATTAATTTATTAAAACAAATGGAACTGTAAAATTAATGATAATATTTCTCGGTACTTACTATTAAACAACTACAATGGGACTAAAAAGCTACTTGCAATGATTTGCTTCTTAGACATAAAAAATAGGTAGAAAATCACACACATAACGTTCATACGTTGTAGAAACTCAACAATACAACTTTTTAAATAAATCCGAGTCACTTTGGGCGGATGCCGGATACACAAAAATGTTACAGACGTCAACAAAAAAATGCACTTATCACAAATAACGCTGTGTGTGCATTATGTGACAACAGCAGAGGATGCCAAGGCCACCTGGTGGTAGAAACTAGAACTAATTGATAGCATTTACCTTCACTCCGTTCTACCTCCAGCCTGCTGGCGGCCATTATTATTTGTCGCACACGCATAAACATCATTATCATTTATCCATAAAGATTATAGTAGATTGTTGTCCGTAATTTGTTTATGTCTGATCTAAAGCCATAGTTACTGTTATTTCGCAGAGTTATATCGTTGCGTATTGTTGACAGGTACTTGCTATTATAAAAAAAACATAAATTAATTAATTTTATAATTGTGTTATACGTCCATAGATCATAGCCTCAGAACGGCCTCATAGTAGCTGAATAAAAGTAAGTACCGACAGACATTTTCATTGTGCATTAATCACCTAACCGGGCAACCTTTTTTTTGCGATTTTTTATAACCGTCTTGTATCATTTTTTATGCTGATTACGATTCTGTAGTAAAAAATTGGCGGAATCCTGTAGTTATAAAGTTTTAGCTACTTAGCTACTTATATAGGTGGCGACTGAGGCAGCGGCTAGTGGTTGCAGCTATGGCCGCTGGCCGCAGCTGCCCGTTACCGTACTATACTTTTGTCTGCAACGCGAGGATAGGTCAGGCTAGGTTAGGTCTCGTTAGGTCGCTGTTGCTTCTTAAGCGGTAGGTAAGGTTAGTTTAGTTATTAAAGCAAGCTTTTTTTCCAGTGGGGGCGCGAGCTCCCATCCAGCAAAGAGTGCCGAACGGGCTCGAATCGGCTCCTGAAGCCAGCAGGCGTAGAGAGTTGTTTTATTAGTAAAGATTTACTAACTTAAAGGTTAAATACTTAAGAAAATTGTATTGTTGTTCAATACAATATTGATATTATATAATCTATAAAAATAAATAGTTAACTAATAATATTTCATAGCAGCGCACCAGGTGCCACCTTTTTCTATTGTAAATTGACTTAATGACCTCGAATAACGCATTGTAAAGGTTTTCTATTTATTTGTTAACAAGAAGAATTATTATTTTTTTCCTATGTAATGTGCGTTTTGTAAAATAGTTAAACTTTGATACTTTTACAGCAGCTTGTTTTCTTCATGAAAGTTCAAACTCTGTGTCAAGAATGATATACTGGGTTTTTTTCAATATCTATTTTTTGCCATTTTATATAGTTAATTCACAATTTTTGTTTTACAAGGAAAAAATTAATTTTTTCCCATATTTTAATCAAATGCACCTAAACTACTGAATCGATGTACAACATTGAGAATTAAAAAACCGTTTGTTGTTATTTCATTACCTTAGATTTAGTAGCTTGTGCGCCTACATTAGGCGGTTTCAACTCAAGATATTTACTTAAACCCTTCCAAAAATACTTATTGAATTTAAAAACTAAAATTAAAAGATCATATCCATATAATCAACCAATAAAAAAATGTTGCTCGTAAAACCTCTAGTGTCTTTTTTTACTAAGACGCCTGATTTTACTTATGATTCATTTAAATATGCTTAAACTCCACCTATAGTTATTTTGATAGATTAATTATAAGTTTTTGTCCTAATTTTTGCCAATATGCTTTGTGTTTTAGAGTTTATAAAGTGAAAAACTAGCTAAGAATTTCAATTAAAATGGATGATTATAACTGCGATACCGTGATTAAAATAGAGGAAGAAAATGCAGATTTAAAAGATCAATTTCCCGGAATCTTAGTGAAAGAAACAAAACCAAAAGTCCTTGAAAAATCAAACAAGAGTTGTCCAACGACCAACAACATTTCTCAAAAGAATATTGACGGGGATGCTTATAAGTAATGTGATTTATAATAATAAAATATGAAGTAAATTTTGTTCAAAAATGGTAGTAACATTGTTAAGATATCGATAGGCATTTCATGGCAAATATTAGGTGTATGTAATTTTGCATCATAACATTCAATGTCTGTGCAGACCAGCCAAACAATTTCAATGTTAATAATAAAATAATACCTACTATCATTGAGTATATATTATATATACAATATATACTCAATGCTACTATTAAAGTGTTTAGTGTTTACTTTTCCATACTATGTGCTTTAAGGAATAATATTTTACAATATACATAATATGGCAAAATTAGCATTATGCGAAATAGAAAAAAAACAATATAGGTTTTTAATATTATTTTATTATACTTAAATTAATTTGTCTCATTAAACAAAAGTGCAACAGATTTTACAATAGAAGGCAAATACTTGTAGTTTAATACTTTACTTAACCCGTCGTTGGTAAACATGTAAGCGCGGCGCTCACACAGATAACGTTTTGAACGCCAGTTGTATAAATGTTTGTTAATTGGCTTGATTTTATTATTACCTTCAATAATAAGTTTACAAATAATAATAAAAAAAAAGAAGCCACAGTTTATCAACTGCATTTTACATATTATTGTGTATCCTAGAGCAACATGCAATCTCCTCAAAAAGTGACTCAGCTTAATTATTTTAAATCATTAAATTTACATTTTAGGTTTTTTTTACATTTATTTAATTAACTTTTATTATTTTGTACTACACAATTTAAAAAAAAAAAAAAAATTTCGGTTTTTTATTTTTATTAATTTTGTAATAATAGTAATTACAAATAATATATTACCAATTGATAGTGAGTTAAAAGATGCATATTTTTTTGTATGATTCAATGTTCTGAGTTTATCGAGTCATTAATAATAAGGGAAAAAGTAACGTATGAGCGCAGCGCACAGTTTAGCAATCGTGTTCTACAATATAGATTTACCAACGACAGGTTAAAATAAACATTTAAAGTTGACAACCTAATTTTTGAAAATGTATCTTGTTTTTTAGACTAATTGAAACAGGAGACGAGCCAAGAATCAAAATTGAAATTGGTGAGACCGATGATTATTACTACAAATCCATATTTGAAATAGTAAAAGATAATGAGCAATTGAATATACCAGAAAAAACAATCTACGGGAATGTATACGAGTAATACAATTTTTAAAATCACATATTTTAAATACATACTGTTAAGAAATCATAATATTTGGCCAAACCTAAAAATCTAATAACTTTTTGTATTAATATTTCCCTTTTTTGAAGCTATGTATAAATTTATTGTTGTGATTATTATGTCAGTAATATATACATATTGACTGACACCAAAGCTTAATTTGAGGATACAAATATTGATAAGAGTGCATAGGATTTGCTCATTATTACATTTGATCTAAAGTGCCTTAACTTGATTTTAATACTGTACAACAGTTGTCCGACAACCCACAACAATTAAAACACAATTGACATATGAGTAATGTGATTTTCAAATTAGAACATTTTAAGTATATTTTGTTAAAAAATAATATTAACATAACGCGGTATAACAGTAGGGTGGTATTCTATTGCAAATTATTTTTAATTTTCCTTAAATGGGTTAAAGCATATTTTCCAATATAAAACATTTACATTGTTGACATAATATATATTTACTAGCATATTTTTTTTTACAAATATAATATATGATTAACAGAAAATAAATTAAATAAATTATTGAAAAGGGAAATGGAAACTTAAACTTGCTGTTAGTATTAGCACCCTTTATATGGATTATTTTGAATGTTTACATATGCATAAAATTAATTTTTAGATCATGTGAGTTTTGAATATATTTCATAATAGTTTATGTAATCTAAGGACAGTCAAGGGTTAAAATTTTAGTTTAATACTTAGTTATTATATTTATATATATATTATATATATATATATATATATATATATATATATATGAGTAGGCATATTATGGTGAATTCCTAGACCTTTGTAGTTTATCCTAAATAGGTAAAGAAGTGTTTTTTTATTACATGACATTTAATATTGGTTTATTTTAATATAGGTTTAATATTTAATCTTTAGTATCAAGTAATCATTTGTTTAATGAACACTTGGGTAAGAGACAGAGGGGGGGGGGCAACTATACAAATGTTTTCATTTTCATTTATAAATCTGAAACACATCACAATGTACACGATTTACATTTTTTTGTATCAACCAACGGCCAACCACCAAAAAAAGAGAAAAAATGTTTCTTAATATAACGTTTTATTTGTCGATAACTCAACATTTTTTAACTACAAATATTAATATTATTAATATTAGAGCTAGGTATCAGATTAACTTCTGGTATAAGTTCGTTTTCTACAAAAAAGGGTTTAATGTTATTTTGTAAAACTTTTAATCCGTTATTGTAAATTAAAAAAAAAACATGTCAACTTCATAGCTTATTTTAAGGATACAAATATTGGTAAAGCCCTTAGAGACGACAACTGAAGTTCCCGTTGTTCCAAATGTTATTAATTTTTGGATTATAGACCTTAATTTATGGATACATTGCATTATGATAATGTTATAAGAGTTAGGATTGATCCTTGGGATGGACTTTGCATTAAAGCATTCTTCGCACCCTTAGGATTTCTAATGCGAATTATGTTAATAATAAAAATTTATGTTCTGTGACCATTTGCCTTGCTTCATTTTTACAAGTGACCGTGTTTGATTTCTGCGCTGAATTGACGGGACACCAATTTATAGACTTCTTTTAAATGTACTAATAAACCAACAACAACAAACTTGAACTATGTTCGGTTTAACTACATCCCCAATGAAATTATTATAATTGCAACTTTTATAATTAAATAATATATAATTTGTTTTATTTTTTAGTGTTACTGAAAAGAAAATTAAAGTTGAAATTATAGACGAAACTGATGATTATCACGGTTCTGTTAACAAAATAGATGAAGAAAATGAAGATATGAAAGAAAACTCTACCGAAGCTTTAGTGATAAAACCTAGTCCAACTTGCTTTGAAAAATCCTATAATAGTGGCGAGACTGTCCAAAATGACGGGATTTCATACAAGTAATGCGATTTTTAAAATACAAATATTTTATATTTTTATTATGATGTAATAACAGTGAAGCATTACGCACAGAGGAATAACGGACAGGGCAATAAAAAAGCCGTGTGGGTCACAGGACCCCCAGCAGAAGCTATGCTTAGAATTTAGAGTATGCGAATCATACGGTTTACTATGGTTACAAACCAATTGTTTATTTTGAATTATCCAGTGACGTGTGTAGCACACCTTTATAATAAAAATTGATCCTAGTCTTGGAGTTGCTCATATCAGTTTTGTTGTAAATATTAATTTTGCAAAGCTTAAGTTTCACTAAGAGCAACTAGTACACAATTTATTTTCTATTTTAGTTTTGAGCTTATTTGTTTGTTTTTTGTTTTTAGTGTAGGAAAAATGTGCAACGAATCGATAGTCAAAGTAGAAATTGACCTAGTGGATGGCAATTATTATGAGTCCTTGATAGAAATCGAAGAAAATGTAAATTTAGATGTGCAAACAACAAACAACGATGTGGACGAGGTACTATCATTTGTCTGTCATATATGTAATAAGGCATTTGCGACCAAAATGAAAATGACCGAGCATATTAGTCATTCACATAGTGCACACTCAACAAACCAGAAAAGCAATGGAAAACAAGACGTCGAAAAGAATTTCATGTAAGGCAAATTTTGATTTGATATATTAAATTATCTATTGCTCTCTCGTTAATATGAAAGCGCAACTGATCTTATTATTCATTACGTCTCGTATTATATAAGTACGTACTGTCTAATTCGCATTCTATCATCTAGTATATATGAATTATATTTGAAGTGATAAAATAAACGCTCCAATTAGAATCTATAACTGTAAAAATACAATTATCGATAAAAGCTTTGTACCTAATTACAATAATGTGTTAATAAAATTGTATTGCCATAGTTACTCATTTATTGTAGGTAATTAATAATGTAACAAAAACATTTTAAAATAACCGTTGACTGTTGATTTACTCACACATAGTAAGGTAGAAAATTCATAATGTTATTTGGTTTTTCATCGTTTATTGGTAGTTAAAGTAAAAAAAATATTTCATACAAATTTAGAACTTATTAGACTTATAAGACTATTTAAAAAAGAGTTATAAAGCACCGTAATTTCAAGTTGAAAAATGTGTACATTTGTTTGGGGGTTTTCTCGATTTTAAAGGGGAAGAAAGGATTGGTCTTTTCAAATTTTTGGTCTAATAAAGTACCTTATAATCGTATCTTAGTTACGATTTTTGAGCTATAGAGTTGCAACACAAAGAAATCATGGGTCCAGCAGTTTAATAATTTTTTTTGGATCTTGACAATGAAAAAAACATTATTGTTGTAAAAACATTACCTTCTGAGATCCGCATTGAAGCATAAAACAAAACAAGTAAAACACATATTTATATGAAATAATAATATGATGTCTGGCACTTGTTCAGTTGGACTGTCACGCTATAGTTGGAGGAATAATAGACTGTTTAAAGTTACAAAAATAGTTTAAATTAATATAAATTTAAAGAAATAAATAAAAATTTTATAAAACGTTGATGTTTAATGTTCGACAATTTTTTTGTTATAGTATCAATCATACGGCTCATGAAGTAACTAACGGATACACCGGAAACATCAGACCACCCTACAAATGTAATGTGTGTTCCGAGGATTTTCCAGATAAATCCACTTTCTCGCTACACGAACGCGTGCATACTGGTAAAAAGCACTACAAATGTCCGGTGTGCTTAAAATTATTTACTCCAAAATACTTCTTTGAACGACACAATCGCGAGCACACTGGTGTAAAGCCTTATAAATGTAATGTGTGTTCAGAGTCATTTTCTCAAAAATACCTTTTTGAACGACACAATCGCGTGCACGCTGGCGAAAAGCGTTATAAATGTAATTTGTGCTCGAAGTCGTTTTCTAAAAAACCTTTGCTTACACTACACGAACGCGTGCACACAGGCGAAAAACCCTACAACTGTTCTGTGTGCTTTAGAACATTTGCTCTTAAAGGCAACCTCACAATACACTCACGAGTACACACCGGTGAAAAACCCTACAAATGCCACGTGTGCTCAAAATCTTTTTCTCAAAAACCCAACCTCACGATACACCAACGCGTGCACACTGGAGAAAAGCCCTACAGATGTAACGTGTGCCTGAGGTCATTTTCTGTAACATCGAACCTCAAAAAACACAAATGTCCACAAAAACAATTATGAAAATCTCAGTCGATAATTTATACAAAACCTAATCAATTATTATTTAAATATTAATTAAGTTTGACTTACCCCACTTTAACCTGTAGACTTGTTTATAGTGGTTGTTTGTCATGTTCTGTATTAAATGTTAATCATGTTATTGATCTATTGTTGGTTATATTACATTGTGAGTAAAGTGCATCAATTTTATTTGTTTTATTTTAATTAATATTCTCTATTGGCATGTACACGTCTACATTTGACACGGTTACCATTTCATTTTACTCTTTTATTTTTTTATATATGATTATTTTTAATATTTATATATTTTTGTATATATTTATTAAGTACACGTATACCCCATGTGTAATTAGAAGGTCGACATAGACGTTTTTTTATTAAAAACTGTAACTAGTGTATATTTTTAAATTTATATAATATGTACAATGTGGTCGATTCTTAATTCGTTAATAGTTTTTTAAATGGAAAAGTCCTCTAAAGATAAAAAGTTTTAACAAACCTAATATTTAGCTATGTGTATCATATTTAAACAAAACTGATAATCTAATGTCTTTAAATATGTATTCTACATGATCAAGTTTCTAGGATCTACAAATTAGTGTAAACATTTATATTTTTAACTAATTTTCTCTGGTTTGTTAGTAGTACCTAATACCTTAAGAATTTCTTTCACAAGTTATAAAGTAATTCTACCAGATTTTAAAAAGTTGTAACTTAATATTATAGAAATTTATCATTATAATAGCTTCATGTTTTATTCATATAATTGAATAAATAAAATTAATATACATTTTGTTATACTTGTTGGAATTATAAACCAAACACCATATTATATTACATAGTTAGTAGGTCGATATAATTCTTAGTATACATATTTTGTATTTTGTGTACACCGAGTTTTTAATTATTGTTATTGGGAGACAGTCGTCGTGTAAGTTATACGTGTACACAAATTGATATTAAACATTTTATTTGTTATACTTATTCAACCCTTTTATTATTTGATACGCTTCTGAATAAGGATTTTATTCCAACAATACTTTTTATCGTTAGGTACGTAGCTACAAAGAAAAAAGCCTTTTAAATATCTTACAATGAGCTTGCTAAAATTAGGTTAACAAAATAGTATTAGGTAATACTACTTATACTTAGGAAACTTTAAGCCTTAGGTAAATGCCACTATGATCATTTTAGCTTCGATGCAATGCGAGAAGGTATTGGTTTTACTCTGATGTGGGCTTTTTTTTCGCTGTATACACTGTAACTTTTTTAATGCTAGACCAATTCCTTCGAATAGCAACTCTATATATCACAAATTTTGTCTAGTTTGTACTTTGGGGGGGGGGGGAGGGGTAAAAGTTGAAAAAGTTTAATTCTTTACAGACGAAAGTTGAAAAAACAAAAAAAAAACCGTACGAGTTTTTAGGTTAGAACTTTTACTGGCTATAGTTTCGAGAAAAAGAGTCGGATCGAGTTGAAATGTATAAGAAATATTCATTTGGTATTCAATTTGAAAGTGATTTTATCCGAGAGGACTAGTACAGTAGAGTATAGGCATAATGTAATCAAAGCAATGAGGAAACGGAGAGGTCACAGGTCTACAAGAATTATTATAAATAAAAGTGATAAAATTGAATAAAATGGCTTTCAAATAAACGCTTTGATGCTCATTTGTAAATACAGAACCTTCATTTAAAACTTTCTAACTTTGCTGGTTTATACTGCGCTTGGTTTGGACTGTACTGGCTTGAAAATACTAACTACCGATTTGCATAGAAGCGTTTTTTCGAAAGTGATTTTATCACTTTCAGATTTAAAAATTCCTGTAAACCTGTGACCTCCCCTTCCCCAATATGCCCCGACCCAACTATGCTCCGTCCCCACTATGCACCGACCCCACTGTACTGGTTTTTTAGGGTTGTTTTTTAAATAGAATGGCTGATTAATGCGTGGGAGCTAAAAATGCTAATATAGTGCAGCAATTTGTGAGAGGAAATAGTAGAGGTTATATGAACTTTAACAATTTATTAACCTAAAAAATTCAATATGGTAATATATCATTTCAAATAATTAAATTAAAAAATGAAATAGTTAATTTACACCTTCTATAGCTTTACGTAATATAGTAATATTATAATTCAACAACTTGATTCACTGAATCAAATTAAAAAAAAAACATAATATTATATAAGGACCCGCGTAATCCGAAAAATACTATTTGTGTTTTAAACTCACAGCAAGCATACCATAATATCATAGGCCAGCAACCGAAAAGAAGATCGAGTTGTCATAATTTTTGTAGACCTGTAACCCTGTAAAGTATAATTTTCCAAACGCTATATTTGATGTTTGGACCGTCAGATGTGACTCTTTTCTACAGAAAACGACGTAATTACGCGTGTTAGGTACAAAATAATAATAAGTTTAAACATGGATTTGTCTCACACCTTGACTAATGTCTCTTTCTTAAATACAGAATATTAAAATGTCCATTATTTGTATCGTATAATAATAATTATTTTAAGGCTATAATATAACGTAAAATTACATGTTTACAATTAATTTTCTGCTTAATTTGCAACTACAAAATGAAAGTTATTTTCACACAAATATATTATCACTTGTGGTAATATGATCGATGAAAATCGTTCAAAAGTTTAAATACTGAAGACAAATGTATTACTTAGGCTGGCTGCTCAATAACCAAGTCTAAGTGGATATTTTATTGTAATATATACTCATAGTAGTAATCCAGGAAATTGAACGTTATCAAAACGAATGCTTTATTATTGTGCAAGTAGTAAGTAATTGTAGTCAACCATTTATATATGTTGTGGTATATTGTGGTCCAGTAACCAAAAAAAACCTTTTTTTGTAAGTGAACTAACAATTTAAACGAGTGTGTTTAACATTAATTATAACATTATAAAGCTAACATAGTAGTACTAGTTGCTACAATGTTGTGTCATATAAAGATCAAGAAAATCAAATCGTAACATACTTGACAAACAAAACAAATGTATACTCAAGACATTAAGAAGGGCCTCATCAATTCCGGATTCAGTCCAATGTGCTTACGGTCACTGACAAGTATTGTAAGAAATACGTTTGAATTTATTTTTATTTTTTACATTCAATCTATAATCGACAAGCCCAAAAATGTTTAAAAGAAATTCGTTAGAAGGGAAATAAAATTATAAAATACGAATCATATAAAAAGGTACAAATTATATATCACACGGTTACTGTTAACTGGTAACCATCGCAATTTTATCAGGCGTCGTCCGAGGTCTACACTGAAAAATGTAAAACATCCAGTTGCCAATAGTAACTAATGGGCTTAATATTAGTGTGCACAATAAAACGTTGTTGTCGTAAAACATAATTCTACAAGATGGTTAAATATACGATTTTCGTTTTAGTAGTAAAATAATGTTTAATGTTCTTGTTCAGACATCTCTTCTCGGGATATTACTAAGTAAACGTAAGCCACATTAGAAAATAGTATTGCCCGTGAAAAATCGCACTTACGTTGTTGATTTCAGACAATTTCGAAAAACTACCATTGTTTTTTGTGATCAACCAACTTCTCGGCCACGATCTACATGCTCTGAAAACGAATACTACCTTACCATACGAAAATGCAGCAATTCAAAACGGTATGTACGAGTTGTCTTATTCTAAAACGTACGATTTTAAAATAACAATGTCTGTGCAAATGGTTAATTTTTTAGACACCCAGTTTGAATGTCAACGAGGTGTTGATATTGCCATGGACAATAAATCGAAACAGTTCAATCGCACAAATTATACAGTCCAAAACGCGGCCAAATGTAATAGTCCGACCGACTTTCAAACGCCCACCAAATTATTGGGTATATTTTGTTTTGCTTATGTGTATTGTGTAACCTGTTTTTGTGTAGATCAACCCGTAGTGACACCCAGAAGTACACAGTATATAGTACATAGTATACAGATAATTAAACGAAAACTTTAGGATTTTGGGAAATTTGTACAATTATTAACACAAACCGCTACATATTCAAAAAGGATCAGCTAAGATTTCGGGGTTTAGATTTTCAGTAACGTTAGGTCCTATTGCAACTCATTTTCGGGTACACACACTGGGTTATCGTGATCACACTTAATTTGGCTTCCAGACTACTGTGATCCAGAGTAGGGCTACACCAGACATGATTTCTCTCTATAAATCTGTAGTCACACTTATTTTTTTATTATCAAGGCAACCAATGAAAAAAATGGGAAAATTAAACTTGGACCGAACCAATATACTCTAGTTCAAATAAATGGATTTTGTTTGTAACGCCATTTAGAACATAAATGTAGTCTATGGAATTTTGTTGTTTTTTTTTTTTTTATAGGAAAGTGCTTAATGAGTACCAAAAAATATTGTTCAAAATATTAATATATTCCGAGAAAATGAGTGTCTTATCCTTAATGAATCGCCCTGTATTTCTTTTGTCCGTGCGAAAGTATGCAAACTCCTTCTAAGCGGCTGGACATATTTTTATGAAATTTTGTGTGCGCGATTAAGTTGGTTCGAGAAAGGTTTAGATTCACAATTTCATCCGATAGAACATGTTTTTAATTTTTAATTAATTCAAATGATTAACTATGATTATCAATAGTACCAATACATCTTTGAAGGTTAGGTTCGGATGCGTTCCCTAACAACCAAGACGCTTTGGTATTTATTTAAATATTAATATATATAATTATATAATTAAACAAGATTACAAATAATTAACGACCAAGATTAAACACAAATAGTTAACAAAATGTCTGCGAGGAAGAAAGACGCCGAGCGTGTAAACGAAGTCATGCGAGATGATCGAATGGCGGACCGAAGATAGCTGCTGGTTGCGGCGGCGTCCTAACGCTACATCCGGCGCAGTAGTTGGTGTTACGGTGGGTAGTGGTACCAACCGACACCGCGGTAGAGTAGGTGGTGATACCAACTATCATCACACATCTCTATGGTTTTTCATACCACAGGGATACAGTGATCCGATCAGCTGATTGGGTGTCTATTCTAATACACGGGTAACGCCGGGTCGGGACAACTTGTTTTATTATAAATTGTTGTAATTCGAAGTAGGTAATATTTAATTATTTTTAACGTTGTACAACGAATCGATCACCGCATTAGAGTGTCAAATGTTTTTTGTATAAAATATAACCTTTACTATGTCCTAAAGATATAATTTATTATTTTAATAATAATAAAAATGTATTAATATATATATATATATATAAAATACGTGATATAATATAGCAACCATGTGAATATTATAATGTAATATATGTATTATACATCGTTGCCAAAAATTAAAAATCTGTCTACATATTAAACCAGTCATAAAAAATCGAAATTTACTTGTCCGGAAGTCGAAGTTGGTTTTCCTACTAGTTTTATTATTATATCAATTGCTGTATTTATTAGATCAGAAGTAGGAAAACAGTCATGAAAAAATGTAACTATAGCACTTGTTATAATAGGAAAACTATAGCAGGAAAACAAACTTCGACTTCCGGCCAAGTAAACTAAATTTATATTTTTTCATGTTGAAACACTAATTTTTTTTTAACTTAGTGAATATTTACACTGAGTTAAAGAAGTTTTTTTGTTGGGATATCAGTAGTTTTTTTATACATAGATATTAGAAGTAGATATGACACAGAGTACTCACTTATTATTACAGAACATAGACTTGCACTAATGAACAATTTTTATTTTTTTATTCTTTTTAATTTATTTTATAATATTATCTTTACGGGTGACAACTTGTACATTTAGTGCGCCAATGTTTTTAATTACATTTTCGAGTACTTAAGAGATCCATGAGTATATGGGAATGTAAAATGTAGCACTTGTAATACAATAATAATTGCAAATCATAATCAGACTACGAAAATACCAAATAATATCATAAAATACCCAACACACAAAAGACACCGTCGCCGCTAAACAAAGACACAACACATTTGTCGTTTGTCAATAAACCGTCGTCAGCATTCAGCAATAACGTCGTGCCGACTGCCATCAGCGTAGACGTATTACTGTATTATGTTATGCTTAAGAAGATGTAAATTAACTATTTCATTATTTAATATAATTATTTGAAATGATATATAACAATTATGAATTTTTTTGGTTAAGAAATTGTTAAAGTCAATATAACCTCTACTATTTCCTCGCACAAATTTGCACAATACTAGCATTTTTAGCTCCCACGCATTAATGAGCCATTAAATTAAAAAAAAAACCTAAAAAAATACTAGTAATTTAAGTTCTTACGTGTTAATTAAATAATAAGTAATAAAAAATAGTGTATACAATGCTACATATAATATCACCGTATGTTTGAACTATATAATACACTATTTCTCTCAATTTATTTTGGTACGGTTACAAAAACATAACACGGTCGACTTGCACTAGGTTTAAATCGTAAATATTAAAAATTATTTTATTATAATATATTCCTAATGTGTAAATGAATTCATTTTCCTCTACCGCACTCCACCTCCCGTCTCCAGTCATCCTCACTATCAAATGAATATAACTTTTGAACGGATGAATAAAAATACTAATTGTTTTCACCAATTCTTTTTTAAAAATTATTTTGAATAAAATCTTGCTTTCAAGGCTATCTTGAAAAAAAAAATATAAAAAGTAAAACAGGTAAGTGCAATAAAAAACACGGTGCTTTAGCGTAAATAAGTATAAATTATTTAAAAAAAAAATAATCTCAAAAATATTCACTAGAAAAAAAGTTATTTCATTTGTGGGCCACCAAAATTATTTTCACGGTAAACGTGTGAACTATTTCGAAAATCACACAACACTAGTAATAAAGGTTCCCACGTAGTTATTGAACATAAAGTAACAAAAAATTTTTGAACAATGGTTTATATTTTATCATCGTAAGTGATAATGAATTTAATTTGAGTTTACTCGGGCGAAACAGTGTATAATACAAACTAATTAAGAAAAAAAACACCATATTTGATTAATTTGACTGTTAACTGTCCACCTGTGGACTATATAATACACCATTTCTTTCAAACTATTTCAGTACGGTTACAGAAACGTTTCATAATCGACTTGCTGCACTAGTTTTAAATCGTAAGTATTAAACATTTTTTTAATATATAAGACTTAAAAAGTTAGGATGGGAGGGGTAGTGTGGTTGGAAATTGCTGCCTTAAATTAAAAATTAGTTACCCAAAACTGATTATGGGCCAGTCAAAATTGTTAGTATATTATTTTTAATTAAAAAAGTTTAAAAAACAGTACAGTGGGGTCGGGTTATAGTTGTGACGGAGCATGGTAGGGACCGGACGGGGAGGTCACAAGTCTACAGGAATTTTGAAATCTGAAAGTGATAAAATCACTATCGAAAAAACGCTTCGATGCAAATCTGTAGTTAGTATTTTCAAGCCATAATTTGAAAGTGATTTTATCAGAGAGGCCTAGTACAATAGAATAAAGGCATAATGGAAACAAAGCAACGAGGCGACGGCGAGGTCACAGGTCTACAGAAATTGTTATAAAACAAAGTTATAAAAGTGAATAAAATCACTTTCATATAAACGCATTGATGCTTATTTGTAAATACAGCACCTCAATTGAATCGGTCATTACAAAAACAACACAAGTCACAAAATTAAAATTTTACACTAGCCACAAAAAAAACGTCATTACTTCATAAATATGGCTTGAAAATATTAACTACTGTTTTGCATCGAAGCGTTTTTTCGAAAGTGATTTAATCACTTTCAGATTTAAAAATTCCTATAGACCTGTGACTTCCCCGTCCCCACTATGACCCGACCCCACTGTACTGATTTTTTTTCTCGCCAAAACATAGTAGCCTAAAGAACACATAATCAATGTATTGTTAATTTTAGTTGGGATGGTCGATAATTCATGTTTCAATTGTTTGTACTCCATAATTTAAATTATAACCGCTAATACTTAGTAAAAGTAATATTTATGTGTTATATAATTCCATTAGAGCAATCTCTCACTAACTATTTATATTCCATAGATTTATTTTTCAACTTTTACCCCCCCCCCTCCCAAAGTACCAACTAGATAAAATTTGTGATTTATAGAATTGTTACTCGTAGGAATTGGTTCAGTATTAAAAAAGTTACAGTGTATACAGACACAAAAAAAGCATACGCCAGAGTAAAACCAATACCTTCGCCGCCCTGCATCAAAGCTAAAATATTTAGTACCATATTATGTTGTGATTTTATATTTAGTCCTGCGTTGATAAATACATAAGTCACACTATATTTTAAAGGGCTAAAAATGGAAAATATACATATACATACAACACTCAATCAATATAAAAACATGTATTGCATCAATTTTTTATCAAAATAAATATAATTTTTTTATTACAGAAAATGCAGACACGTATGATTTTGTTATTTGCTATAGGCTTCAATACAATAAGTAATAGTTTCGAACTATCATCTGACCAATCTGAAAATTTAAATACAAGCTCAACACCTTCACAATCAATCGATAATTACTATGAGAGGGAGATGAAAAACCAATTTTTTAACAGTAAAAAGAACTCCATTAGTGACACGTGGATAGGTAATATTATTGCTACGCAAATGGACGGATTCGTACCGTTTTCTTATGATAATCCAAAGTGTACTGAGGATGGAAAAATTTACAAGGAACACTTAATCAAACAAGACTCGTGGGCCGTTCAAAGTAAGTACCATTAAGTATTTTAACCTTACTCATATAAAAAATTAAGTCATTTATAAGTTTTAAGAATCCTCAATAATATTAGCTACTAACTACATTACTACCTTTGAATTTTTGAAACATTTAAATTCCACGTCCTATTTATTTGTTTGCCCAAAAGTTTCCTCTGTCTATTTTAGTTAATATTGACAATAGTCATTGGGACTTTTGAATTTGTTTAGTGTATGATTCCTCAGCTAAATATCCAGGAGGCCTTTTGTCTGGAATTACATATGAAATGGGATATTATGATCAGTGTCTGAGAGCGCATTCAAAAGAGTTAAATATATACAGTGCGTATGTTTTACCAAACGTTCAGTTTCAAATTACTGAAGAAAATGACAATATGCCTAAAGTAAGAAATAACGTCACATCAGCTTGGAGATATGTGAAAGTAAGTAAACATATTTAAACCTTTATAGAATTTTATGCCGAACTAGCTAATAATTTTTTTAAAATTGATACTTAAATAGTTTATTAATATAATTGAAAACTTGAAAAGCATATTGTATCGATTTTCGCGAAAAAATGATTCAATTTGTATATCAATAAATAGACTCTTTTGTATCATCATATTATTATAACATTTTAGACGTACCGACGTAATCAGACTGATAAAAAATTATGTTAGCTCAAATTTAATATAATAAACATAAATTTGTTAATGGTACATTTAAATACTTTTTTTGGTTCTAAAATATTAAATTAAATTATTTGTTTTAGACCGATGGCAATTATTCGAATTATACTCAAATAATTGACAACATAAATTGGGCATTATGTATCCCGGACTCTTGTAACGCCAAAGACGTTCAGATATCAATGGAAGAATTGTTGACACCTATATTTAAACACTCTAATTTAACAATCAAAGTTTCTGTTAATCCAGCTCTATACACATCAAAAAGAACATCTCACGCAAAAAATATTGATGGATACCTTATTTTCTTTTGGTTAGGTTTCGGTTACAGTATATTATATGATTATCAATTAAATATAAATAAGTTACTATTAATCAATATCAATTATTTTGAATAACATTATGTCATTTTTAGCATGGTTCTAGTGCTGATCTTAACGTTAAATATAGTTGGGACTTTGTACGAAATGAACATTATAGGTGATCAACATATTCATTGGTCTATTTTAAGTAAGTTCCATAACACAAATGAACAGCTTATTTATTGTAATGACTGGTTTGATAATTTTTTTTCTTTTTGTTTAGAAAATATTTTACTGGCCTTTTCTATCAGAAAAAGCACAACAATTGTATTTAATACACAAAGAAAAAATGAGTTGTCTGTAGCTGATGCTTTAAAATCTTTTTTAGCGATCTGTGTAGTTATAGCACATAGAATATATTATGGTTCAACTGTTACTGCAACAGACAGCCCTTATTTTATTGAAAACGTAATATGAATGTTTTGTTCTTATGATACTCATACAGCTAAGTCATGTAATATATTAAAAATATCTTCGTGAAAAGTTTTTGCCATAATCTTGAAATCTAATAAGATTTCTTATTTGTACTGTATGAGTATGCGTCAACAATATTTCAATAAATAATAATGTAAAATATTTTATATGTTTTAGTTATTGAGTAGTCCCTGGTTGAATGCACCCGTTGGTGTGGAACTATTTTTTGTAATTTCAGGCTTTATGATGTACATTTCTATAATTAATCGATTAAATAAAGAAAAAAAACTTAACTTTTTCTATCTAATCTTTTATAGAATGACAAGGTAAGCTTATGTTAAATTTATTTAAATTTTTTTTAGAAAGACGTTTTACTGTTTGCCCAATTATTTTATAACACCACGTCTGGTGGTTTAGTATCAACGATCATTAAAAGATTTAAAAGATACTTATGGGATGGTTTGATTTGAAGGGGTACATCATTTAAAGTTAAAACACATGAAAACCAAGAAGGTGGTATTATGTTTAAGTTTATAAAATTTAAAAAAATTAGTTATTGGGCCGTGACAATTTTACTGCTTTTTAAGTGTTATTTCTTCCAATTTTTTCAGACTTCTACCAGCATACACAATAGTTTTTTTGCTATACATGTGTGTTCTACCTCACATAGGAGATGGTCCATTATGGAAATTATATGTAATTCCGCAATCAGAATTTTGTCGTATAAATGTGTGGAAAAAGTTTTTATTTATTGATATTTACGTTGATGGTTCTGAAAAAATGGTAATGATATTTATAGAATAAATACAAATTAAAAATGTATTACACAAATTGTGGTAGACTATTGCACAACTTCTTATCAACATACTGTAACCAAACACAGTTGTATAATTTGACATATTCAATTACAACAATGTGTACTAGCAAACAAAGTAATGTCATAAGGGGGTTGCATGGGGTCTACTTTTTGACGTTTTAGGCTAAAAAGCTAGACAAAATATCGAATACTTAGGATGGTCCGATTGAAATTCTGTAATTAAATACGATTTTTTTTAGCAACTTTGCTAGGGTATGTAAGAAACCGATTTTAGGTTTTTTTTTAAGTAAATAAATTGGGTTTTAATATTGAAAAAATTGTAAATTTAATTTTTATTAACTACAACACACCGAAATGTTTAAATGAAAATTGGCTTTCTACATAGCAAAAAAGTATTAAAGAACTCAAATCTCTTTACAGAATTGAAATCGAATCTTCTAATGTAGTCGACATTTCTTCTACCTTTTTGGTCTAAGATAAACCAAAATGACTGTTACTCATAGGAAAAAATATTTAAATTACAAATAATACCTTGAAGATTTTATAAATTAACGGGTACATCAATTAGTATGGTCAAAATTTATTAAAGCTTTTTTTTTTTTTAAATACTGCAAATACAAAACCACTTAAAATACATCTCATGAAATCCCCTTAATAAAAAATAATGTGTAATCGTGTACATTAAGCTAATATTCAACAGAATTTAATAAAAACACCGATACATACAATGTACTACCTGTTTCTATAACACTTGTGTTATTAATCAATAAAACCTTTTTGTCTAGTGTATACCTGTTACCTGGTATGTAACATGTGAAGTACATTTTTATGCAATCGGAATTATTCTTACGTATGCAATATGGAAATGGAAAAATATTGGCCTATGGATCTTAGGCATAGTATTTGCAGTATCTGTTTACATGCCAGCAAGGACGATTTATACGAATAATATGACGACTATATTAACAGCGAAGTATTAAAATTAACACCCTTAAGGCCGCAAACAAACAAAAATTATTTTACTCATCCAAATCTTGATCATAGATAAACTTTCGTTTCGGCCTGACTTATATTTGAGGCGCTCAAATGCCAAACCGATTAACTCCATATAATTTAATTTTTCAAGACAGGCAGTTAAAGTTATTTGAAACAATGTATGTAAGTACAATTGCCAATTTTTATAGTGCACTTTAGTGGTGAAAAATTGAACTATGGAGTTATTTATCTTGGCCACTGAAAATTATACACTTTTTTATTTAATCCAACTATGCTGTTATTCGCAATATGAAAAAAAAAAGAAGTTAATCGGTTTGGCATCTGAGCGCCTCGCATATAATTAAATATAGGATACGTTTTAACATAAACAGGATATACATAAATATTATATGTTACATAACATATATAAAAAAAAAAAAAATTATTATTTCAGCGTAATAAGGGATTCACGATCCAACCCATTCATCTTATTTGTATATATGAAGAGTCATCAGAGAATTACAACATACCTGATCGGAATGGCAGCGGCACACATATATACAAAACTAAAACAAGACAATTACAAAATATCCGCTGTGAGTAATGAGTACACGAATAATATACTAAATATTTAAAAGTATCTAATATGTAATAGATTTTTAATTAAACACGTGTTTTAATTTTTAGCGAAACAAGACAATCGGTTCCATCAGTTCTTTTATAATGTTTGTGTTAAGTCTAGGTTCATCGGCTTACTTATTATTACCTGGAATAGAATATAACCCGTGGCATCACGTACTACACTTTACTCTACAAAGGATCGTTGCTGCTATTTGTGTGTCATATGTTATGGTCGTTTTTAGACTATCAGGATTTGGTATACAATTATTTCAAATATTAAATCGATAGTTTTAAACAATATATAATATTATACATATACTGAAGAAACGTATTAGATTTAAAATTTTAAGATTTGTTACAATGTTATTAAGAATACATTACATAATCTTATCTTAGCGAAAATGCAATCTTCTCTTAACAATTAATAGGAATTTTTTAAATCATTAGAGTGTTCTTATTAAAAAGCAATATAGTAATTTTGCTATATTTATTTCTGTCGAAATATCATTTAAAAATGTTTAGAAAAATAGTTAATCTTTAATTATAAAATATTATACGGGTTATTCATTTTATCTTAAGGCTATTGGGTACCGGGCAATTTTTAAGGAGTTTTGTATTGGCAGTATTTAAGAAAAAAGTACTCGGACTGATCTCAAGTAGACTTCCCGTGAATTCAAATTTGTTTTCAGAAGTCTTATCTCTTCAATACAATGATCGGACCAATTGAAGTTAAATGTACCCATTTAACTTTGTTTTTGACGGAAATGTTTGTCGGTATCCAATAGCCTTAAACCGGACAATATTTCATAGGGTTTACATAATAAATTAGTTTTTGTTTTCACTATATGTTTACATACATTGTGATCTCAATTTTTCACATTTTTTTGTTCCCCCACCCCTTTACAACTTAGTTTTTTTTGATAGCAACTTTTCAAACTTAAATTGTAACGCATACATTTCAATAACTTTTTGAAATAAAATTGAGAAAAATGTATTAAACATTTTGACTAGTTGATAACCAGTTTAGGTTATTTATTTTTGAAGTTATTGAAGTTACAAGTTAGTAAGTGTTAGTCTTAGTCTTAGTTTTGTAGGAGGAAAGGTTAAGTGTATCTATTATTACTTTTTTTACGCGCACTTTCCCTCCCATTCTAACTTTTAATCTATTATATCTTTTAACTAGTTGTTCCAAACTGGTTCTCAACCAGTCAAAATACATTAACTTTTGATTTTTAATAAATTGTTTGCATTACCATTTAAATTAATAAAATTTGATATCAAAACACTAAGTAGGGAGAAGAGAAAAACCAAAAAAAAATTGAAATCATATTGTATAAAAACAATATGAAAAAAAATTAAATTTCTTATTAAACCCTATGACATATTAAGTGGTTGACGATAAATTGACCATCTGTATTTTGCTGTGCGGAATTTCTTTGGTATATTATTATCAATGTACCTAATTGAGTTTTCTACAAAATGATCATACTACATTTTTTTTTTTAAATTATACTTTCAGCTTCAAATTCTAAAGGTTACAGCAGCAAGTTAAATAATATCAATTTTATTTCTGCTATGAGTAAGCTTACTTACAGTCTATTTTTATGTCATTCTTTTTTTCAATATCAATCATTGTTTTCCAATAAAACACTTGTGCATTTCGACTGGTGGATTATGGTATGGTTTTAAATTTTAATTATATTTAGTAAAATTTGTTGACCTATACATTTATAGATAATTTAATTATATTATCTCGAGGAATTAACATTAGTAAAATGTTTATTTTTAGGTCCGATATATACTAAGTGATGTACTATTAGGAGTGTTTTGCAGTTTACTAATTGTTTTGTTGTTCGAAACTCCTTGTAATACGATTAGACAAAAATTAGATGATTATCTCCAGGTAAGTTAAAGTTGAAATATCATGAAACGGAAATTATATACGAGTTAAAAATTATTTACCCGCATTTGTTTTCAGAATGTAAAAAAACCGAATATTTTCAACTCGCCGGAAAACGATACCAAAATGAAAACAAAATAACAGTACACCATATTAACTCTAATGTATTATTTTTAGACACTTAATATTTTTTCTCTAAAAAACTAACTAAATAAAATATGTAATTACAATAATTATTAGTTACCAATACTTTTTGCACAACAAGTTTCATCGAGTAATATTCTAGACGCACTTATAATATAATTGTTTTGGTTAGGCAAAGGTGTTATGTAATAAATAATATTTAACAAAATTAGTATTTTAGTTTTAAATATTGAGTACTTTTTTATTTACAACATTAAACTATAGAGTTATTCTGTGATGGTTGTGCAAACCACATGTGTTTTTTTTTTTGTTTCATACGACATCCTCCAACTTCAATGTAACTTCAATCTAACAATGTATTAATCTTAGACTACCTGTTTTATTTTTCGTCAAAGAACTCAAAACAATGTTTTTAATTATAATACTGTTTGCCATAGATTTAGGGTCAAGAGTTTTTTCAAATCAAATGCTTTAATGCTTGTTAAATTAATTACAAAAAAGTTGTTACTATGTGTGACAAAAAAAAATATACCATAAATATCTTAAGTGTTATTGTTAGGTAAGATAGAACTTGCTCAAAAAAGTTTATAAATACTATCTATAATAAAATTAATACGGACAGTCAATTAATCATTCTGTAACATCGAACCTCAAAAAACACAAATGTCCTCAAAAACAATTATGAAAATCTCAGTCAATAATTTATACAAAACCTAATCAATTATTATTTAAATATTAATTAAGTTTGACTTACCCCACTTTAACCTGTAGACTTGTTTATAGTGGTTGTTTGTCATGTTCTGTATTAAATGTTAATCATGTTATTGATCTATTGTTGGTTATATTACATTGTGAGTAAAGTGCATCAATTTCATTTGTTTTATTTTAATTAATATTCTCTATTGGCATGTACACGTCTACATTTGACACGGTTACCATTTCATTTTACTCTTTTATTTTTTTATATATGATTATTTTTAATATTTATATATTTTTGTATATATTTATTAAGTACACGTATACCCCATGTGTAATTAGAAGGTCGACATAGACGTTTTTTTATTAAAAACTGTAACTAGTGTATATTTTTAAATTTATATAATATGTACAATGTGGTCGATTCTTAATTCGTTAATAGTTTTTTAAATGGAAAAGTCCTCTAAAGATAAAAAGTTTTAACAAACCTAATATTTAGCTATGTGTATCATATTTAAACAAAACTGATAATCTAATGTCTTTAAATATGTATTCTACATGATCAAGTTTCTAGGATCTACAAATTAGTGTAAACATTTATATTTTTAACTAATTTTCTCTGGTTTGTTAGTAGTACCTACTACCTTAAGAATTTCTTTCACAAGTTATAAAGTAATTCTACCAGATTTTAAAAAGTTGTAACTTAATATTATAGAAATTTATCATTATAATAGCTTCATGTTTTATTCATATAATTGAATAAATAAAATTAATATACATTTTTTTATACTTGTTGGAATTATAAACCAAACACCATATTATATTACATAGTTAGTAGGTCGATGTAATTCTTATTAAGCATATTTTGTATTTTGTGTACACCGAGTTTTTAATTATTGTTATTGGGAGACAGTCGTCGTGTAAGTTATACGTGTACACATATTGGTATTAAACATTTTATTTGTTATACTTATTCAACCCTTTTATTATTTGATACGCTTCTGAATAAGGATTTTATTCCAACAATACTTTTTATCGTTAGGTACGTAGCTACAAATAAAAAGCCTTTTAAATATCTTACAATGAGCTTGCTAAAATTAGGTTAACAAAATAGTATTAGGTAATACTACTTATGTTTAGGAAACTTTAAGCCTTAGGTAAATGCCACTATGATCATTTTTTTTTTTAAATTGTATCTTTAAAAATGTCATCAATGGCTGGCTTCTTTCTCACGTATTTATGTAATTTTATTATTTTAGCTAATACTCTTATTGTACCTATTTGAAACAGATTGTGTATATATTAATAAAGAAAAAAAAATTGTATCTCAAAATTGTACTACCTGTTTTTTAAAAAATATTATATAATTTATTCATACAGCCCTAACGTTTGCACGTATTTTGAGTATTTAATTATAGGTGAACTTTACAAAATTGTATAAATTATGAATAATTTTGTAAAGCGATGCGTATGAAACCGTATACATGTTCTAACAAATACTGTTTAAGATCATTAAAGAATAATTCATTCACAGTTGCTTATAACTATTTTATTTAATTTAAGTTGATTCATCCTGCATACTTTTTTTATTGAATATTATACATTTTTTTTTATTATAAATTCATTTTTTTATTAGACATTTTATTTATTTTTTATTTTTTAATCCTTTTATTCATGTATTATGGCATTCATATGGTAATTTTGTTAATTTATTTGATTTATTATAAACCAGTTGAATATTTGTTAAGCACCAAAACATTATGTTGACGTGACAACGTTTCATTACGATTACTGATCAATGATCATTTAAGAACATTATTCATTAGGTAACTTAAAGCCTTAGGTAAACGGCATAATGATAAATTGTGTGCTATGTGTGACTTGTAAATCATGTCTCCAATTTTCTTCCAATTAAGAGGGTCAATGTAGGACCCTAAGTAATGTGGGAATCTATAATTTTTCTTTTTAGCATATTTAATCAACTTTTGTGAATTTTATAGCATACATTTTTCTAAATTGTCTAATTTTTTTAAAAATTTGAAAAAATTCTTACATATAGCTCATATACTTAAGCGCGCATTTTAAATATTTAACTTTTAGGTGGACTTCAAAATAATTGTAGAAGTTATAAATATTTTTGTAAAGCGGATCGCATTTATCCTGATTAAGTTTATTAAAGAAAACTTCATTTAACTGATAGAGCACCTCAACAATAGGTAACTTATATTTAATATAATTTGAATTGGTGATAGATACACTACCTACTTACAATTCAAATACATACACTAAAAAAACAATACATTTTATACTTTTATACTATTAAAAAAAAATAATACCGGGTACACAATTTATTATCAAAAAAGAACACAAATTTACCTCAACACAATTATTATATTAGGTTTATAACTTTTTATGTTACAATATGATTATTTGTTGTAGCTGCTGAAAAAAAGAAATGAGCCATATTTAGTAGTTGACTTAGCTTAACAATTTTTGATTTCGACTAAATTAATGGTCAAAAATTTTTTTTATAACTTATGTGTTAGTTGAGTTAGTTATTTCAACTATATTTAACTAAAGTAAAATATTTTAATTTTATTTTCAGTGTTGCCGAATCTATGTGATATAAAAATGTGATATTACCATTCCATGATAACAAAATTACCACATTACAATAATTCAAAATTACCATCCCAAATACCACATTTAAAAATATAACAAAAACCGATTTACAACTATTTAGTTTAATCAATATAAAGTAGTTAACACTTAGGATTAAGAACAACAAATAACTTGTAAAATATGAAAAATAAAACCGTATTAGATAATCAATCTAATCTACTATCAATTGTATTGTGGCGGGCCACTGGCCACGCACAAATTGCAAACATTTTAACATTGTGCATTGAGTACAAAAATCTTTCCACTCATATTAGTACATTACGGAAAAAAGAAAATTTTTTTTTTTAATTTATAATATTAAAAAATATTATATAATTTAAAATTACCACTGGAATATTAAGAATACCACATTTGATCAGCATCCAATTTTTTACCCAACCCAGATGAAATTACCACCATTTGGGGTAATTACCACACAATCGGCAATTTTAGTCTACTGCATAGAAAAAATACTTAGTTGGTCCAACCAAATACTATAAATGATAATACCGGAAGGTAGTAAAATATTGTCAGAACTTATAGCGAAACAAGTTTTGTACAAAATGCAATAATAATATTTAAAAAAAATGATTTTTCATCTACGTATGTTTTGTATTCTAGTTAATACATTTTGTAGTATTGTGTTTTTATTTTCCGATCTATTTGTATATTAATAAAATTCGTCTTCATTCTTTAATTTTTCGTAGTTAAGAAAATAGTATTATTATACATTTTCTATACAATCAAAATCAAATTAAAACCAATGGTTAGTAATAATTATTATATATGTTTACATTAGAACAGCTGAATATAAATAATATTGTATCTTAATTTACAAAATAGATGATATAACAATCTACTATAGTGTTTGTCACATTTTTGCTTTTTCATTATAAAAAAAAATGTTTATCATAGACTAACATCCTGCTTTTAAATCCTAAAATTTCCCCTAAAAAAAAAAATAGGTTCCAATCGTCGAGGGGCGAAAGGCTGCCAACCTAACGGTACCAAGTTAGACCAGAGGGAAGAGCCTGGCCATTTCTCCCCTCGGACATTATAGTGAAGGAATTGATCTTTTCCAATTTTGATACTATTCTCAGCTCTACAGTTGAAAATAAATACTTCGAAACGCTTCCACATTGTGATAGCTGTAAGCTATTTTATACTTGTATTTTATTATTATCAGAAACAATGACGAGCCAGCTAAGGTTAATTTAAATGTTTACATTAAACATAAAACGAGTTATTTAATATTTTTATGAAGTTTTAATGTTTAATAATAACATTTATAAATGACAACAAATAGTACAGTATTCGATAAAAACAAAAAAAAAACCCACACACACACACACATCCTTTAGAATTATAAGAATTATTACATAACATTTAAGATACAAGCTAACTGCATTTAAATTAATTTTTTTTTAACAGACATAAATGAAATACTTTAAATAGTTTGACTTTTTGAATATAGTAAACGACGATAAGATGTTGTTGAAATTTTGTAGCCCTGAAATATTAATGAAAAATAAGGTTGCGATAATAATACAATATATGAAAATATATAAAATGTAATATCCATTAGTTGGGGAAGTTAGCAGTTTTTAAGAATGATTGTTAGGTGGTAAATAAAAGTGAAAAATTACTCTATAGAATGTTTTAATCGAAAAGATGTATTGTTTTTAAAAATATGTATTTAATTACTGTCCTTGAAAGACACTTTAATCGGTCATGAATGTAAAATGTTCATCCATTCCTCTTAGAAATTGAGAAAAACACAAAAAGGGGTTAGAATACATATTATCTGTATTTCTCTTACTGAAAGTAGATACTCTCCCTCTCCCCATCAATGTGCTCTGCTTCCATTATTTTGGCGTTTTATTTTTATATTTACTATTTAGAAAACTAATAATTAATTTTGACAAGCCTAAAATATTTGACAATATTTTATTTTTGTTTATCTCATTAAAAAAAAAGCTAACAACCATAATAATATATTTAAAAAAAAATGATAAATTTTATGGTATAAAAGTTAACAAATTACTTGCCTAGAGGCTGCAAATGTTTTAATCCACCACCGGCTGGTAGCGTAGGTATACGTTATTATCCATTAATCATTAATTTCATAAATGTTTCCTTTGACATATGTTCCTCTAGAAATCATTATAAAAGTATTTATATTAAAATGTACCAAATTATATTATAATGACACGAACATTCTGGTTGCAATTTTTATTATTGCGTTTGATGTACAATATTTAATCATAACGGGTATTTTCAATAGCCATCAAAAAACAAAAACGTTGTTATTCCACTCGTTTAGATTTTTAAATAATCTAAAATCGTGGCTAAGAAAAATGTCATAAAAATTAATATTATAATATTAATTTTCTAACAAATTTCGTAGAAAAAGACACTAAAATCGTTTAACATTTTTATAACTTGTTCTTAACTATCTTTGTAGACAACATATGTATAATATTTTGAATACTCTTCAGAAATGTAAAAATACACGCTACCTGTTGATAATAATATTTATGTACGACATCAAAGTGATTATTCGTTATTCACATTTCACATATTATGTATATTACTGAATTATTATTCAACTTACTCTTCAGGGGTTTAATTATCTTTCTGACTTCTTTAGTAGTTAGCCCATATTTCTCGAGATTCTCATTTAAGTACTTTTTAACTCTAATCTTGGTAACTCCTAACATCAAGTACGAGGAAATAATACATTTCTCAGCTACATCTTCAGTAAAATTTATATAAGTATAAATGTAAATGAGTTGCTAAAATCATTAAATTTTGTTTTGTTTTTAATACACAATGTTTATAAGTTTCGTAAGTTTAGATAGGAAAAGTTCAAAATTACCGGACGAGTAAATTTTGATTTTATTGATTTTTTAAATTCCTGTCTCGTCATCTCGTCATCTAGAAATTATTGTAAAAGTATTCAAATTAAAATCTAACAAACTATATTATTATTTTGTAACTAATTGAGCGATTGCAATTATTGTTATTGCATTTTTATGAACAATATTAGGCCATTAAGGGTATAACATATCAAAAGTCATCTAAAAACGATCAATTTTGTAACTTGTTATTTCTAACTAGAACTTGGCCCCAGAGAAAGGTGCAGGTGGTCATTTCTTCCCCCAGAAAGTTGCCCGCCCGTAGGAACAAACCGCCAGTGGCCGAGATTAAATATTTAAGTGACCATTAGTTTTCACATTTCACATGTTATATATTTTACAATAATACGTATTACTGAATTATTATTATTTAACGTACGCCACATCGAATCATTTATCTGACAGGCTTCCGGTTCCGATATTCCATGATTCGTGCGCCTTACTTCGTCTAATAAGTAATTTTTTACCAAGTCTCCGGTAACGAGTAAACATTTCTCTCCATCTGTACAATAGTATTCCCTTATCGATTCATAAAGTTCATCGAGTTGCTGAAATCATTAAATTTGGATTTTTAATAAAAAAATGTGAACACTCCTATTAAAGAATTAATGCGTCTCGAATTATCACTGCTATATATATAATTTAGTAGGATTATAGAATAGATAAAAATTAAATAAAAAAATTCAAAATTACCTCATCAGTAAATGCATTTGCTGTATTAAAACAAAAAAACACGTACAAGAAGAATACAAAATATTTAAAGTTCATTGTGATATTTTGTTCAA
Source organism: Adelges cooleyi (assembly GCF_023614345.1). Lineage (NCBI taxonomy): Eukaryota > Metazoa > Arthropoda > Insecta > Hemiptera > Adelgidae > Adelges > Adelges cooleyi. The sequence continues at coordinate 1,474,640 of NW_026095981.1, forward strand.
CGCACAAGATACGTGAATAATGTTTTGAAGTTGTATGAAACTAAAATGATTCTTATTACTTTTAATGGCTGCTGTTATTGCGATTTCAGTGTAAAACTTACGCATTTGTATTTTTTTTATGGTCAATAGGTTGAAATACATATTGATTTTTAAAATAAATAATCATGGCTATGATCATGAATCTTAAAAAAACATAGTTGTTTTGCCGTTTTACGATCCCGAAACATGTAGGTTACCTATTACCTGTTTACATAACCGTCTTATAACAACATGTTATTTTTTAGCTTTTTGTAAACCATAAGTTTTTGTTGTAAAGCTAAATGTATTTTTTTATAACGAATGAAACAAGGGTAAAAAAATAGTTTGTGTGAGATTGCTTTAATGGAAGTATATAATACATAAATATTAATTTTATTGAGAATAAGCGATTATAATTTAAACTATGGAATACAAACGATTGGAACATGAATCGTCGACCATTCCAACAAAATATAACAAGACATTGTATATGTATTATTCGGTCCAATAAGTTTTTGCAAAAAAAAAAAAACCAGTACAGTGGGGTCGGTGCATAGTGGGGACGGAACATAGTTGGGTCGGGGCATATTGGGGATGGGGAGGTCACAGGTTTACAGGAATTTTTAAATCTGAAAGTGATAAAATCACTTTCGAAAAAACGCTTCGATGCAAATCGGTAGTTAGTATTTTCAAGCCAGTACAGTCCAAACCAAGCACAGTATAAACCAGCAAAGTTAGAAAGTTTTAAATGAAGGTTCTGTATTTACAAATGAGCATCAAAGCGTTTATTTGAAAGCGATTTTATCCGAGAGGACTAGTACAGTAGAGTATTGGCATAATGTAATCAAAGCAATGAGGAAACGGAGAGGTCACAGGTCTACAAGAATTATTATAAATAAAAGTGATAAAATTGAATAAAATCGCTTTCAAATAAACGCTTTGATGCTCATTTGTAAATACAGAACCTTCATTTAAAACTTTCTAACTTTGCTGGTTTATACTGTGCTTGGTTTGGACTGTACTGGCTTGAAAATACTAACTACCGATTTGCATCGAAGCGTTTTTTCGAAAGTGATTTTATCACTTTCAGATTTAAAAATTCCTGTAAACCTGTGACCTCCCCATCCCCAATATGCCCCGACCCAACTATGTTCCGTCCCCACTATGCACCGACCCCACTGTACTGGTTTTTTTTTTTTGCAAAAACTTATTGGACCGAATAATACATATACAATGTCTTGTTATATTTTGTTGGAATGGTCGACGATTCATGTTTCAATCGTTTGTACTCCATAGTTTAAATTATAATCGCTTATTCTCAATAAAATTAATATTTATGTATTATATACTTCCATTAAAGCAATCTCACACAAACTATTTATACTTCACAGATTATATTATTTCAAAGCTATATTATACTTCTATTTTACTAGATTGACAATGTACAAAATAAAATGCAACTAAAAAAACCTTTTCATAGATCCTTAAAATGTAAAGGGTGGGATAGTGAAACGAGTTTTACCATTTAAATACATTAGAAAATCGCCGTTTTACTGCCTCATCCTGTATATTAATTTCTTGTTATTTTCTAAAGAAAAATCGATTTTCTTACATTTAAATTAAAATAAATCGTATACTGGTACTGTGATGGAGAAAACAACAAATTTTACCTACATATATTACTTATTAGTTAAATATTACTAACGTGTATAACCACTAGCAATCGGCTGTTGCCTGTTATTTAACAATAACCTTTTATGGAGATTTTAAAAATTGTGTTTTTTTAATAATAGCGTAGGAGCAGTATCATGATGTTAAATGTTCACGAGATTTGATCTAGTCATAAAATAAAGTATTATCATTTATGACTTAATTATTATTAAAATTTATCTTAATAGTAATAGTACATAGTAATAAAATTATGAAATATTTTTTACAAAATTAGAGCTACAAGTTGATAAACTAAAAAATTAAAATTAGCACGAAGCAGATTATCTAATATTAGACAATTTAAACAATCAAGCGTGAATCTCTTTAAATGAATAACAGTATAACATTATACAAAACATTAGTTTTCTTTTAAAAAAATTGTGTAATAAAAAATACATGTTGAGGCGGTAAACTGCATAAAAACCAACACTTAATCTGAATCCAAAAAACAACAGTCCTCTTGATTATTTGCAGGAAGTTGGACCTTATATACTCATAGTTGACCTTCGGTAAGGTTATATAACGCAGGCTATAAAATAACGAGATAACGACAGTGGTTTTGTCGTATCAGAATCATTAAGTGTCTTAATAAGTACACGGATAGGTTTTTTTCCCAATAAATCGAGTGTCTACTATAATCAGTTACACGATTTAGTCGCCTGTGATATCATGTAATAAACACAATATTATGATACCGAATATTGGGCCCTAACCTAATCTAACACGGATAGACGTTACCAACTGATAGTTTTTAGTGTCTGTTCGTTTCTCACATCTGGTACACAGGGTTTTTAGTTGGTGGTCAAATTATATGTTTTTGGGGTCGGTGATTACGAATTTGTTATCAGTTCTCAATTTTAATCAGCCAGAAAGAACTTAAGTAAAAAAAAAAAAAAAAATGAACTTTGTGTAAACTTTAAGTCAAGAGTGGTACTTGAGCACAAAACCTAATAGTATCATTCTGCATAGATATAAATAAAATTGTTTTAATGATTTGATAAATTTTTTTTAAAGATTTTAGGTGTTTTTGTTAAAATATACGAAACCTGCGAAAACACAGTTTCCCGGCAATTAAAAAAAAACTGTAGTGCCGAATTTTTTCCCCGTTTAATATGTTATGGGTACATATGAGTTCCAACTACTGCAAAATTTTCAACCCAAAATTTTTTAAATTACCGCTAAAAACCCGGAAAAACAAAAAAAATTATACCCCTCCTAGGGGGGTGGGAAATGGGTATAGTTTAAGTTTGACACAACTGACGTGTGCGGGCATACCAAATAATTATTTCTTATACATTTCAACTCGATCCGACTCTTTTTCTCGAAATTATAGCCAGTAAAAGTTCTAACTTAAAAACTCGTACGGTTTTTTTTTTGTTTTTTCAACTTTCGTCTGTGAAGAATTAAACTTTTTCAACTTTTACCCCCCCCAAAGTACCAACTAGATGAAAATTGCGATTTATAGAGTTGCTATTCGAAAGAATTGGTCCAGTATTAAAGAAGTTACAGTGTATACAGATAAAAAAAAAAACACACATCAGAGTAAAACCAATACCTTCTCGCTTTGCATCGAAGCTAAAATATATATATATATATATACCCGAAAACAACATATTTTAGACCATATGTTACAATTGTGGTGTAAAAAATGAATTTAATACAATTTCAGTTACAAAAGTTAAACGTCTACAACAATGTTTTCGACAAATTACGATCTAATACAAACACCAATATTACAATATTGGTGTCCTCTGTTTCTTTGCAAATTCGTATAAAATATTTTGATAATATTTTTTTATCATAGCTTCATTTTGCCAAATAATAACCGCTCAATTGTTTTCTTACACGAAAACATAATATTCATAGCACTTTGTTAGTGGCACCATTATTTGTACAATCGGAATTGTGTTTTTTTTAAACAAATGCGTTTTCACGTGATGAACACATGCATACAAAAATTCTTGTGTGAAAAAAAATACAAACGAAAACAACAGTTTTGGATAACTATTTCTAGTGTTATTGAAGTTTCAAATTTAGGACGGGAGGAAAAGTGTAGTGCAATATATTATTTTTATCTTCGCGCACTTCCCCACCTGTCATATCTTTTCAACTCTTATAACTTTAAAAATAGTTGATCAAAATTGGTTAATCAACCAGTCAACATTTTTAGTAAAATATTCTTAATTTAATAAGTTAGTAAAATATATACAATACGTTATCAATTTTTAAATTGTATATAAAAATATTTAGTTTAGGAGGGAGGTAAAAACAAAAAATTAATGAGATCAAATTGTATAAAAATTATATGAAAAAAAAATGTAATTTCAATCAAAAGATTGTTAAAATGTATATTGCCATACTTTTATCTTTTAAAAATACAATTTTATAAAATTAATATAAAATGTAATGTACATTATTTATATTTCTATTACCTATATTCGAAGTACCTAACGACTAATTTTGCACTTTATAATTTATATGTTAAATATATGAAATGTGGTACCTGAAATGAAGATGTAATAAATACTTTTAATAGACTTTGTCAGGTTAGGTCTAGTGGTGTTTAAATAAGTAGAAAAATAATATACATGTGTATTGTTAACAAATGGAAAATAACACGGTTTTGTACTAAACGCAAAGTATTTCAAGATTTCTCATGTATAAATATATCGGTTTTAAAAAAATAAAAATTGTAATATTTCCGTACATTGATTTAAACTGCGTTAAGCAGGTAAAAGGTCTTCACCAATAAATATAAATTTAAGTAATTTCAAAAAAAAATAGTATTAAAAAATTCACTTCGATGACAATGTATAAGTATCTCACGAGGAATTGTTAATTCAAAAATCTCTTTATTTATTACACTTTATACATTTTCATTGAATATAATGATTAAATATATGAAACGCATATCCTACATGGGGATGGCATAATTTTAACACTCTAAGTGCCAAGCTAGAATTGAGTAATAGAGTAACTCTTAAAGTGTTAAAAAGGCTCGTGAGGAATTGAAATTTATTAAACAAAGTTCCGCGTATGGTTGAAACCCGTTGGAGGTGAATTGGGGTTGGAAATTCCGAGAGACAGTGGCCTCTCATAAATTTAAAGTTGTACCTACATAAGCAGAAAAATATTGTGTACTTGTATTGTTTAAATAATATTATGTTTTTATATTTAACCAAAAATATATGATGGTGACCTAAATACGAATTTATATTATTGAAAAAAAAAAACAACATACATATTTTGTACTATTACATATTTTTGTATAGCGATACCAAATTATCGGATTTTATATACCACAGGAATGCTTCTTGATAGGATACTAACGAATAAACATGTTTTTGTTGAACACCAATATATTTCAAACTATGTCATTTTGAATATTGTCTCAAATGGCTAAATTATCAACTAACCTAATCAAATAGACCCTAATACTAAAAATACATTTTTAAGCACATTATTGTCATTAGGTACAATACTTTTATCGATACTTGTATTTATACTATTACAGATTCGCATCGTAGCGTTTAAATAAATGTAATTGTATTACTTGCAGATGCAATTATTCATATTTGCGACCTTGCAGCCCTAAGATGCTCCGTCCCCATTATGGCCTGACCCTTCAGTACTGGCTTTTCTTTATACAAAGGTACTTTATCTTTTACTTTTGATGCTAAAAGTAATTTCTGTTGGAATTTATATTATGCGCACATTTATGGACTATCTATAAAATATTTTGCACGTGTAGTGTTCAAATAATAGCATTCAAATTGAACTGTACATTGTTAAGCGGCTACATTTTTGTATACATATTTTGAATGTATATATTATTGTTGTATCTTCCATATGATGTCACCAATATAATACTAAACTATTGTTCAATGATATTATGTTTGGACCTTCCTTCATTCTTTTTAAAAAGAGTTTAATAACAATGGAAATAAAATCAAGCATTCCTAACTTAATTTGGGTAAGTTAACCGTTGTAATCATATGAAAGAAGCCTTGAACAAATAATAAAATGTCCAGAATAATAATATTAATACGGAGGTAATAAGAAAAAACATTTAAGTTACAAAAGCAAAAAAGCCAAAACTGTAGAGTAGGGGAATAATGGCGGCGGAGCATAGTGGAAACGGGAAGGTTACAGGTTTACAGGAATTATTACAACTGAAAGTGATAAAATCACTTTCGAATAAACGCTTTGATGCGAAATAGTAGTTAGTAAGTTAAAACCGGTTTTTAAAAGAGTGTATTTTTAATAGGTAACCATTTTCGTATGTACACTCAAAAGTACATTAAGAAAATATTTTTATATATATATATATATATATATACAAGTAGAACGTAGATTTAGAATGGAATAGCCCACAGGGAAAGCAAGAATAATCCACCACTTTGAATTAAAAAAGTCTTGTTTTGTTTATTTAATTAAAGAAAACAATTTCAATTCAAAATCTGGCCACCCTACGAGACGTTATCGTTTGCACCTAGAAGTAATTTTTTATCTATCTCCGAAATGGCTATTATTTATTATAAAAATTGTGTATGTTTTAAAATGTAAAAGTTTTGTATAAATTGTGCTAAAAATAATTTTGCATGGTCAAAGCTTCATAAAAATCCAAATGTATACTTTTATACATTATTTTTTGATCAATAATATAATTTTTCCTATCAATTATTGAATTTTGTGACCAGAAGTTTTTTTTGTTTAGTTGAAATATTGAAAGCATTCCTATTCACGTCATCGTGTCGAACCATACTTTTTTTTAAGTTAAAAACTACATTGGGAAAACAAAATAAATAAAGTCTCAGCTCCAACCAAAGTTTTAGGTTTTAGGTTTTAAGTTTTAGCAAAAATACCAAACACCTACAAATTTACAATGCTTAGTCATATCATGCCGATGCAAACATATTTTAATTGTTCAAATTGTTCACGTATGTGCGTTAGTGTTTAAGAACTATTGACAATTTAAATACCTTACAATGTTTATACACCTCTTCGGTAAAAAAACATTCTATCATGAGTATATATCATGCTATCGGTTGATATTAATATATTAAAATTAATAAGAGTTTATAATGGATTCATATTAAAAAAAAATTAAAATATTGGATAAGAAAATTGTTTTGGTTTCTCTTGATTTTAGTTAAAATATAGTGGACTTGACAAAATAGGTTAACAGCCAAAAGGTCATAACAGGTTAACTGTTATAATTATTTATTTTTATTTTTTGTAAATTTTTGATAGCTTAACAATGATATTAATGAAAATTATGTTGTAAATTCCATATTTTGTTTGTTTAGTTCGGAATCAACCGAAGACGATGATGTAACTGTAGAAATAACTACAGAATAGGAAATTGACTGTCAGTTGAATTAGGCAGTCATTGAGAATCGTACCCGTGTTTTGGAAATTGATATAAGTGTTTCACATAAGTTTTTCTAGTACACTTAACGACAATCCAGCTAAATTAGTTTTAAAATTGTATTATTGTTAAATGTTAATATGATTATATATTATTATTTATTAATCATTCATCGATTATGTATTATTAGGTATAATCATTTTTAAAAATATAAGGAATTGTTAAAGTACCGGTGTATTATAATAATGCTATATTTTAAACTACATACATGTAATAAATAAATAAATTCAAGTACTCCTAAACAGTTGTGTTATAAATAAAATAGTTTAACCCATATATTTGATTTATGTACAACATAAATAATTAGAAAAGTTGAATGTTATTTGATAAGTAATCTCGTTATATATTATAAATATATCCACAGGGCGAGCCATCCGATGTAAGACACTCATTATTTTCTTCTCAACCGACTCATGCCAATTGTAGATAAAGAATTAATCATAGAACAAGTTGGTTTCAGACTAGGGAAATCCTGTACCAGTCAAATACTTAACTTGACTCAAAATATCAAAAATGGATTCGAAAACAAACAAATTACGGGCATGGCTTTCGTTTGCTGCCGACAAGTCAACGAAAGCCACGCCCGTAATTTGTTTCCTTTGTCCGGTAAATACAATGCTTAAGTTGTTGTGGTGATGTGCCCCATAATATTTTTTATCATGTTTAAAAATGTTAATAGAAGTAACAAAATGCTGTCATTAAACTCGTAGCTGATAGATAAATAATTATACATTTGACGATTTTATAATATTGAACTCTGGTTAACAGTGAAGTCGGTTTATAGCTAAATTACAAATGCTAATTCTAATTTAATACTATTTGAATTAATATACAAATCTTTACATCAACATACCTTTTATTACACAATTTGTATAACACCGAGTTCAGTAATTTATTTTATTACAATACAAACCTAATATGATATCGGTTGAATGTCTCTGAAAGAAGTTTCATTTCATCCGCGCGTACTAGTAACACGCACTGTTTTTTTAAATTTTTTAAATTGTTTACTATTCGAATATGATTGTTACAATGATATCTAATAAAGGGCCGAAACTTGTATAGCTTAATACACTAAGGAACTGAAGGTAAAATATAATTACATAATATTTTTATACTGAAACAGTGCAATAAATAATAATTGATGTGCAGAAAGAAAACAATGAAATAAACGTTTAAGAAAACTTTAGATTTTCTAAAATGTATTTTACATATATAACTATAGAATAAAATTGATTTTCGGATGTATAAAATAACCGGATTTGTTTTCTTATAAGTTGCTATCTATACAACCACAACGTCATTCATTTGTTTTGAAGCCAACAAACGTGAAACATTTGACAGACTGGTCCAAATTTCCTTAACATTCGACGAAAACGCTAGTAATCGATTTATATTTTCTTGACCATCATTAATGTCGATATTGATATCCATTTCAGAAACATATTGTTCAATCATTTCGACATCAGGTGAATCGTATGTCATTACTAATATTGTATGATCTGGTATCGAAAGTACTATTTCATCTACTTTGGCTTTAGACGGTCCTTTCTGCAAACCCAAATAATATTGTTCTACTTCTATTATACGAATAAGTGTATCTTTTTTAATCGAAGCATCGCCTTCGAAGTACTCTTCAAAATATGCCAAAATCGATCTATACACTAGTACTACTCTCAGCGGCATATATGAAGTGATTACTAACCTTAATGCGTCGAGCAATGCGTTCAACTTATTAGAATATAGTAAAAAATTGTTGTATGCCGTACTACTTTGAATAATTGTTTTTAGTTTCTCATAGGCTACAAAAACAATGACTTTATTCATGGTCAGCTGATATTTGCACAGGTATTTGGGGTTTATATTATTCTTGACAAAATCCACGATTTCCGGTAATCTCTTGATATGGCCATCCCACGAAACGTTGATGTCGAGCAACATTGATAAACTGTTATGTTTGGCCAAAGCCTTATCGAAAATGTTTTTCATTAACAAACTTTCAACTGTATAATCGTTTCTATCCTTTTGGGTTTCGGCAGTTTTGTATTTTTTCAAATTTTTTTCTGCGAGTTGGTTGACACATTCTAAGAGTCGTGTCTTGTCTTTATCGACCTTAAACGTGCTACAGTGTTCGGTTAACAGATTAAAAGTGGCATTTGTAAATTCTTCACGATTTGATGGCGTAGAACATCTATGTACCGTGTAATGTTCGATCAGGTTGATGATGAATCGATGAGATCGTTTCAACGTATCCAATTTAGAAACCACCCCGTCTATGTCCACAGATCCCTGTTCGGTAAGCGGTACTTTGCTATTGAGCAGATTACCGTTGCTGAAATATAGTTTCATTGCTAGAATTGAGTCAATTACGTTGCGATTGGCATTGTTGTATGGCCTAATCGAATCCAAAGACTTAACGATAGTACTCAACGAATGGTCGAGCTTTTCTCCTATCGATACGATAGATTTTACCATAGAGTTAAAACATGATTGCAATCGCTTGGACATGAGCAAATTATTTGCACCCAATGTTATTAATTCGCACTGCGATATGATATAATCATTTAATATAAAATGAACAACGACGACAAATGAAAACTGACAATTGTTCTGTTTTAACGATTTCAAGATTGGTTTTGCTTGCTCTAATTGTCCATTCTCTTCTTTTCCCATTAGTTTATATTTATATTCAGAAGTGTCATACTGCAAAAATCCCACCTCTTCGAATTCATAATCACACAAATTTGTATTTATCTCTCTAACAACTTTTACGTCAGATTCCATGGCTTTTATACCTTTCGTAAATCGTTCCAAAAGCGTGGTAAAACTTTCAACGGTTCTTGATTTTTGATACTTCCGTGAGTACTCAACTCTTTCCTTAATTTCAGTACTATTGATTTGCGAACCCGAAAAAATTGTGTTAAACGCTTTTTTGTTGTTTGTGTTAATTGTTCTTTGATACATCACGTTCCTCAATTTCACATGTAACAATCCGGGAAAATTCAAAATGTCTATGGCGTTGGTTACAATTCTATCTGTATGTGAATCAAGAGGTTTACCCGTCTTTTCGGATGAGTTTAATATGTCTCTAGTCAAATAAAAAACTGTCATAGCTATGCCCTGGAACACTATCGTTTGGCTTTTTGTCACGTTCTCTGAATGAATATCCTTCTTGTATTCTGAGTAATGACTACGTATACTGATAAAGTTGAGTCCATTGTCCAAACGTATGGTTCCTAATCTACTGAATAGGTCGTCGGGATTGAACCGAATTTCCGAAACTTTAGTCAAAAACAACGTTTCCGGCTTAAAGTATTCGCGTTTGAAGTGCGTTTCTGGTAAGCTGAATTGGTAGACAAGTTTGTTGTCACGAATGTCCATTTCGTCGGCTCGATCGCCATCGAATGCCTTCCAAGAACAATTGCAGACCGCAAACGACTCGATCAGGTATCGCGTGTACAACTTCATTTCAATGTACTTTTTGGCGAAGTTCAACTCGATTTTGTCTTGTGGTTGCGACGTGCCGTACGCGGATTTTTCTATTCTGATGCCATTCACAAAACAAGTAAACCGACATGGTCGCGTTCAATGCGTTTTTGTCGGCTCGTACGCCGAATGCTTTTGCAAAGTCCAACGGTGTGGTTAACATTTTTAAAGAAACCGCCAGCCACTGTTTGAGTTCATATTTAACGGCGTGCACACATCTGAGAAACCGGTTTAAAGCTATCCAATTTTTATCGGCATTTGCCGGTAATTCCTTTCGCATCTCCTCTACATTTAGCAAGTTCGTAATCCATCTTTTGTATGAATTGCATTATTTGCGAGCAACACAGCGCAGTAACAGACATGTCGGCTATAACTCGAATGTTGTCACTGTCAACACTCCATTCGGTTGGATTTGGGCCGAACATTTTACTAAGGGACGTGTTTTGGTTGTCTTTACGTATGTCGACATTCTTGAGAATGTCCAACCCGGGTATTTGAACCGATTCGCCGTCGATCATTACTACATCTTTTTTCGATAACATCATAGTTGGTATTGAACAAATAACGCTTAGTATAATTACCGGGGAAATATTCGAAGACGTCATTTTGGCAGGAAGACGGCTTGATTTTTTCTTTGTTAATTGATCTGCTATGTCGAATGCGTTTGAATAATGTGTTTAGTATAATCAATAAGAATACTCTTCGCCTAAAAACGAAAATTCATGTTACTTCGTGTTGTGTTCGACATAAATATTGATTTGAAATATTACTGTTTAAATAACTTGTCGACCAAACACTTGTCAATGTGTCATGCATAATATTATACGTTTTAGAAAAACAAGATAGCTACATATTGCATTTTTTAAATAAAAAATACATTTTCTGTAGAAAATGTTAGCGGCTGTAAAATTATAACAACTTACGTTTGACACAATTCACCTCACTCATTCAATTCATAGTCTGGAATTTAAAATTCTGGGCATATTACTACTATTGGAATTTGTTTAAATCAATTTGAAGAAAATTATAATTTTACCAATTACCGTGTCGATGGTTAAGAGGCACTTAATAACTGAAACTATTTTTAAGTAAAATACCACAGGAATTTTTTTTTTTTATACATGACACTACGCATATATACAGTGTTAATTTATTATATTTATATTTTCTCCTTAAGGACAAGTCACGTTATTTTAAAATATTTTACTTTAATTACTAGGTCATATAGAGCCAAAAAATTTCGTTCTAATAGAAAATATTTACTTTATATTCGGCTGAATTATATGTTTAGCTAATGGACCGATAAAAACGTCTTAAATAATGTAGACTTACAATTTTTTCCGGTTCTTAGACAACTTATCTGAAAGTACGGATTAAATCGGTAAAAAGAAGTAAGTCTAATGTGTTCAAGGTTTTTTTCTGATATGTTCTCACAACTGTTATTTCGTCATATAACGGCAGGCGAGTTTATGATGTTATACGTGTACATTGCCAAAAATTTAAAGACTCATTTTTTGTTTTCAATACGAGCAATTGAATATAATTTAAACATATGCCGTTTTTTATGCTGATGGTGTTCAATAATTGGTATTAGGTAAACGGGTTTAATACAGAAAAAAACCACTTAACCATCAAAATTATGACTACATATTTTTTTTTACATTAATAAATATAAATGAGACTTATTTCTTAAATCAATAGACATAAACCAACTGGGTTGTTTTCTTCCACAGCCGAGCAGTTTTATACGGTTGTGGATTTTTTTTTCGTTACCTGGTTAAAATGCATCTTCCACCCTGGAACTGTTCGATATTTTAATTTTTTTTTTATTATTATGTAAAATATAAAAACCGTGTTACAAGAAATATGAAACCCGTTTCTAAAAACATAATATAATAAGTCACTAACGACGAGAAAAAACAAAATACCTATGAATACAGTAATTTGTAAATTGTATTTATAATACAGATTGTATGCAGATTGTAGGTAATAAATTTAAAATTAAAAGAAATAAAGCTGTTAACTCGATAAAAGTGCGTGTATAAACTGGCTTAGTTAAAATGTGTTAGGTAACTTTTTATTGTAATTTGTATTCTGGTCAAGTGGCACTGCTGAAAGCCTTCCTATTCCTTCATTATTGAATATTGTCACTGTATCTAATCATCACACTTGCTGATTATACATATTTGTATAGATTGTAAATATAGAAAATTGTTTAATTTTAAAAAAAATAACTTTTTATTGAATTTATATTTGTAAAATATGTTATTCGCGTAACGTGCAGACAAAATTCAAACAATAAATGTATAATTATAATATAATTTTGGCCTAAGAGAAAAAATTCTAGAAAATCAATTTGTTTGTAGTTACTCAATCAATCGACCAGCTCCCGTTTATAGAAAAATATAAACTGTACCAAACACAAATGGTATATAAACTTATTTAATGTGTATACATTATACCGGGTGATTTTTTAACTATGGACCAGTCAACAACTTAGAAGATATTAGATTTTTTGTTTGAAATTATTTTATTGTTATTAGTTGGGACAAATTTAATATATATTTTTTTTCAACTATAACTCCGTCCCTTATATGTTAAAATCTTATAAACTTGAGTTTTCTTAATAGTAACGTACATATTTCATTAACTTTTTGAGTTAAGAATAATTTGCTGAATATTTTGACTGGTCGATAACCAGTTTTGGATAATTAGTTTACAAGTTATTCAATTTTAAAAGTTATGACGGGAGGGGAAGGCGGTTGAGTAATGCGCGCAGATAAAAACATCTCTACTCTCCACCCTTCCACCCGTCCTAATTTTTAAACTTGAAAACTAATTATCCAAAACTGGTTATCGACTGGTCCATAGTTAACCAATCACCCTGTATATAATAGATGTTCTTAAGATATAGAATAAATATCAAAGTCCTACATCTAAAAAATGAATAATAAAATAAATATATATTATTATATTATTAATTATTCATTTATTTTGAAATATTATTATATTTGAAATAACAATATAATAATATTCTGATTTTTTTGTTGTATAATATTATATTAGAAATGCATGAACTACTTTGTTATAAGATATTTAATACAGAACACTTTTAAACAATATACAATATTATTATAATGAAGTACAATTTTTTAATCTATCCCAACCTTAAACGCCCTCACCTCCGCCACCCCAACCAACGACCAAACGGTTTTGGTGTAAGAGTTTGCATAGGTAAAACAAACTTATTGCAAGAGTGTAATACTTACATTTTGGATTCATACTGTGTAAAAATTGAATAGTGTGGTTGTTTTTTAATTTTAAAAACCATAAGTATATTTTGTCAATAGAAAAAACTAACACACTAAAAAATAGTCACGAAACGTTTAGAAAGTTATTTTCCTAAAGGTTTTCCATTAAATTAATAACGATATTTTTTAGAATTGTCTCTGTTTGCGCAGTCACTGTAGTATGAATGTATTTGACATAAGGTTAGAAAAAAAAATGATTTTGAACAGTTTACAGTAAAATTGCATAGGTATAAAAACCGTTATGTGGAAGGTTTAATCTAGATTAACCTTTTATACTTTTTTTTTTTTAGTACAAAAAAATATTAACACAAAAATGAATTTTAAGTATTTTATTTTGTTATATGTAACGTGTTTTATAAATGCGATAAATTCTATCGAGGATGAGGTAATTATAGTTTTTTCAACGTTAAATTGTACATATTTATAAAACATTTTCATTACATAAGGTGCTCAGATGCCAAACCGATTAACTCCACTTTTTTTCAAATTGCGAATAATAGCATGGTTGGATTACAAAAGTGTATAATTTTCGGTGGCCAAGATCATTGAGTATATATTGTAATATAATATATTGCCAAGATAAATAACTCCGTAGTTGAATTGTTCACCACTAGAGTGCGCTAAGTACATTGGCAATTGTACTACATACATTGTTTCCAATAACTTTAACTGCCTGTCCTGGAAAATTTAATTTTATGGAGTTAATCAGTTTGGCTTTTGAGCGCCTCGCATAGCCTTCAGAAAACTAACATACATGGTATTTTACCTGAGTTAAATCGCTTAAGTATATTGATATCTTAAAAGTAACTTTAATAAATAAAAAATAATATACACGAAAGTAAGATATTCTGAACTTTGATAGCGAATGGTAAATAACTACTTTATTAATTGACTTAGACACTAAATAAATATAACGTCAATAAAATATATTTTGATTTATATTATTTTGTGATACTAAAGATCTTAATACGTTTTTTAATCGCAAAAAGATCTTTCACTAGTACAAATTACAATTAGTACATGTTAGATATAAACGTATAACCTTTCACCATTTGTAAAACTTTCAGTTACATTTAAATGAACTACCATCTAATAAATGTTGAGCAAAATATTCTTATTTTCGTTCGCTGTAATTAATAATAAAGACGTCGATGAAAAACTTAAAAAATGTTTAAACAAGTTATTTGCATAACGCTTAAAATATAATAACAAGAATTTTATGACACCAAAATCACCAATTTTTTAGAACTTCAAATAGACAACGGTTTTTTAATTTTGTCTTTTTATGTAAAATGGCCTAAAAAAATAATCGAATTCATTCGTAATTAAAAAAAGGTTGAATTTGAGCATCTTTCTGATGTAGTATTATTAAGTACACATTATTATGTAAAAAAAAATGAATAATGGTAACCCCCTAAAAAATGTTCTACCCCATTAAAAATATGTAAATAAAATAGAATTTCTGTTATTGCATGATAATATAGGAAATATATGCCTGTTTATATATGTTAATAAACAATATTAATACAAATTAAAACACTTACTCAGTAGTCGGTACTCCATGTTGATCCATTTTAGTTTAAAAAAATATATACATTATTTTTACACTAATATAGCTGAATAACTAAAATGTATAACATAAGTGCACATGCAAGTGCTTGCAATAAATTCAACAATCTGAATGAGCCTTACCTATTTTTATCTGCTCAGTACTTAATGATTATTACATATATAGGTATATTATATAGGCAACAAATAATAATGGATATGATCAATAATTACCATACTAAAGTTTTCTATTTTTGGCTAGCTAAAAGTTTAATTCCTCCCACTGTAGGTCGCAAGTAATCATGCTTATTTTGCTTGTAGATAGATCCGGCCCTGTGTATTAATACACGTATTTATAAATAATTATATCAAGTAGGCATATATTTTATTATTCAGAAACATGATAATCTCATTGTATTTTTTTGTTTTACCAATGTTAGGAAATAACCTATCTATGGAACGCAATAAAAGGTGTCGAAAAAGACTATATAAATTCGTCCGATTTATTTGAGTATTATAGGGTGGCAGAAGATGATTTTCAAGTCTTGACACTGAATTTCGGAACCGTATGTAAGAATGATAAAGGTAATGGTAATGCAGTTTTTAACACTTGATAACTTTAAAAGTGATTATATAGGTAAACTATTAACAATAACGCTCTAAAAGAGTTGTTTAGCTTCGATGCGGAGCTGAGAAGGTATTGTAGGTATTTAGATTTACAATGATGTGTAACATATTTTATATGAAAATATGTTCATTATATTGTTAACTACGATATACATAATACGGGTAACTATGGCAATACATTTTTATAGACAGACGATCAACCCTAATCGTACCCACCCTAGTATTAAAAATAAATACCCCAGTATTATTATTTTTAAGCACAATATAATTGTCATTAGATATAATGCTTTTACCGATATTTATACTTTTATCTGTGAATGGTCTAGTAGCTTCCTTACTTATGTTTTTACTACTACATATCTACTATTACTCATTTGCATATAATACTTTTTACTGTGCTTGGTTTGGACTGTATTGGTATGTACATACTAACCACAGATTCGCATCGAAACGTTGATTTAAAAGTATCACTTACAGTCATAACAATTCCTGTTGACCTGTGACCTCCCCCGTCCCCGCTGTAGGTACCTACTGGCATTATAATTTGGATTTTCCTAGGTAAAGAAGAAGCCATACTTAATTTAACCCAATTTACCGAGATCGCTATAAAAGGCTATATACCAAGATGGCCTACAGCTGTAAGTTTTATGTAATTATTATTATGTTAATCCTAATACAAATTGAGTGCACACAACGGTTATATAATTGCGTTAAAATTAGATTAATTATCTATTAATAAAAAAATACTGAAACTGTGAATGCTAAATTTTTGTTTAAAGTGTTGACTGGTCCTTATAACAAAATAAAAAATAATTATATAACAAAAAAAAACGGCTTGCTTGGTTAGCATTTGTTAGAAGATTAAAAAAAAAAAAAATATGTTTAGGTTTATTTAGAAGAATTTAAAAAAATTGCCTCAGAAGGACCACTAGGACTCCAAATTACATACAGCGACATGAAAACATCTAAGCTAAAATACAATGTAGATGATGAATATAGTCAATATTATACTTCGGAAGAAGTAGCTGATATTATGACTGATTTCGGAGTTTTTTTTGGTAAATGTGATTTTTAATAACTACATTTTATCATAGTAAAATCATATTAGGTATGTATATTCAGTTTTAGCTAATAAGAAATAATTGACTTTTAAATATACTAATATCAAAAGCCATAATTATGTTAAATGGTCAATGGTCTTGGATGCTGAGGTTTATTATTTCAATAAATAAATATAATAATAAAAAATGTTTAAAACGTAGTAAGAATGTTTCAAACTGTTGTTTATGGCCAATCATTTCACGATATTATTGAACAATTTTATAATTTGATGTTTCGGTTATGCTGTAAACAAATTTTTATTATTATTTATGTTATGTTTGTAATTTTTAGGAGGACAACGGGTACTATTTTTCTTTGAATTTATAAGAGCAGTGAACACTGACAGTCTTCTAGAACTTGACTTAAGACTTCGTCTTTGCGTGTTGAAATGCAAAGGAAGCGATAGCCTTCGGCCTTCCGTTGTCGCCATAACAATATAAATCCATTAGATTATATACTTCTATTGCTTGATATTATTCTAAATAAAATAAATAATAAGTATAGTTAAAGAATCATGTCTATCAAAACAATGATTTTATCCTTAGTGATAGACGATACAGTGAAATATTGATATATGTACATTTCAATACTTCCAAATAAAAAAATTATTGTTATTATTATTGTGATTGGTCAGTTATTAATTGTCCTACTTTTGTAGGACCATTGTACTTGTCCTATACTGTCCTTCCACCACCAAATGTTTATTAAAACGTATAGATACAGTCAAAACGAAACTAGGATCTTATAAATTAAAATTAGAGTTAGCAAAAAGAATTTTTTATAAATAAAAAAAAACAGAACACAAATTTAAAGTAATTTGTGAAGTGTGTGATCAAGATTGAAGTATAAAATTCCTGCTTGTCAATCGATGCGACAGGAGCTTATAAACACTATTTATAACATTAAAAGTATAAGTTGAAAAAGTTAAAATTTGACTATGTTATAAACAACAATTATAGGACAACACATACAATAATACAATATCACCTTTGAAAATAGTCATCATGGAAGAATATTATCGTATTTGATGAGTAGAAACTAAATTATTGTTATGGATAAACTAACCTACTATTTTGAAAGTCAGCAACTCTCTTTAAAACGTTTACACTGGAGAACGAGAAATAATTCAACTAAACGTGTATTATGATATTTATGTAATCTGTTAAAAAATACAATTAAAATAGATTTTCAAAAATGTTTTTAGTTCGATAAACACTAGTAATATTTAGAAAAATAGAAAAAAATAATGATAACGTATTGATATATTCAGCAACTCAGTGTTAAGGATGAAAAAATCATTAAAAACAATTTGAGAACTGCAAAATTGCAGTCATAAAATGAGATTTATAATGGTTTCTTACCAGCAGAATGCACGAATACGTGTCACTTGAGGTGTCCAATCTTGGCAAAAGATTTTCCACATACACTACAGTCACGCAGGCTCTTGTCGGCATGCACGCGTTCATGGCTTTTTAGGTTTTGAATTTGTGCAAACGATTTTTCACATACACTACATTTGAATGGTTTCTCTCCAGTATGCAAGCGGATATGATTCAAGCAGCTTTCATTCAGGGCAAACGATTTTTCACAGACATAGCATTTAAAGGGTTTCTCGCTTGTATGCGTACGCTCGTGCATTTTCAGTAGACATATAAATTTAAACAGATTTCACAACCAAAACGGCCATCTTTGTTTCTAGTTATATCCTTTGCTTTTGCTGTCCAGATGATGTTTCACTGGTGTTTTTTCAACCGAGTGCTTTAGATTTTTTTCCGACTCTTTCCACAATTCGTTAATACTACAAAAAAAAAAAAATAATTATGTTACATCATGTTGTATACCACATGTTTTTAATGACATAGAAATTCGTTCAATTTTGTTATATCCACTATTTTAGCTTTGATGAGTAGCTCTTAAGGTATTGTTTTTATATATAATAAATAACAGTGATAACAGGTGGCAGAATGTAGAGGTTATAGCTGTCTCTCCCTTGTTGAAATTTGATTTTAGGCCTAAATTTTAAATATAATAATTTGGTACAAAAAAAAAAAATGATAAGTATAGTGGATGTACAAAAATCTTGAAACTAAAGATGTTTGAAGGTTTGTTATTTATAGTTTACAATTAAAGAGAGAAAACCTTACAGTAGTCATAGGTATGATGCATTTACACAGTTCCAACAAATTTCACTAGTCGTCAGTTTCTGTTGATAATTTTTCTTCTTTTTTTGGTGTGATTTAACTTATAGACCAGCAGTAGAAGAACAAGCTTACTTAATCTCAGTTAATATTAACACAACGATACATTCTTTACACTTTAGACAAGTTTGAAATAAATTAGACTATTTATAAAAAAAGTTGTAGTGTGCCGTGTTTCTAGGTTGTTTTTATCAATTTTGAATTGGTGTAATTGTGAAACCAATACCTTAGAGGTCTGCATTGAAGTTAAAATTAGCAATATTAAACTATCTAGTTTGTCTAATTGTAATCAACTTGCTTTTAGCTTAACAACAAGTAACATAAAATATATCGGATGTATATTTTTTTTATCCGTGTTTATTTTCTACATCATTTTTTCCAGTTCTCACCAGGATAGTTGAATTCATATGAAGTAATTGTTTTGTGTAATGATCTAGGTACCTATATTCTTTAACTTAAAACGGTAAACTATATTTTGACCAAGATGTATACTTTGACTTAACTGAACTATTGGTTCGTTGCGTTGTTGCACGTTTTGTTTGACACTTAAAAACAATAGATATAACTCAGAAATAGTATAGAAAAACTAATACCAGCAAGATTCATGTTGTAACACAGAATAATTAAATATTTATTAAAGAATAAACTGTGGTAGTAATGATATGATGCTTGATAACGTTTCTGATTAGTTGATAAGATGGATTACTTACTACCGTGGTCATAGTTAATAAATAATAGATTAATAAGACAATATGGGCCCGGTTTTAAAAATTAAAAATATTCTACCCATGATTTAAGTAATATGTTATTTTATTAAATTTTATTTAAGCCATGGTTGTACCTTGGATCTCGAATTAATTACAGAAAATTAACGACGGAGAACATTGATGCGAGTTTGAATTTTGATTTCAATGAGTAAAAATGTAAATATCTTTTTGCTATTTATTGTACACTATGACATATCGCCATATTATAAATAATTAAAACAATTGAGATTACCTAGGTATACTTGATGTAGTTTTTTTTGTAATAGGTTTGGCGACAAACTTGTTAATTTTCTCCATAATGACATAAACTTCTGGTTACAACATAAAATAAACAATCTGCATTTTACGTAGCTATGTTTAGGGGAAAACAATTAGTGAAACAAACGTTGTCAATAAATGTTTCTCGACAAATTATTTACGAATTAAAAATTCTTAATATTGTACTTGTTTTAACTTTAATTCAGATTATGTCGAATACCCTAACCGAACTGCTAGTAGGATAGGAGGACTGTCATGTCAATGTAATACCTATGTTAATAGCGCCTACATGATGTTAAAAATAATTATAAAAATTGTCAAAATTATCAATTAAATCGATCAAAATTTGTATTAAACAGTGTTTAGAAAAAAAAATACAAATGTTAAAAAAAAAAATAACAAAACAATACAATATGTCCAATAATAATAATACATTAAAAATATAAATAAAACATGTCAAACAATCACTAAGAAGTCTGCAGGGTAAATACATATATTATATAAACCTTTAAGATTCTCATGCCGGTGGACCGCATTTGTGTTTTTTGAGGTGGGGTTGTTGAGAAAATGTCTTTGAGCATATATCACATTTATAAGGCTTTTCTCCAGTATGCACGCGTTTGTGTATAATGAGGTTTTTTCTTTGAGAACATGTTTTTGAGCACACGTCGCATTTATAAGGTTTTTCGCCAGTATGCATGCGTACGTGTCGTGTTAAGTTGGATTTTTGAGAAAATGACATTAAACACAAATTACATTTATAAGGCATTTCACCAGTGTGCAAGCGTTTGTGTATTCTGAGGTTAGAGTTCTGAGCAAAAAGCTTAAAGCAAACGTCACATTTATAAGGCTTTTCTCCAGTGTGTACGCGTTTATGTATTATAAGTGTTTCATTATGTTTAAAAGACATTAGGCATACATCACATTTGTAGGGCTTTTGGTCAGTGTGCACGCGTTTGTGCGTTGTGAGGGACGAATTTTGATTAAAAGACCTGAGACACACATCACATTTATAGGGCTTCTCTCCAGTGTGCAACAGTTTGTGTTGTGCGACGTGGCTTTTTCGAGAAAATGACGTTAAGCATATATCGCATTTGTAGGGCTTTTCTCCAGTGTGCACTCGTTCGTGTTGTCTGAGTTTTGAGCTTGTAGAAAATGACTTTAAGCATACAACACACTTGAAGGGATTTTCCCCAGTGTGTATGCGTTTGTGATTTGTGAGTTTTGAGTTTTCAGAGAATGACTTTAAGCATACAACACATTTGTAGGGTTTTTCTCCAGTGTGTACACGTTTGTGGGTTGTGAGGTTGGATTGTACAGAAAAGGACTTTGAACACAAATCACAGCTGTAGGGCTTTTCACCGGTGTGCATGCGTATATGTCGTGTTAAGAAAGACGCATTAGAAAATAACTTTGAGCATATAACACATTTGAAGGGCTTCTCTCCAGTGTGCACGCGTTTGTGTTTAGTGAGTCCTGATTTTGAACTAAACGACTTTGAGCACAAGTCACATTTGTGGGGCTTTTCTCCAGTGTGCACTCGTTTGTGTGATGTTAAGGAAGAAGTATCAGAAAATGACTTTAAGCATATAACACATTTGAAGGGCTTCTCTCCAGTGTGCACGCGTTTGTGTTTAGTGAGAGAGGAACTTAAAGAAAATGATTTAAGGCAAACATTACATTTGTAAGGCTTTTCACCTGTGTGCACGCGCATGTGTTTTACGAGGTCGGCTTTATCAGAAACTGATTTTAAACAAACATCGCATTTGTAGGGTTTTTCTCCAGTGTGCAAACGTTTGTGTATTGTGAGTGTGGATGTGTGAGAAAATGACTTCGAGCACACATAACATTTGTAGGGCTTTTCTCCAGTGTGCACACGTTCGTGTATTTTGAGATAGTATTTTTTAGGAAACGACTTTGAACACACTTCACATTTATAGGACGGACTGATGTTAATTGGTTTACGAGAACAGTGTTTGTTCGTAGAACTTTTGTGGGATTTCATGATATGTAAAGTTATTTGCGTTTTAGTGGTATACGACATTTGACATAAATAACATTGGAATAACCGACCGCTTGTTAAACTGCTATAATTCGATGCTGTTTGTTTATTGTAATCTGTTTCAATCCTTGATTCGAAATAACAATCATCAGTTTTATTCGCCTCATTTCTCGTACATTTGTTCCTACAACAAAATATTATTGAAAAATAATTAACAATGGCGAAATAAAAAAATTAATTAATCTCATAATTCTATATTATTACTATACAGTCTTATTTGATTTTTGAACTAAACAAACGGACTGATAATACAAGTCCAGCTTCATAAATGTGAGTCATCCAGTTGTTGGATGTTGATACAATATTTTTGTAATTTTAATGGGAAAATGTTATGTTTTCAAGAAAACTCTTTTATTCCTTTATGTATAAGAATAAAACTTTTTCTCAAATTCGAAATCAGTTCTATAACTTATATAAATTATAGAACATAAATTGTTGGACCTCAAATTAGACAGTATGTAAATAATGTGTGACTTTAAGAACAATCAATTGGTATTTTCATTTTAAGTTGAGAACAAATGATAAGTTAATATATTAAAAAGAACACTTAGCCTTACATAAAAGTATTTTCAACGACTTGTTTTCCAGTGCTTTTCTGGTTTGACAATTGTGCACTATGTGAATGTGTGATGTGTCGGGCAATTTTCCTTTTTGTAGAAAATGACATTTTGCATATATCGCACTCAAATGACTGTATCTCCTCCAAACTGTAATTTGATGTTTGTACATCCAAAAGAACATTTTTTTCAATTTCAATCACAGACTCGAAGCAAAGTCCATTTACTAGGTCAACTTCGACTTTCACTATTTTTTCATTGCAAATTTCTCCGACACTAGAAACAAAAAATATATGTTTTTTAAAACTAAAAATGTAATAAAGAATATCTCCTATGAATTTTAGCATATAATTATGTACTAGCTACTACCAGTGGAATAAAAGGTTTGTTAAAATTATTATTTACAAAAAAAAACTGGTATAAGCAACAGCTAACTCCAAAAATATGACCATTTATTGATATTAGGAGGTGTTACTACGCACGTTTCGGTTAGTTAGGTCAATAGCCGTATTCTTTTATTTTTTTTTATTTATTTAATATTTATATTTTAACTAAATCTGTGCAACTATATATGTTTCTTTCTTCCATTTCTACGAATTTGTGTCCCGTCAATGGAAGTACTTATTGTTGCTTGTAAAAATGTAACGCTTCAGTGCCAAATTTTTTCAATACTGAAATACCTATACCGGGTGATTGGTTAACTATGGACCACTCAATATCTTAGAAGATATTAGACTTTTTTAATTATTTTTTTTTTGTACTATTATAGTTATTAGGTGGGACAAATTTAATGTATTTTTAAAAATTTTAACACCATCCCTTATGCGTTAAAACCATATCAACTTTAGATTTTTAAATGGTAACCCCCAATTTTTTTTTGATGATCGTGTTTATTTTTTTTAAATTTAATTTTAGGCGTAAAAACTAGCTAAATCGATTGAGTAGTTAACGAGCTACACAGTTTTAAAATTAAAGGGAGTGTAAAAAATAAATTAAATATCTTGGAGACGCTAACATATTATGTGACTACTCTCTGTTATTATTTATTGACAATTAACTTTGACAATAGCTATTGTAGCGTTTAAAAATCATAACCGTACCAAACACTATTTACTTTAGGTAAATAATTCACCGATAGTAAATAATAATGATAACCGCTATATCGACTGACAAATATACCACCACTACACACTTTTACATTTATTTTGTAAAATAGTAGGTATGTTTTATTTTTTATCAATATCTTGTGTATATTTTTCCAGCATTTAGCAATTATTTGTTTTGGTTAATTTGACACATTTTGTTTATTCATGCGATTTGTACGTCTTAATTTCATAGTATATTATAATAATATAGTATCATAACTTACTAGAGTCTAGATCTAGGAACTTGTCAACATTTATTGTGTTTTAAATAATAACATTGATATTAAATATCCATAATCAATGTGAATACCAAGATGGAGTTTTGCTCAAGTGACAAGTCTATAAAACCTAAAACCTTACTTATAAAATGTATGCACATTAAATATCAAAATTAAAGGTACTTATAATAATAATATGTTATTTAAAATAAATATTATTATAATTTGAATTATGCTTGATGATTTTTTAATTAAAACTTTTATTTTTACAGTATTATGTCTTTGTTCTGAGAAACTTATAAATGTGTAGTTTTGTGTTTTAACATATTGGTATCTGAATTCAAAGAAAAAATATAAAAATTTTTATGATAAAATTGAATCTTCAATCATCGTTTACTGAATCAATAATAGGTAAGATAATGTATTTATTGATATAGGTGTATTGTATAAGTACATTTTTTTATTAGAAAAATATAATTAATCTTTTTTTATTATTCATGAACATATAAAATGTTGTACATAATACATTTTTTGGATTACTTATGTTTATCATACTTAATATGTTTAATTATAATGTGTTACTTAAAAATTAACGTTTAACTTAAAAATTATCATACTTGTATAATTATAAAAAATATATGTGTATACTGATATTTGTTGCTTAACCATATGATTATTTAAGTATCTAAGAAACTTATTTAATTTATTTTAATTATATGTTTCAGTATGTTCAATATTAATATGGACTATCTCAACTTAAATTGATATTTGTTATTGTCTACAACTACACTACTACCAACGTCAAATTTGGTGTATTATATTATTGTAGTCAATCAGTCTAAACTAATTCCATCAATACATTGTCGAATGTTGTGGTATTTAATTTTCAGTAAATTTATAAGTGTTTTATTTTAAGGTAAAATATATAAGATCATCAGCTTGCAATAATTTAGTTAATTTCTATGAATTCATCACTAACAATTTATTATTATTATTATTTTTTTTTTAGTTACTGTGGCACACTATTGCAGATAACAGTTTTCCATTAAGTCAGTAAGAAGAATAAGATGGATTCACAAGTTCAAATTAAATATTAGACAACTATATATATTTATTTATTCAGCTAAAAATGTAATTCAATAAAATAATTTAAAAGTACTTTATCATTTTAAAAGTGACATAAAGTTTTTAAACTCTAAGTATTTAAACACACATATACTTAACATATCTATAATTATTATACATTATTTATTAATTATTAATGATGAATTCTTTATTTAATATTAATTTAATCTAAAATGCTGCTGAGAATGTTAATATTTCTAAAATATGTTATTGTCTTAATCCAAATCTTGAAATTATTTTCATGATGGCATAGTTTTGGCATTAGCTATTACAGAATTTATTGACAATTTTCTAGTGGTTTACGATTAAGTTTTTATAAGTAATAAAGTAAATAAAATTATAAAACACAAAATAGAAAGAAAAAAAATGTTAACTTTTGGATTAAGTGTAAAAAAGTAAATTGAATGAATATACTTATAAATATTTTTTAACTTAAATATGTAAATGGAGATGGATTTCTTCTAGTGGGAAATCATCAAACAAACTTTACCGCCCTAGGTAACTTCCTATAACTACATCACTATATACAGCAATATGTTGTACCTCTATTATTTACAAGTTAATTATAGATATGTTAATTTTATTTAGTCTTAGTTTTTTAATATGATTTAGCAAATAAAAATGTTTATTCGTATCTTATAAGCGTATTATTTATCTTGTTACTTGTTTTTTTATTTTACTATTATCATAATAAACATAACATAATATAGTATTTAAATGTTTGTTAGTAATATTATTATTAAATTTTATGCTTATGACTGTTAAAAAAGCCGTACAAAAACAAAAAAAATTGTACTTTATCATTCACTCTAAATTTTTGCTTATACCTCGTACAACGAGAAAAACAACCATTTATTAAATAAGAAATATACTTTTACTGTTCATATGAACACATTAAGATAAGTAAGAATAGTCAATACTATGAAATATATACAGTATAGGCTTAAGGTGGTAATATAATAAAGAGTTAATAAATAAATACAGCTTTTAATAATTAAAAATACTGAACTAGAAATAGTTAAAATTGACGCGTTACAACTTTAAGTTATAAAAATGAAAATTTATTTTACTGCACAAGTATTGGATGAACGTATTTCTAATGGAATCCTTTGTTATCTAAACATTTTAATAAACACAATAGATGCCTTATAAAGATGTTGTTTGACATCTTATGTACCTATCATAAACCAGTTCGAACAAAAATGCTAAAATAGTTTCTGTACATATTAAGTTTAGTTTTTGTTTATTTCTGTATATATTCTGTACATATTATCTATTAACTGTATGTAATACAATATTATACTAAAAAAACAAAAAATTAAATGTTATTTATTAGTTTTTTTAAAAATATTTTCACTAACAGAATTAATAATTTGACTAGTTAAGACACCAGTACAAGTAATACTTATTAAGACCAAGACGCTAAATATTTAAAGTAAAACCCAAGACGCTAAATAACCATAATAATTGAAAAATTAGAATAATGAACTTTTTGATTAGTTTTCAAGTAGTCGTATTTTTATAATAATTTGTTCTGTGTTGATATTAATCTACGCTAGTAACGAATTGTTTTGGTAGAACCACGGTATATACTCTATATAAGACCGTGATTAGACCACGGTAACCTATGGTTGAAATTGAAAAAAAAAAACTATTTACTAGGGCTTATAATATTGTTTGTTAACAGCAGCTAATGCCTAATATTCAATACGTACAGGTACACCGCACCGCTAGGAACACTACAGAAAAAACAGATAAGAAGACATTACCCATATAATATTATTATAGATTTATTATTAGTTCGTTTTCATTGTGACCGACGACCGTCAACTATTAACTTTAATCTACAACCGTATCGTTAATCAATCTTATTTTGTGAAACGTGAGATCCGGCGATAAACAATTTTTTTCTTTAGTTGTAAAACTTATAAAAGCATCTCATATAAGCTAATATTATAATATTGTAGTACTAAGCTATAACTTTGAAAGTACTTGTCTGATTTAGATAGTTTTTACGCCTAAAATTAAATTTAAAAAAAATAAACACGATCATCAAAAAAAAATTGGGGGTTACCATTTAAAAATCTAAAGTTGATATGGTTTTAACGCATAAGGGATGGTGTTAAAATTTTGAAAAATACATTAAATTTGTCCCACCTATTAACTATAATAGTATAAAAAAAAAAAAATTAAAAAAGTCTAATATCTTCTAAGATATTGAGTGGTCCATAGTTAACCAATCACCCGGTATATTATATTGTATAGATTAAATAACTAGGAAAATGGGACAGATAATTAAAAAAGTAAACATCTGAAAAATCCCGTTTGTAAATTGCTATTATGATAAATAGCAATTTCTTAAATAACTATAATAAAGGACGCCATTTAAATTAAATGTAATTTCTCTAACAAAATAAAACTATATTATAAGTATGTTGCATATTTGGTACAAAGGGTCACTGATAGTTTAGTCCAAAATGTTGTAACATTATCATATAATTTATCTACTAATTAATACTATTATTTTATACATAAGTTTAGCCACACAACAAAAAAAACACACGTTCACCACATTTATTAGATAAGAAATTAAGTATATAAACTAAAATCTATAAATAAAAAAGCAATAATTATTACTAGCTGGAAATCTATATGCTTTTGCAAAATATAATATGTAAATTCTGTAATATTACATACTGGCAAATAGTATGGAAAAGTAAACATTAAGCATTTTAATAGTATAACATAAACCGAACCACAAATAAAAACTGTATTATGGTTTGGTCCAAGTATGCCCAAAATCGAACAGATCTCTATCAGACCATCCTGTTATTAACACACCACATTATAATGTAACAGTAACTGTTTTGTATCAGAAAGTACTACTTTTTTTCAAATTTAAGGAAAATTACAAACGCGTTATTTATCATGGAATTCCTACCGCTATATTAATTATATTATTATTATTTTTCAACAAAATGTATTTAAAATATTTTAATTAAAAAATGACATTACTTATATGTGTTTTGGTTGATATTTTTTTGAGGGTTGTTGTGGGTTGTCAGACAATTCTTGTAAGTTTTTTCAATGTTATTCGGTTTTGTTTTTTTCACTAAGGATCCGGTAAATTGCTCGTTTAATTCATCATTTTCTTCCTCTATTTTGATCACAGTCCCGCAGTTATAATTATCCATTATAATTATAATTCTTAGCTAGTTCTTCACTTCTTTAACTCTGGAACACAAATCATATTTTTAAAAATAAGTATAAGTGAACTAAACTGACAATGCAAGTACATAATGAAAGATAATCTCCAGTTGTCTAGATTCTATATACACGCATAGTAAGCTAAATATTACATACCTATTACACCATTTGTACGTAAAAATATTAAATATCATGTGTCCGGTGTGTGAGGTTAAAATAAGTGTTGTCCAAGTACAGGCTATAATGATATAATAATCTGTGGTCAAAGTTCAAACTCAAAGTCAAGCAAGGTTGAATTAAAGTATAAAAAAAAGGACAATAGACGTGTTGCTATGATGCTTGGTAACGTTTCGGTTTAATTGATAAGATGGACTGCTACTGTGGTCATAGTAATTAATAAATAATATTAGTTTATAACAAGGCGTAAAACAGTTTGATAATAATAGGGATTGCATGCAGTCTGTTTTTAAGGAGTTTTGTATAGGCAATAATTCAGAACAAAAGAGGTTTTGATAAATTTCAACCACGACAGGTAATTAAATTACTAGTTAATTTGTAAAGCATCAAGGTATTTTTTTTTTTTTTTGAATAATTTTTTAAAAGAGTTAAAGTCATTTTGGCTTATTTTAGACCAAAAAGCTAGACAAAAATTTGATTAATTTGGATTAATTTGATTAATTAGTTTTTTGGCTACTCTACCTATCTTATTCAAAAATTTAGTTTCTTGTAAGTAATTGAATTAATTAAATTTGCAAATTTTTCAATATTAAAACCCAATTTTTTTACAAAAAAAAAGAAAGATCAAAAATCTACTCATATATCTTTACAGAATTTAAATGAACCATCCTAAGAAGTCGAAATTTTGTCTGGTGTCTTTATCTAAAATTTCAAAAAAAACACAGACCGTTGATTTAAAATTTCAACGCAATTCAAATCATGTCATGTAAACAAGTCTTTAAAACGGTTTAGAAAGTTTCTAAACCGTTTTTATAAATCATAACGCTGGCACTTTATTGTAATTTATAAAAAATTAAAACCTTTTTAAACGGATATAATAAGTAGGAAGTAAAACGTTTTAATGCTAACATATAAACATACTAAATAGTATAGCTGTCACAGTTATCCCGTACAACGTGTGCAACAGGTGATAACACCAGACCATAAGATTAAAATGTGATCTATAGAAAATAATTTAAATGCGTTGAAAAATGTAGATATCTATTTATTAATTATTTTATAAAAATAAACAAATAAAACAATGTAATCAAATGATAATGTTACCAAGTACATACCAACAGCTATGATGAGACAGCAGCACCCTAGCCAAGCTCCGTTCTCAACAACAAGTATAAATTAGACTCTTGATTTAAAGGTTTTCATTATTTATGTAGAAACGCGCCAATGTCCAATAACACTTAAAATAAATTAGAGCCACGTTGGTCAAGACATAGGACAAATATCATAGTCACTTAAATGAAAATAACGATGTAGTGCACAACCACAGATATATACAACAACATTAGTTATAATATATTACATCTATGTGCACAATTAAAAGATAGTAAATATTCAACGAGTATGAAGTTAGGAATAAATGAGCCAGCAATATTTTGATAACAGAAATTGTTATGGCATAGTTTCTAAGTTCATAATCATTGCGTTGTTGTGTGTTGTCTCTAATCACCTCAAAGAGCCACTCGACAAACAGCCACTCGAAGGGGTACCAACATATACAATATTTATAAAAAATGCACGATTATTATTCGTGTATGTTGTGCGGCTAGTATTGTTTATTTAAAGGGGAAAACTTGTACATTTCATAATTAATGCAAAAGGCTTGGAATATTTTTAATTCACTGTGTGACCCGTCTCCTGTGTTAGTTTCTTACATTTACTTTTGACTTACTTTTACTTATAATAATAATGATAATTAATATACAACAAAAAGTTGTAAGACCACTATCAAATATAATGACTTATAAAATTGATATTATATATCATAGACCTTTAAAAAAAATAACTTCATTAAAATTTTATTTAAGTACGTTGTCGAATTCTTTTCGATTTAAACATTTAAAAATACAGTTTTGAGTTTTTTTTATTTAAGTTATAATCAAATCAGTTTTTATTAGTGAAATTTATATTAAAAAAAAACCAAAAGTATGTAAAACAATATTTACAATATTATATAATAGTGATAATTTACCAACAATAAATTGTCTCTTGAGTTTGTAAAAAAAAAATGTTTTTCAAATCATACTTACAAGTTTTATAATAAGTAAAACAGAATGTTCATTGATAAAATTTCAATGAAATTATACTTTTTTTTTAAATTATTTAATATCGATGTATTATACCTACTATTTAAAACAATACATCGTGAATACCTCATACGAAACTAATCGATACCCGACAATAAAATTAAATACATTTACTTAAATACTTTACAACTTCCAAAAACACAATAATAAATTATAGTTCAATATTATTTTATTTTGTATTATATATTTTCATATCTATGTATTAGTTATCATGTTAGGTATAAATATATATATGCCAAAAATAATAATTCTGAAAAAATATTATTCGAAAAAATTTAGAACCGAACACATATATTAACCGAAAATATAATAGCCGAAAAATATTTAAGTCAAGACACAGTGATAGTTTTTATAAATTGTTTTTCCAATATCTACTGTTTTTTTTTTTAATTAGTATAACTCAGTACATTTTTAAGACACGCGGTTCTAACTATTGGCGTTTAAAATAATATGAAAAGACTTTCGAGATCGATTATAGCTATAGTAAAGTTTTTACTTATTAAAAAAAAAAAGTTGTGTTTACTTAGTATACCTTACGTTTTTTCTAGAATGGGGCACATAAAATTTACTTAAAAATCTGTAGTGAAGCTTTGTTTTATTGGGGAAAACCAAACTAAAGGGGGGAATTACGATGTTACGGTAGTAGGTTTGTAGGTTGCAATGAGTAAGGGTGAATTAACAATCCACAGCTGGTATCTGAAATATATTTGCATTATGGTGTTGGTTTTTTTTTTGTCTGCATAGACTGCTACTTTTTTAGGGGTGCAATTTTTTTTGTTTTTTTAGCCGTAACTATAAGACCTATTAGTTGAAAACATTTTTCAGGAGTAAGAACTCATAATATTATGTATCCATTATGTATTAGACGAATAAAAAAATTCGAGAGTACATTTTTTTTTGTAATTGCCGGAAAACTGTTTTTCGCAGATGTTAAATGTTTAAAAAAAAAACGTATTAAATCATGCCAATATTTTAACGGATACTATTTAGAGTGGTGCCGGTAAGTTTTGAGTGCTCAAGCATAAGTTTAAGGTTTTAATGACATTTTTTAAAAGTGATTTTATCACATTCAGTCAGTTCGGTCCAACTAACGTCCCGACCCCAATTTTAATGGTTTTTTTCCCTAGTGAATATCCGTCGATAGCTATACTTGGTTAGGTTACTATTTGTTTTACTGACTATTACAGGCAGTAGTCGTACAATACTATAATAATACAATATCTATGTGCGCAAATGGTATGTTAATAGTGTATCCATCCGATAACATTTACAAGTTTCGACGATTTACTATGACCTTTGGATTTTCAACGTGTAAAAAGTAACACTAAGATGTGCAAAAGAAACCAAAAAAAAAAAATTGGAAATTCAAACATTGATAATTTTATACATTGTTTTTGTCGTTAGTTCGACGTTTTTTTCTGCTTAAAATGTATGAATAGTTATCGATGGAAAAAAAAATTACTCAGACATTCTCATGTGTGCACAAGTGCCGAAATTTTATGTTTTTTTGAAAATATTTTCGATTTATTATAACCTTAGCATTTTCAATATAAAATGTGCTATCAACAAAATCGCACATGGAAAAACCGAAATTTTGACAACCCCCTACCCCCCTGCGAGGAAGGTTGACATATTTTTGGTGCATTTTTAAGATTTAAGAACTGATAAATAGTCTGAAGATAGGTCTAACAAACAACATAAAACATCAGTGTAGTGTATTTATGAATAGGACGTTTACTTTTTTGTTTTTTAATTCTGTAACTCGATTTAAAGTTTTTTTTTGTAGATCAAAGTAGAACAACGAATGATACAAATTTTGGTTATATATTTTATTAAATCACATATCCATCTTAAGTAAGAGGAGTCCAATTATAGTCATCGTGTTGATGATAAAGAATATTGCCAGTCGTATGGTGTCAAGATAATATTTATCGAAAAACATAAGAAAAACCGTAAACTCAGACTCTCACTTTGGTCATACAATTGTAATTACAGCTATACGTTTTTGGGTAAAATTTTGAAAACGTTTACTCGTTTTTGTTATTATACCATCTAGTACGTAGTAGTAATGTTCATGGCCGTATCCAGCACTTTCAATGGTATATTTGGATTTTTGTTTGACTATTTTAGCAGGTTGAAATAACAGATCTTTCCAGTAAACAATTACAGTGTCCTGTCGTTTTAAACTACATTTAAAGCTAGAACTAAAATTTAAAATGTTTTTATAATTCAGAATATAGTTAACAAAAAAAATCCTTTTTAATAAGAAGTTAGCTTGATAAATGGAAATTTCTTGTAAAAAAATTGGGTTTTAATAATATTGAAAACATTGAACATTTAATTACAAGAAACTGCACTTTTTAAATGAAGACCTACTTCCTACATAACAAAGTATAAATTAGCCAAAGAACTGGAATCTCTTTACAGAATTGAAATTGGACCATACTATATCGTCGACAAGTGTGTCTGGCTTTTTGGTCTAAGATATACCTATAAATAGCTGTTACTCATAGAAAAAAATGATTTAAATTAAAAATAAAAACTTGAAGCTTATACAAATTAACCGGTAAATTAATTTAATTGGTCGAAATATATGAAAACATTTTTTTCCTTAAATATTGCCTACAGAATACTCTTTAAAAACAGACCGCATGCAAACCCCTCAAGTATAAAAACTTTTTTTTTTTTGAATATTTAAACAATACACGAGTCACGTGCACATTGTTTTTTCTACTTATACGTTTAAGAGGCCATCGGTTGTTTTCGATTTTTGACAAAGTCTAAGCGACGTTAACCGTTTTAAAACTACACCGTGTATTATAATACACCTACGGTACATTATATGCCTTGCTAGACAAATACTAGATACATGCGTGCGAGTAACGTTAAAAGGCTTTTGCATGGTATATTATTTCCCGAATAATCCTAGCAAGTGTAATAGTAATTGCAATCATCGCAACAGTCTCCTTGAGCCAAAAAAATAATTATTATTAATATACATCAGCCTTAAATAAATCCCATTATGGCTTACTAAAAAAGCTCCAAATAAAAAACAGCAGTGAACATAATTATTTATTTTTTGGCAATTTATTGACAGTTAAAATATTATAATTATCGGTAAATAAAAGTAGTTTAATTGAACAATGCACGACGTGCGTATCAAAATAATTTCTATTTCTCTGAATTTAGAAATGAGTTAATAATTATTATAAAATATAAGTTCTTAGACATGTCGAAGGCCATTATTATTACATAGGTTGTATCGGTTATTTTTTAACAGTAACATTATTTTTAGAAAAAAATGTATTACATTCTTTATTATTTATTTAATAACATATTTTATTTGTAACATTTTGGTTTTTTACAATGTACCATACTACTTATAATTATTTCGATTTCTTAATTTTGGATTTGGGTTTAAACTAACAAAACCTTATACTATAGCCAAAATGTTTGAAAATTTTTCTCAATTTGCAATAAGAAGTATAAATATATATTTTATCGACGCGTAAGATTAAATTGAAAATCTATTCATTTGCTGTTAAAACGAAACCATTTTTCTGTTTTCTGCAGTTGTTGTCGTTGTAAGTGTTCTTATTTGTACAATTTTTTTCGAATACAAAAATATTTCACTGAAAAACAATTTTTTTTTTTGTTCGATATACTACCAATAATTTTTATAACATTATGCATATTGTTGTTTTCAAGTTGCCACAGTATTTTTCGTCCTTGAAAATTATTTTTTCTGTTAGAATAAATATAAAACCAATTTTACATGTAACAGATTTACACTGTACAGTAAAAAAAGTACGGTTAAAAAAATCAAATAAAGACAATTTTTCCGCCACATAAAAATGTCTACCGGTCATTTTCATTTTTATTTCAAATCTTTTGAAAAATTGTATAATATGATTTTATTATTTTCGTTACTTCTCTAAATAATAACTGTATATATATTTTCTTACGTCATAAATTATTTTATTGAACAAAGAGGAAAACATAATTTAGTGAGAGATTTTCCATGCTTGTTTAAACAATTACTTGTTAGTCATACAAAAAATAAATCCGAAATAAAGAAATCGAAATAATTATAAGCAGTAGGTATGCGGTACATTGTAAAAAACAAAAATTTTACAAATAAACTAGGTTATTAAATAAATAATAAAAAAAAAAAAATGGAATACATTTTTTTCTCTAAAAATAATGTTTCTGTTAAAAAATAATCGATACGATCTGTTAAATAATAATGACCTTTGGCATGATTGAGAACTTATATTTTATAATTAACATAATTCTAAATTCAAAGAAAAATAATGTGCAAATGTATTGTTCAAATATTCAAAAAAAAAAAGTTTTTATACTCAAGGAGATTGCATGCGGTCAATGTGTTATTTTTTTAAATATTATTTTTTTTTTCAACACTAACATTAAATTGTATTGTTTAATATATTATTTTTGTAACGTACTTACTCTGACGTAAAAATATTATTTGAAAAATAATAATCAAATACAAATTTCCACGCGTTTTAAGTTTATTTAACGCCATTTCCCCAAAATGGTTTTCTTTATAACTACTAAATATAAATATACAGAATATAAGTAAGTATAAGACATTTTATTTTTTTTTTATAAAATTAGGACCCAATTCGCCTCTGGTGTTGGCTAGTACAATAATTGTATTATTAAATATTTGTGGCGTTTCAATATTTACCTTCACTGCGTTCTACCTCCAGCCTGCCGGCGCCTCTGTTATTTCTTATCACGCGTTATCATTAAAAATATCTCTTATCAAAGTTGAATTTTCACTTTTGTGAATGTTTGATAAAAAAAAAATCAACAGACCATATCAATTTTATGAATAATTATATTTCTTGCTTTATATCTTAATAGCGGCCTGATATAATCTGTAAAATCGCTCCTTTCAACAATTTTGACTTCTGTAGTTACTGTGTTTCGTTTTTTGGGACAGCCGAGTGGAATAGGTAAGTATCGTCCAATGTTGGCATTGATTTTATAGTTTATATTTTTGATTTTAATAAATTAATGGGTAATCTACAGTTTACGGGTTTAATATGAATTTTTTTTAACAATTTGAATGATTAGCATTTGCATACATTCGTTTAGACGTAAAAACGTGTGAGATGCTCTATCAATGGCAATAGTGACGATAACACTAGTTTACTACAATATTGTGCATCATACGTCACTACTTATATTTAATAACTCGCTGAACTCGGAAAAAACATTCAACATGATTATAATTGTTAAGTATTAAAATTCCATGTACCAGTGACGGTTTTAACCATTGTGCTGTAAGATCTGAACAAAATGCCGCCTTTTAATATAAATATTTATCTAGTCTACAAATTGTCTAGCGAGCGTTTCTCGTGTAGTGTCAACCTTATTTATAATAATATGAGGTTTAAAAAAAGATCCTATTTTTGGGGCTTTTTTCTCTAAGTTATTTAGTTTAGTTTTTATTTCTTCCACAATTTTTTTATGCTGATACCCACTCTGACGTGATCAACCGTCACTAATTTTACTAGAGTTTTTCTACAAAAGACACAATTCACATAGCCTTGACTCATGCTACATAGAATATGCTTAATCCCAGGCTAAAGTCATTTTGAGAGATGTATTATCAGTTCCTATCCTTATTTATGAATATATGTTTTGTGTTCTACAGATAAAGAAGTGAGAAATTAGCTAAGAATCATTAACAATGGATGACTACAACTGCGTAACCGTAATCAAAATAGAGGAAGAAAATGTGAATATGAAAGAACAATTTGCCAGAGCCTTAGTGCAAAAAAATAAAGTGGTTAACATTGAAAAGAGTTGTCTGACGAACCTCAACAAACCTCATGAAAATATTGATGGAGATACATATAAGTAATGTGATTTATGATTAAAAAATTTGAAATACATTTTGTTAAAAAAAAAAAAATTTAACTTTGGTTAAATAGGTTAAGAAATATTTTCCGATACAAAACAATATAAATTAACAATGGTGTTAACACCATTACTATGTTTCTTTTTTCTATTAACCTAACTTAACCAGTCTGGTCTCATTAAATATTAACAACTTTAATTAAAATAAATAAAAATGTAATATTTAACAACACGTGCAGATTGGGATGATGTCGTCGACATGTGAAAAAAAAAATAATGTGCACTAGTAAAAC
Source organism: Adelges cooleyi (assembly GCF_023614345.1). Lineage (NCBI taxonomy): Eukaryota > Metazoa > Arthropoda > Insecta > Hemiptera > Adelgidae > Adelges > Adelges cooleyi. Next base: position 1,511,915 of record NW_026095981.1, read on the forward strand.
CACCTAATAACAAAAAATTATTCTTATTCTTAAAATTTACAACTCATATCAGTTTTTTTTTAAATATTAATTTCACAAACTTTTGGTTCCACTGCTAGTAGTTAGTACATAATTCTATATTAAAATTTAGTACTCGTAGGCAAGGTTAGGTATTTTCTACTCTATTTTAAGCTTTAAAAAATATATATATTTTTTGTTTTTAGTGTCAGAAGAACTGTTACAAAACAGTAGTCAAAGTTTAAGTTGACCTAGGAATGGACATTGTTTCGAGTCCGTGATTGAAATTGAGAAAAATTGTCTTTTAGATGCGAACTATGATATGGATGAGATACAGCCATTTGTCTGCGATATATGTGAAAAGTCATTTGATACCAAAACGAGAGTTTCTCGACACATAAATCAGTCACACAGTGCACACTCAACAAATCGAAATTGCACTGAAAAACCAGTCATCAAAAATGACATCGGACAAAAGTTTTATAAATGTGCTGTGTGCCATGTGTCATTTTCTCATAAAATCTCACTTACAAGACACGAACGCATGCACACCGGTGAAAAGGCCTTTTAAATGTAACGTGTGTCTTAAGGCATTTTCTGATAATACCAACCACAGTAAACACACACGTTTGCACCACCATTAGATTTTTAGTCAATGATTTGTATTATTTGTATTTTCATTTGGCTTACTAATTTGTGTATTAAAATGGATGAAGTACCTGCCACTTAATATAACAAGTGCTACTGCTTAAGTTTTAATAGAATATATTGTTTCATATTAATTAAATGATTTTAACCATTTTATGACCATTTTAATGTTAAATAAAAACCTATAAAATATGTCACATGATTTTATTAGCGAATGTTTTACATAAATTATTTGTAAATTTGTATTATTATTATTATTACAGTTTTTAATTTTTGTAATTTTTATGTTGTCAATTTATTTGCATACATATTAAGAAATTGTATTTAAAATATATATAATATAATATACATTATTACTGGATTACCTACTTGTTAAATGTTGAGACGTGCACATTTCAGTTATTCATTAGAGCACTACAATTCATCTAAACATTGTGAAAACTAGTTAAATTAGTTCCAAATTTGTATGGAATATTTATTTAAAACAAACGATTACAAACCAAAACAATTTTTGGACATTTTTGTGTTATTACCGTCAAAGTGATAACTGACAAGGCAATTTTGACGAGCTAACTTAAGTTTTAAATAGTCACCAACTTTTTTTGTATCAATTAAAATTTCTTTTTGTAGGTATTTAATTACCTATATATAATATTAATGGCTAATATGTTAGGCGTTTTCTTAATAATACATTTTTTTTTTTGATAAAAATAATATTTAGCAATGCAGTTTGAATATTATATTAATATTTCTAATATCATGCATATGCATATGCATTTATATTATGTAAATAATTATTTTAACACAAATCACTATAATATCTATTCATATCTAAATGTGCCAAGAACCTAACGATTGGCACTAAGATGAATAGTTTGAATTTTCCTTATCACTTTGCAAAGTAGTTTTTTTTTTTAGCAACATATAAGTATTATTGTTACAACTTTATTAATTAAGTTACAACTTTTTGAGCAGAACTATTTTAAAACTTGCGAGAGATCTTTTTGAAGTAGTAGGTAGAGTCAGAGTAAATTAAAAACTAAAAATATCAATTTTCACCCTCAGTTGATTAGCCACTAGAAACGTAACTGCAAAATGCATGTTTAACAGCAATAAACTATTATGTTTGTTTACTCATCTATGGCCTAATGTTACCTAATGATCTCAAATGAATAATGATCATCGATCAATGATCGCAATGACACGTTGTCACGTCAACATAATGATAAAGGGGCTTAACAAATATTTAACTATTTTATAATTAATTAACAAATATACTAAACGAATACATTATGTTTTGTTATAAATTAATAAGAACACATAAGTATAATTAAAAATTATTCTTTTATTCAACACCAAAATTTATTAGACACCTAACAATTGCCACAAAAGGCAAATATAATTGTAAATTATTAGTACTACAACTCTGTAAAATTAAAATATAATCCTATCGACAAGATACAAAGTAATAATGTACTAATTTTGTTGGTTAATTATTGGTTAATTAATTACAAATATAGTTCAGAGATTAGTATACTTAAGCACAAGCATAAGTACATTGTTTTTAAAAATATAATTCATTACATACAATAGCAATTTGTACATAAGGTTCCTAACGTTAGGAATAAATAGATACAATAAAGTTATGAACACATAATATATCCATAACAATTTTTTTCTTCAATTTTAAACATATATTATTTTGTACAATTTGAATAGGTAGTTTGTATAAATTATACTAAAATAAGCATATTATATATTGATATAATGAACTATTTATCTAGAAACAACATATTATAAATAGTTATTAATATTTAAAAAAAAAATTATTAAAATACATGTATAATATATATTAATTTTGATAGTAAATTCTTAAATTTAACCGTTATCCGTGCCAAACTATATTGTGTGCCCACCAGGTTAAAGGCAGCATGGATTTCGAATAGTTTTTTGATTTATTACACAAAAAATAATAAATTTAAACTTCCACATTCTGAAATATAATGTGGCTATATAGTTTGTCACAAATGTAAAATAAAGTTCTAAAGAAATTAATTAAAAAGACACTTAATAAGCGTTGTACGGTTAGTATGCCGTTGAAGATATATTTTTTATTATTATTATTCTATTGTCCTTTTGTGTTTCTCACTTTGATTATGAATAGTGGTAGGTAGGTACACTACTATACTATTTGTTAGTATGTGCGCGCATATGCGATTTGAGAGTACATTTATACTTCAATGATTTTTTGCAAACAACGCATTCGTATGGTTTCTCCTTGGTATGCACGAGATTGTGCGTTTTAAGATTACCCTTACTGCCAAAGGTCTTCTTGCAAACGGTGCATTCAAATGGTTTTTCACGGGTATGCACGCGCATATGCAATTTGAGACTGGATTTTTGGACACATGATTTTCGGCAAACACCGCATTTATATATTTTCTTGACGGCATGCAAGCGATTATGTGTCCGGAGACTACAATTGCTGCTAAAAGTCTTATTGCACACGGTGCATTCAAATGGCGCCTTGCCAGTGTGCTTGCGCCAAACGTGATTTTTAAGAAAAGAAGTTTTTGCAAACGATATATGACAAACGTCGCACGAATACGGTTTGTTTTTGATGTGCACACGGTTATGCAACTTGAGATTACCCTTGGTGCTACAGGTTTTATTACACACAGAGCATTTGTACAGTTTTTCGCCGGTGTGCGTGCGCATGTGCGTCTTGAGGGTAGAGTTTTGGCCAAACGATTTGCGGCAAACAACGCATTCATACGGTTTTTCGCCAGTATGCACTCGATTGTGTATCGTGAGGTAACCGTTACTGTTGAAAGTTTTTTTGCACACTTGGCATTTGAACGGTTTCTTAACGGCATGCACGCGCATATGTACTTTTAGATTGCACTTTTGTTTAAATGTTCTTCGGCAAACGTCGCAATCGTACGGTCTCTCACTAGTATGCAAGCGGTTATGCGCTTTAAGAGTAGATTTATAGAAAAACGATTTTTCACAAACACTACATCTGTGCATTCTTTTGTCTAATGGATTCTTACCGGTATGCTTGCGACACATATGATTTTTGAGAGCAGATTTTCGGACGAATGATTTTTTACAAACATTGCAATCGTATGGTTTATCATCGGTATGCACGTTATAATGTGTTTTAAGATTACCCTTACTGCTAAACATTTTATTGCACACAGTGCATTTAAATGACTTATTAACGGTATGAACGGGCAAATGCCTTTTGAGAGCAAATTGTTGCTTAAATAATTTTTGGCAAACACTGCATTTGTATGGTTTCTCCTTGGTATGCACGCTATAATGTGTTCTAAGATTACTCTTACTGCTAAACACTTTATTGCACATAGTGCATTCAAATGATTTATTAACGTTATGAACTCGCATATGCCTTTCAAAAGCATATTTTTGCTTAAATTTTTTTTGACAAACATCGCATTCGTATAGTTTTTTACTGGTATGCACGTTATAATGTGCTTTAAGATTACCCTTACTGCTAAACGTTTTATTGCACACAGTGCATTCATATGGTTTTTCACCAGTATGCACGCGATTATGTATATTCAGAGTAGATTTATAGGAAAATGATTTTTCACAAACCCTACATTTGTATTGTCTTTTGACGGTACGCAGGCGTTTATGTAATTTAAATTTAGACTTACCAGTCTTTTTATTATCATTACGAGAATATTTTCTAACACGCCTGACCGGAATTCTGACATCTTTTTGGAATTTCTGCTTAATATTGGAGAATTGACTGTGTGATGACGATAAATGAAGTATGATTAGTTTTTTGGAAGCAAACGATTTTTGACACACGTTGCAGACGAACATACGTGTTTTCTGTAAAACTTTATTTGATTTTTCGATAAAACCCTGCTGATTGCTATGCGAATCTATCTGAGTCCCATTGGTAAAGCACTTAAAGTCGTCACTGGCCATCGATTCAACTCTAAAACATAATTAAATGCTTATATTAAAAAATTGAAAATATGATTTTTTACAAAATGTATTATTTGAAAATTAAATTCATAATTAAATGCACTGTAATTTTTGAAGAAATTATAAGAATAATTATGAGAAAAATGTTGTAACCATAATATCTTTAATTTGTATTTTTTTTTTTTAAATCCCCTTATTTTTACTTATTATTGTTGGAACAACAATGTTTGTCGGAAAACATAAGATAAAATTACAGGGAATAAAAAAACTACACAGCAAACAAGGTAATTTTGTGATGAAGGTAATTTTGTCTATTGGTTTAAAAAAATTAACAAACCACTTTAAAGAAAAATGTTTGATGTGTATCTGTGAACACCAAAAAACATTTAATTTTTATAATATCATTGTCAGGTTTAGTAATTGTCTTGACTTTTCTAACTTACTTTGTTACTTCCTAACTCTTTTTTAGCTAAGTAGTTAGCAAACGACATACATTATGTTATTTTTTTAAAAAATGAACATTACCTAAATTGATTTTTCACTGTTGGTTTGATCGGTGAGTTTGTTTGATAAGCATCCAACAAAAAAGTGTTCACAATTTCTATTTCAGATTGAAAAATATGTCCATTTAATTCATCTCTTTCAATTTTTACAACAGTTTGGTTGTTCATCTCGTCAAATCTTAAATATTGTATATTAAACTTAATATTGTGTATATTGACCTAATATCGGAGTACCAATTTATACAAGAAAAAGATTTTTTCAGTTCATATATTTCATAGATTATAGTTAACTATTTTACATTTTTAATTTGAACAGTGTCCCATAAGGGGGACATTTGTCTCCTTATTGTTTTCACTATTTATTAACAGTGTTCATCGTCTTTTGAACCACTGTCGCAGTTTCTGTTTGCTGACAATATTAAAATGTATGTACATTTCATAATTATTTAAAGCTTCAAAAGATTTTAATCAGTTTACTGCATGGTTTAGAAAGTTTTTTTCTAGAAAGTTAGACTTTTCTACTATGTGTAACTTGACGACAAAAAAATGTTCAAAACAATTAATTTTATCAAGTGAAAAACAATAGACCAAACAAATCTGACCTAAACATTTTAAAAGATGAAAAAACAAGTGACCTGTTTGCCTAACAGAGCAAAACCAAAACAAAACCAAATAAAAAAAAAAAAGTTCACTGAAATATATACATCACAGGTTTTGCTCAGATGATTCCTAGACAAGAAAAATAAATAACAAACAGAATTTAACTCCGTGAAAGAAGCTGTAATAAATACCGCCAATGAAACCCATACGCCTAAAACCTATTTACCCATAGATAACTCAAGAAATATTGGTTTAAATTAATAAAGAAACATAATATACAGGTAAAAAAGTGTTAATTACTTTTAACTTACTATTAACAATACCGAAGAACTTTAAACATTATACAAACTATGTAATGACTATTTTTACAAAATATATTATATGATTACAAAATGCCTTACTTCAATTTGTTTTTGACATGTGTTGTAATTGAACGTTCATCGGTCATAGAAATAGGACCATTGTGCAATGTTCTAATATGATGTTTCAATAGCTTTCGAGATGTAAATGACTGCAGACACAAGTCACATATTTCGTCCACTAAGCCGTGCGTTACTAGCATGTCCGAAGCTCTAGTTGATTCAACTTTTATCAAAGACTTATAGTAATATTTTTCCATTTTATCATTCTCTTGTTTAATATTAGTTCCGTTCATCATATCGTTATCTCTATGAGTAAAAAACACTATATAAACATTAATTATATTTTACGTAATAATATTTTTATTTTAGCCAAAACATTTTTAAGTAAAATCTTATTTTTATCAAATATTGTAATTAATTGTATTTATAGGGTTCACATTAAGAAATAGTTTTTAAAATTAAGTTATATAGATGCTAAAATTTTAAAACTCAAACACCAATTATAAATTTCAAGATGTTTACATGGTAAGTTAGTGATGAAGACAATAAAACAGTGAAATGCAGAAAAGTAGTAAACGAGGATAATAACAACAACATTACAGTCCGCTCTACCTCTCGGCTCCATCTTATAATGCTAATAACCCAAGAAATATAAATTCAAACATGGCTATCGATCAGTTAAATTTTGTACTATATTATTATTCCACATATAATAGGTAAATCATACGTGTAAGTCGCTGTTGCTATTTGATTGGTTTTATACGAAATGACTCTTTTAGATATTTGAGATTTAAAACGGGCTTACTCAAATCCATTATTGACTTCTTTTTTAATTGAAAACTCATTAATCTTAGAAATACCATTGTGTGATGTTGTAATATGATGTTTCAATTGCTTTATAGATGTAAACGATTCTAGACACAATTCGCATGTTTTGTCTGCTAAACAGTTTGTTACTTGTATGTTCAAAGGCATTGTTTCTTCCACTTGTATCAACGATTCAAAGCAATAATCTTCCATTTCATCAAATTCGTGTTTAATATTAACTCCATTGATCATTTCGTTATCCCTATGAGTAAAAAAATAGCAAATATTTATTATATATATTATTTAGTTAAAATTAGTTAGTTAAAAAATGTAGGAAAAAAACTGTACATTAATACTATTTAGAAATTTACCAACAATATAATACCTATTACAAGTACATTTAAATTAAGTAAACAAACTTAATAGTTCTTATTCAATTAACCAAGTTTTTTTTTTTCGGTTTTGACTAGAACTTGGTCTGGACTGTAGTTGGATGTGATATTATGAGAATTTCAATGAATAATAATTCGTAAGTATTGAACATTTTCCTCACCCGAGTCTTTTCCCGGCAGCTTTTATTCGGGGACTTTTCCAGGCTGAAGAGTTCATACTTATTATTATGTGATGAATAATTAAATTTTTGTAAGTTGATGACTACACCGACAAGTTGCAAGCGAATTGCTGTACTATTTTGTTTAAAGTTACCTGTAAAACCGTTATCAGAGAATACATATCGTGGTGCTATATGGCAGGCCCCAGACACTCATAAAAATTAACACGGGGAAGATACTTATCACACAAAACCGCGGCGGCCATCTTCTTAAGACTACAACACTATAATCTTATATCTATATATTATCATTATTTGTAGTGTATAGATGTAACATACAACGCTAAATAAGTCGTTACAAAATGGCCGCCGCTTTTTTGTTTACACTGTAAGTGACCCTTCTGCTTTCACCTATTCTGTGGTACTAGAATGAAATGGAGATACGAGGAACAATATCAACAGAAAGAGATAGAGAGAAAAGCTGGGCTTTAATCCCATGGAATAAAAATTGAAAAGACATGGAGTAATACATTTTAGCCTAGGTGTTAAAATTTAAATGGTTATGACTTAAATGATTATGTGTCAGATACACATAATCTGTGGACTTATGACTTATGATATATTAAATTAAAATTTGTATTTAAACAAGTACACAACTAGTTTATGTAAAAAAAATATTGGTACAATAATTATTAATATTAACGTTGTATTTAAAAATAATAATAATAAACAATTTTAATTTTAAAATTTCCTTATTAGATATTATTATTATATAATATTATGTATTTATTTATTTCATGAGATTTAAGACACCCAGCTAAATCTATCTATCTCTTTTTAACGATGTTGACCCTCGGATCTCTCTCTCTACTATCAGTCCATTTATTTATCTGATAACGAATTGTACAAAACAAAATATTGCTTATAAAATTAATTTGCATTTATTATTATTATTATTTAACCAACGGCGGTTTTTCGCTCAGAAGTCAGATTTGTTTTATTTGAACTCCTACAGATTTTTTTCCTTTTTTATATCGTATTTTAATTGTTTAAAAATGGTTAATCAATGTGTAATCCGTGCATGTAAAATAAAAGCAAATAAAGAGATTATCATGCATGGGTAAGTTAGGATTTAATTTACTTATACATTAATACAATATAATACATTTTAATAATAATATAATTTTTTTCAAAAGCTTTCCTAAAAATCATGAAATGCTCTTTAAATGGAAAAATGCGATATGGATGTTTCAACCAGATTTTCTTCCGACAACACATACAAAGATATGCAGTAGTCATTTTCTGGAATCTGACTATAATTTGAGTTATCTGGGGAAAAAAGTATTAAAAAAAGATGCTGTGCCAAGTGTATTTAAACCAGGTATGTTCTTTCTTATGTATGTAATTGATACCAAGTGTGTGTATTTAAAAAAAAAATGGAACTTACAATTGTATTAATGTTTTGTGATAGTAGGAAGTATATGAAAGTAATATGTATTATTCTATTTGTTAATCAAACTCATATTATCTTATTTACCAATTAAATAATTTTAAAACAATATATTCTAGAAGTTTGTAAGACATTATTTAATGTTGAAATGGTCGAAGTCTTTGATGACGAAGAAGGAAGAAATTTACAAAACATGCCAAGTAATTTAGCTAACATTGTGTTACTATTATTCATAAATCTTAAAATAAAGTAACTTCTAATAATTTTTTTACCATTGATATATTTTTGGACTGGGGTCATTTGGTAATTGGTGTTACATCACGGAATATGCAACGCTGTCTGGTAAAATTAAAAAATTGTACCATATGTGATAAAAAAACATTGCCAATGTGACTAATGGAGGGGAGAAATGTAGATAAAGGGAGGGGAGGGATATGAACATGGGACACCAGTCGTGTTCCAAGCGAAATGTGGACATGCCGACTCACTGTCCAAAAATAAATTCATGATTCAATGTTTTTCCGTGGAGCGGAGAAAATAGCTAGGGTTTTTTTTTATAAATATATTATATTTTTGATTACAATTGAAGGAAATTATAAGTATTTAATAGCCTAAAGCCGGGGTCACACAGGTGTCGTGACCTAGGCAAGAATACTTTCTCGTTCTACAGTCTCGTCTAAGTGGTCTAGTGATATTGCTCTTGCTCAACGACCCGTGTAAACCCGGCTTAATACTTGTTGTATCTTAAAGGCTTACTACAATAAAGTAATTAATACCTACATAATTTTGTTATATTATTAGTTTCAGGCTATAATATCAGGGACGATCATAATTATTCATTAATCAATGTTACTGAAGATAAAACCATTAATTTTGATACACATGATTCATGTAAAGACAAAGAATTTTTGCCTAGTCCTCAAAATATGCAGTTAAATTCAATTAATATGAATGATGGTAAATTATAAGTAATTAGTAAATAATATGTATACACTTTCACACTATCATGCCTACTATATGTATTTTTTTAAAATTTTAGTGGACGATGAAAATATCCAAAAATGTGACTCGTGTAAAACGGTGGTGTCTGAATCTGATGAAGAGGTTGTGCCAAATGAACCTAGCACAAGTCACTCATTAATAACACCTTATAAACCTAAGTATATATTTTCTTTTTATAAAGTTATTGTAGTTTTTATTTAAGTATTTTTTTCTTCACAGGAAACGTAAAACTTTTGTTGGCGACTTTAAATCTTTTGATGAATTGGAGAGTCCAAATTCTCGTTTGAAGTTTTGGCATGCCTCTAATAACACAATTAAAAATCAACAACATACAATTAAAAATCTTAGGAAGCAAAACTATTGTTTAAATAAAAAAATTAAAATTTTGGATCAGTTAATTAGACAACTCAAAAACCGAAAAGAAACTTGATGATATTGTTTGTCATTACTCAAGGTAAATATATAATAATAATAGCAATGTCAAATATATGTTAAAAAATTGTTATGTTTTGTAGTAATTGCTCAGACAGACTCAAAGAATTTTATGTAATCCTGACATTCGACCATAAATGTAAGTGTCATTTGATTGATACAAGTATGATAATAGAAAATAGTCGATTCAAGTAATTATATAATGTTATGTACCTATAATAATTATGCTGAATAAATAATAATAATAATTATTTTATTTTGTTTTCTGATTATTTCTCATAGACATCTACTAGCGACATACCTACGGCTAATATTAGTACAGTAAGCACTTCAAATAGGTTCAGTTATAAAGAAACCGTGGTGAGTATTCTGTATCTTTTCTACTTTAAAGTTATGGATCGTAAATTTTTTATAAACAGTCAAATTACTTTGAAACGTGTACGAGATGTTTTTATACATATACATTTATAACGTATATATATTGACAAACTAAAAAGTGTCATAAGCTCTTTTCTTTCTTTGTAGAAACAATTTTTTAAATTTTTATTTTTTTTCTACAAATTTTAATAGATATTTTCCAAAATAAATGAGCAAAATCCTTTTATTTTATAATATTTTTACACGGTAAAGAACATTAAGAGTAAAACTTTTTTTAAGCCACCCTAATATATATGTATATTTATAAAATTAATATCGATTATTTATTTTGAGTAAAATATACAAATCATCACTGCTAGTGAAGTCACAGAATAGTTTGATGCTGATACTTCACGTTGTCTTCATTTTCCTATAATATAGAATTAAAAAAACTAAGCGATGAAGTTTTTTATTAATAATTTAAAACTTAGGAGCCATCAACAAACTATAAAAAGACAGAACAAGAAAATTTCTTCAATAAGTCTAATTTTATGATGTTGTAAAAGAAAAAAATTGACAAATCTAAACGTTGACATCACACTACTGTGATCTTCTTTTGGTTAGCACCAAGATCAGATTGTTAAGCTTGCTTTAACACATTTACAATTAATTTGTGTAACAGTAATAAGCTTTACATTTATATATATTTTTTTTTTAAATCTTTAACATAATCATATCAATCGTTAAATTATTTAACAGTCCTACGATGCATAATTTTAAACTCTTGTATTTAATAAAAAAAAAATGATGTTATATGTTTTAGTACTTCAAACAGAGAAGAACAAAAAAAAAGTTTAAAGATCGAAACTCTAAAAACTTCTACTAACAAACACACTTGAATCGAATACGGCCGCTATGAATATGATGTCTACTTACATGTAAATTTGAATTAGTGTTACATGAGTGCATACATACCAATGAGAGACCTTACGAATGCACTGCATGCGTAAGAGAATGTTTAGGCATAGTTCTGATTTGAAGAGTCATGCAGTGCATTCGTATATGGTCTCTTATTAGTATACCTTACGAATGTGCACTGCATGCTAAAGAACATTTATCCACGGCTCTGCTCTAAAGAGAGTCATAAGCATACCAACAGACCGTACAGAAACTATAAAAAGGGTTCATTTAGTATCATTTAGCTATAGGTCATCTTTAATAAGCACATAACACATAACCTTACCTAACCTAAGGACATTTAAACCTTAGGTACCTAATCGTTAATAATCTGCTTATAGTTTTTTGATATTTATATGAAAACTCTAAACAGCTACTTTAATTAATATTTTCCTTCTGACAAAATGTAATGGGTTCAGCTGAATGTCTTTATATAAAATATTTAACATAGTTATGTTTATCAGCAATATTCAGTGATGTAAATATCGACTGCCACAGCGAAGAAAGTCGTAACTTGATTTTTATCAATTTGGAGTGGATAACAAAAAAGGAATAGTCCTTACTTTTCTCTATCTATGACAAAAGTTATTTAAAAAAAAACCATAACAATAAGCAATCAAAATTGAAATTTTGTGTTTGGCCCTTCTCAAAAGTTACAAAAATCAAGTTATCGACTTTCTTCGTTGCGACATTCGATATGTATGCTTCCCCAGAGTTTTTTTTTATTTATTATTATATTACTAATTATTTATTTATTAAATAGAAAAATATTCTTGTAAACTAACAACATAAAAGTATTGTACTAAGTGTTATATAAAAAAAAAAAGTACCAGCACAGTTAACCTACTTTAAAATACATATTATGTGATGTAACTATATTGATTTGGAAAACTTTTTTCCACCTTAACATCCTTATTGGATCAATAGTAAATTTAAAATTATATTTGTTTATTAGAAAAACAAATGCTTTTTCGTGCAATCAAATTAAAAATAAAATAAACAATGGTAGAGTAGAAATATTACAATATTCGTTATTTAGATTTCTATGAGTCTGTATAAAAATCTAGACTACTGGAAATCATCTGTTATTTTGCTTAGATACAACAACATTGCTTTTATTAGTTTTTCTATACCGTTTCTGAGCTTATACTTGTATAAATTGTTTTTAAGTACCTATTAAGAAAACGTGCAACAACGAACCGATGGTTAAAGTCTAAGTATATGCACACTGGATAAACTACAGTTTATCGTTTCTAAAAGAAGAATATCTTGGTCATTACAAAAGCTATCGCATATTTTAACTCTGGCGAGAAAATGTACATTGGATGAATATTTTACTTGTTATTAAGATAAAAGCAAGTTGATTACAATTATTTTGATAACTCGGCAGTTTAATATACCTAGCTAATTTAAACTTAAGTCTTCAGTGCAAAGTTTAGAAGGTATTGGTTTCACAATGTAACCAATACAAAATTGATAAAAACATCCTACAAATTTAAACATTTACAACTATTAAAATTGTGGCACTCTAAAACTTTTTTTAAAAATATTCTAATTTGTTCAAAATTTGTGTAAAGTGTAATCAAAAAATTGCTGTGATAACACTAAACGAGATCAAGTGGCCACCAGGTTAACGTGTTTTCGGATTTCTCAAAAGCGTTTAACACAATTGACCATAATATTAGTGCTTTTAAATTACATTGTCTAGGTTTTCGAAACCCCTTTTCTTTTCTTTCGTGGTTAATCTATTTTTTATCAAATAGAAAGCGATTAGGGTGGTTCTTATTTGCACGATTTTCGAATTTCAATTGTGCCCCCCCCCCCATTAGAATACTAATTTAAGCTAACTTTGAACTTTCTAATCCGATCCTAATAATTTCCTGTAACAAAGAGAAGTTTTCCGTTTAAAAAACTTCTGATGATGCCGAAATGCTTCAAAATGACACTTAAACCATCTCTGTGTTTGGTTCGACCATTAGAGATTATATTTAAATATTTCTAAATGTGAAGTAATGACTTTTTCGAGAAAGAGATCCCCATTTCTTCGAAATTATTATTTAAACGATCTTGAATTCATTCGTGTCTACCAGAATAGTGATTTAGGTATACTTTTTGACAAATCGCTATCATTTAATGTGCCAAGCAAGGCGTCATCTATGTTAGGTTTTATAAGCAGAAGTTGTTAAGACTTTAAAAATCCAAACGCGTTAAAATCTTTATATTGCGCATAGGTATGTACGATCAATTTTGGATTACAACTCTGTGATTTGGTCAAATTCAAGCAGCAGAGTCGATTCAGAATCGGTTTTTGAGAGTAGTTTCTTTTAGATGTGATAATATAAACGACAACCCCATTCCTCTTATAAGCCATTAACTAACTTTTTTAAATCTTGAAATATTGGAAATAAGACGAACACGGCTAGATCTCTGCTTCATTTTAAAATTACTTAATGGAAACATTTGTTGTCCAACTTCACTTAATAAATTACAATTATTGGTTAATGAAATTGGTAAATAAGTATGATGTCGAACTTTCACCGTGTGTAAATATTAATGGATTTAATGGGTATTTAAATTGTTTACTTTCTTAATAATTGTATAATGTATATTCTTAATAATCTGTATCTTAATGATTGTATACCAAGATAATTTGCATTATGATTGGGCTACTGCCCTTTTAAATAAATAAATAATAAACGTTTTATTGTAAATTGTGTGTGCAATATTTTCGGCAAAATAATTTGGCCCTACTGGCATTAAGTTAAAATCAATCAAAAATCGTTGTTTAAAAATCTATTGTTTTACTACAAAGTGTCACTATCCGGTTTTATGTTATCTGTGCTTATCCGCTACTGGGCGACCGCAAAACCGTATAATTTACTTATTTTAGTAAATGTACCCATTTTAACATTGTCGCCATTTCAGTTAATCAAACTTAATACTAACGTACACCACACAAATCCCAACAACTCTTGCGTGGCCCCGCTAAACCACTTACACATCATCTGTATAAGCAACGCGCATGAAATAAAATACTGCATGTTATTACAGTTGTTTATTCGGTTGTTCGAGTACTGTGGACAGAATACAGACGTTTTAGAGCTTCTATTACGTTTGTACGATCAACATAGGTGATACACATACCGGGTGCTTGTTTAACTATGGCCCAGTCGGTAACTTAGGAGAAATTACTTTTAGTTTTTATACGTTTATAGCTGTTATTAGTTGGTACAAATTTAATATATTTTTAAAATAATATAGCCCATTGAATGTAAAAATACATAAATAATAATGAATATAACATAGTTAAAAAAAATCTAATATCTTCAACCACCCGGTATAATATATTGTTCACCTAGTTTTTAGCGTTTCAGTTTTTTGTCAACAACAACAACAACAACGGTCTCTGCTTGTTTTTTTACACCAAGTGTAGAAAAACAATATGCATACGTGTTAGCAAATAACAGATCCCAACGAAAACATTCGACAATACCCAACGAGTGTAGATAAACGCTGTGTAAGTTTTTTTTTTTTTTTGTAGAACATATTATTCTCTTTATACTCTTTAAAAGTGAATACTAAGGTATTTAGTCAAAATGGAGTAGTATTTCAAAACGTTTTGTACATTCAACAAATTGCAGGCTCTACAAGACTATGTTGGTAATATTATGATGACCATTCAATACAAGCATTCAACGTGTTACAAAAATATGACCTAGACACGGACAAGACGGCTAGTGTCGGTGTTGTACTCGACTTAAGTCAAGACGCTATAGATTGTGCCGGATTTTTGCTCGGAGACTGGATGCCGTTAGCTTCGAAGGGAACCGATTGTAGTGATAAAGAGCAAGCCGACCATTGTGGCGAGCCAGTCGAAATTACTCCTTACGGTACATTTTTCATTACGCAACAAGCTAATTTCAAAGACAACAATAATCCGTTTTCTTTGGACATAACGTGTACTGCTGAGAACAGGCAAAAAAAAAAAAATTGGTAATAAAATATATTACTATCTTACCGCGTAAACAACATTTTTTAAGAGATAAAGCTAAATAAAAACAACTTCTCGCAGTATAACTAAAAATAATAAAGTCAATACTTGAATTTTTTTAACACTCATTCTCCACCAAACAATATAACAATAATTATATTATTGCTCTATAATCAAATATTCAATAAACATGTAACGATGATTACATTTTAATACATCCTACTTAGGACTTACTTGAAAATAAATCACATGTCATATTGTTAGGTATTTAATTTGATCTATTATTGTATTTAGTTGTCTGATTATTTTCAGCCGCTTCATGACCTCAACGATCCGGAAAATATCATTTGGCACTCTTTATGAAAATGACTCTGCCGACGAAGACACTGACGGTACAAAAGTTTCTGATATTTTATCTTATAATTTTAAAGAGTCAGTCAATGTTTTTTTTTTGCCCTTAATTTGTTTTAAGTGCATTTACTATTTTATGATAACATACAAACGTCTGTAATATTACATAAATGCTTGAATTTTATCGACACTTAAAAATGTTATTTAAAACAATTAATCTATAATTTTCAACTACGTTTTATGTTTATGCAACAATTTGCTAATTATTTTATTTTTTAAATGCACTAAAATCGATTACGACAATAACACTTTGTATAAAAATGTTTAAAGTTTACTTTTTTTTTTACTTAAATCAAAATAATAAGTTACAGTTAAAATGCAATTTGGATTGCATGTTCTATTAAAATAATAACTGTTTGAGTAGCAACTATCAAAGACACCATTAACGTAACAATCGATGGTAGTTGCCTGCTTTTTTTGTCCTCAAGTCGCGTTTTGTGTGACTGAATTTTAAAATTGTGGCTAACAAACCAATATATTATGTTACGGTTAACAAAATCCAAGAAATAATCGGTTATGGCTTATATTTCAGCATCTATCACTTACTCGTCAAGACAGTGCTAGGTAATTTTGACAAAGTTTTCAACAATAAACTTTACTATAAATGAACGTGCGACAATTCACAGGTAAACAAATAATATGGTTAAAACGGTGGTACAAAAATAGGCATGTAAAACTAAGTTAGTAAATTACATGATACAATTATTACAGTCTTATATTAATGCTCAATCGTATATTATTGTAATAGCAACAGTTTTTGGTTTTTAATGTGATTATAGTATCTTTCTAGTAAAACGCAACTACTAAGTAGATATTAGGTAGGTAGACTAGGCAAACTTCTGAAAACCAAGAATGTATCAGACTAAAGATTACGGGTGGAAACTTCTAGACAATGTCTGTGTTAATTATTTGTTTATATTATATTTAACAATAATAATAAAAACAGCTATTATTTCAAAAATACAAAACATATTTATGTTTTTTAAAATTGTTTTCCAAAAATGTGTGACAGCAATTCATTCAAGTTCACCGTGTTTACTTAAGCTACTTCAATCTACACGTATAGAGTTGTGCTCTTAATACAACACGTTGTACATTTTGTTTCATATCAAATTCGTAGTAGGTACACAATTGTTTCACACAAAAATATCTACACACACAATATTACTTAAGTCGAATAATTATTTTAATCACTGGAAATCGGTAGGCACTCGCAGTGCTAATAATACTTGAATCAATCCCAATTGTAACGTTTGCCGTCACGTCGTATACGAAGCCCAAATCGTAGAACCAACTGCCCAAGATATCATCAACGTGACAATCGACTTGGTTTCCTACATATTGCAACATGGTCGTTTCCTGCGGTATCGGCTGCTCGCTCTTTTTGTCCTCCAGACCGGCTTTTAAATCCCGTGCAGTCCGGTCTCTTTTTGTCCGACGGAGTAATACAATAACGGTTGATCAACCATGAACATATTGTGTAACGGTTAAACAAATCCACGAAATCATCGCTTATGGTTTTTTTATTTCCACAATGTAAACTCGACCAATTTTCGAGTGGCGACCATTACTTACCGTGCTTAGGTCTCGTTTGCGCGCCTATCGAGTACGTCAAGTCCAACCCACCGGTCGTGCATTTAAACCTCGGCGACAAGCTGTGAAGTGTCATCGGCAGCCAATGTAAACCACCAAAAATGGTATTTATGCGAAGAGTCCGCCGTCGTTTTTATGTCTTCCTTTTTTTCAAGGCGAACCCGTATTCAATGTTGTGCATGGATCTCCTTATCCTGTACTTGATCATAGTCTCGGCGTACTTACACGTGAGCACAGTCCAAGTTTGTAAAATTGTTTAGTCGGTTCCAATTGTCGCGACTTCCTCGTAGCCGACACAACGCGTGTAAAACAAAGTACAGCAACCCAGACTAGTATTGAAATCAACGTTTGCGAATGCATTTGTCTAATAAGCGAATCACATAGTAGCACTATTCGATGAACAGCTTTAACTAAGGCGCGCAGTGTTAAAAAATTTGGTTAGATTCATTTGGTGTTTTTGTTATATGTACATGCCAATACTGTTTGCCAATGATATTTGCGTCGAGCTCGTAATGACGTTATTTAGTGGAGGACTTTTGACTTTTTTCAACTCAAGTCAGCAAATTTGAACGACACACATATTAGCATTGTTATAACATGTTATACGTGTGTCAATTATTAGCATGTGTTTGATATTGTTCCCACTAGATATTGGCTTACAAATTAGCATATGAACTGGCCATGTTTTAATTTTTTTTTTTTTGAGATTTCTACTTTTGCTTTGTCTACCACTATCATGTTAAACTAGTTGGTGAAATAAAAGCCAATTTAGATACTAATTGAGAGATGAATTTATTATTTCCAATTATGCATTATTATTATTTTTGCAGAGTTATAGATTTGTTTATCAGCTAAATGGTTTTTCATATATTTCGACGCAAACTATTCCGATTTAACCTAATTACACAATACACTACGGATGGAAAACTTATAAGAAATTCCATCTCGGTGTTAATTATGAAGATGTGACGTTACATTGATTGGCTTCACAGCGCAACGTGGTTGCTTTGTTAAAACAAAATTACCTAGAAAAAATTCGTATTACTTTTCTTGTGTGTTCTTTTTTTTCGGTTGTGACATTTGCGAAAAACAACCGGGTCCTAGGTGACAAAAAGACGTTGGGCTTTTTTATTAGTGTTGATCCTACTAGTTTTTTTAGTAAAAATATGCTTCTTCGGAAACGTGACCACTAGGAATCACAATGTGCATACATTATCATAATAATCATGTTAAAGCATCAAATCTTGGTGGGTACGCAGACCCTTAATACTAAAAAGTTATTTGAATAGCAATAACTTGAAAAACATTTGCAGTTTAGTGTTGTTTAAACATTAATATAAGTGTCTTCGGAGTAGTCCGATGTGGAAATAGCCAGGAAGAAGCAAAAATTAGGAAGGGAGTGAGACAGGGGGCACACTGTATCCATCCCTTTTTAACCTATATGTACAAGAAGCGATAAATAAAGTAAGAGAAGAAATTGAAGTAAGGATAAGAAAAAATGGTGAAAGAATAGATATGCTAAGATTTGCAGATGACATAGTGGTAATAACAAACAATGAAGAGGATCTACAGAATATCTTAGAAATAATGAACTTAACAATGAAAAATGAATACAATATGAAAATTAACATAGCAAAAACTAAAGTCCTTGTTTGTAGCCGTAACGAAGGAATCCAAATTCAAATTACACTAGATGGCAACACACTAGAGCAAGTTAATGAGTACAAATACTTGGGAAGTACGATAACTGAGGACGGCCGTAGTACCAGGGAGATCATAAGCAGAATAAACCAGGCTAAACGTGCATTTCAGAGCAAGAAAAATATGTTTACATCTAGAAATATTGACTTAAAAGTGAGGGAAAACCTACTAAAGGCTTATGTTTGAAGCGTAGTACTGTATGGAATGTGAGACATGGACCATAAGTAAAACAGAAGAAAAAAGACTCCTAGCGTTCGAGACCTGGTGTCTCAATTTTTTGTTTTTCGTCTATGATTAATGCAATTTTCTGTAACCCTGACGTTCATTTAAAAGGAAACAACTAAGATAATTTATCTTATTTATGCATGTAAATTATCATAAACTTTTTTTTTATTGTCTAAAGGTTTCGCCTTGTCGCTTCAACCAATCTTCTCTTTTATCTGCTAGTCTTTTCATTTCTTCATAGCTTGCTAGAGCTAATAGCTTCTTCATATTCCCAAGATTTGTTTCTTTGGGTTCATGATGAGTACTTTTTATATTACTAGAAGAGCGTATAATGGTTGTGTGTTGGGAATGGTAATGCAGTGGTTTCCCCTTGCCTTCTGCATCGCAGTAGCACCTCTTATTTCTATGAGGTGCTATTCAAGTATAGATAAATCTATACTTGATACAAACAACGCTGCTGCCCATTGTTTGGTCCATTTTCGTCGCCTTTTACGACTGGCATGGACCACCGCAGGTGTATTCTAACCCCCACCCGGAGGGGAAATCATAAACTTGCATAATATATTGTGTTTAAACACATTTTATGTTTTGTATCTCATACACGATGTTTTGAGACATCAATTCGTTGTGGTCATACGTTTATCCATTTATACTATAATTAACAAATCATTGTTATTTGTTGATATGCCATGTTATAACTGAGAACATACGGATGTATGCAGATGTTTATTTTTCCACTGACATTGGTGTCTAATCAAAGAATAATACTAGTGCTGAAGAATTTGGTTAGGTTAGGTTTTTCTAAAGATGGATATTATTGACCGTATAAGAGTAACTGGAGTGTTACATAGTTGTTGAGTCGCATGTCATATTTTATTGACACAGCATAGTTTCTAGGATTGCCTCGCTAGGGGGTTCTACTGTGTTATCTCATTGATGTAAGACAGTATTAATTGTATTGTGTAATTAGTAATTCAGTTTTACACACTATTGTATCGCCGTTTTAACAATAGTAGTGTTGGTTAACTGTTAATTGTAGCATGGTATTTATAGTAAAATGTTGGTGTTCGCACAGGCACTTAGTTTGTAGGTACTAACTACAATACATTATTATATTAGGACCAATAATTGTACATGTAAACATGTTTACACTATCCATAACCGATTTTTTTTGGATTTCTTTAACAATAACATAAACTGATTTGTCAACCGTTATTGTAATATTTCATCAGACAAATAACGGACTACACGGGATTAATTAAAAAGGCGATTTGGAGTACAAAAAGAGCAAGCAGCTGGTACCGCAGGAAACGACCATGTTGCAGTCTATAGAAAACGAAATCGATGATTACGTTAATGATATCTTTTGAAGTTGGTTCTACGACTTGGCCTTTGTATACGAATTGTCGGGAAACGTTAAAATTGCGATTGATTGAATTATTATTAGCACCGAAATACCAATTTCCTTTTGTAGATTATTCAACTTGTGTAATGCAGTGTATAAAATACTTTTGTATGTAGATATATTTGTGGTAAGCAATTGTGTATTAAAAATTTGATATTAAAACAAATTGTACAACGTGGTATGTTAAAAGCACAACTTTATACGTGTTCACGTAGACTAAAATAATTTAAATAAATATTATACAATACAATTTTTGGGAAATATTATTAAGCACAAATAAGTTTGCATTTTTTAAATGCTGTTTTGTTACTATTGTTATAATTCTTTATTTAGAAATTAATAAAATAAAATATACTGTCAATAAACGTTGATAAAATGATTTAATTATTTTATATAATATGTCGATTGAGACAAATTTTGAGAAACGAATTACATTTTTCCACTTCATGAAAAACAATGAATCATAAAATATATTATGTCCACCAAGGTTTATTGTACATGATAGGTACATTGTGATACATTTAGCTATAGTTTAACGACTGAATGAAATCGAGTACATTTTCCACAACAGTTTTCGTGACTCGAACATTTTGAATTGACCAATTGGCCAAAAATATATACCTATTAAAACATATTTTAATTTTACATTTTCCCAAAAAGTGCTATATTTAAGAGCCCATAACTTCTTAGAGCTTAAACTAAAAATTCTGACCAATATATTACTTATATATAAATAAAACATCTGGTAAAGGTTTGGTAATGGAGATCTGCTTTTAATAGAAGCTGTAATTATGAAATGATCAGAAAAACTATATAAAAATTCAAACAGGTGTCCAGCAACAGCTCAGTGAACTATGATATTATAAGTTACAACACAATTAAAATTAAAATATAACTAAAATAATTAATTCATTCTTTATTGTATATATATAATTTTTTTTTGAGCTGCTGTTGATGCAGATTGAACAAAATTAGACAACTATTAATATTAACTATTTGAATTTTTTACGTGGTGCGATTTTAGACAATGGGCATTTTTACAGCATACAAATTAAAATATTAATTTCAAATCATTTTTTTTGTAACTAATTTTGTATTTTAATAAACGGTTCATATTATAATATCTGAAGCACTGAATAAAAACAGCCAAGTTAGCAATAGTTTTGCATTCTGACCAACTCGCTTGACAGTATATAAGTACACATATGTTAACGACCTAAGTTTTGGAAACAACAAGCTTAATAAATGAAAATTAATTAAGTTGTAACAATATGAAACGACTTAAATATTTGTTTTTTTTTTTAATAACGACAAAGTTGTTTAGGGTTTTTTTAAATTTATTTTCTTGCGAGTGGCTAAACTTATTCTGGACAATTGTCGTTGGTTAGTTATTCCTATGACAATAAATTTAATTTCTTCAAAACCTTTATTATAACAAATAACAAAAAAAAGTCATTATTACTAGCTGATAGTAAAACCCGGTGTAAATAACAACAAATTATGAAATTGCACAATATTCAAAATATATTTGTTGCTATGGTACATTGTTTATTATTTGTACTTAAACATTTATTTAGATTATTTGTATTAAATTTTGTATCATTGTTTTTTGTCTACTCCAAAACTATTTATTTTTGTATAATTATTAAATGAAATATAAAACCTTTTATCCTTTTCACCTTTAACACAATTTGTTATCCTACTTTACATTAATATATCTATAATTAAAAGATATAAATATATTTAATTTCTTCTGTGGTAAAGTGATGGCAAGTAGCGACAAGTCAGCGTGTATGAGCTTAAAACGCTCATTAAGTGACATCGAGGACGAATACGACCAGTCCGGAAAAACGGCCAAGTAACCTAACAGTTATATATTTTAGGAAACTATTAATTTTAAAATGATTATAATTGTACAAGTAGAAATCAGACTCATCATTTTGGGTTGGAAAAAAAAACATCCCCTTCATTTTTATACTCTAACGGGAGATATAATGTACAATTGTCTCGCACGTGTCACATTAGGCCGACCGACCGACTGTTACCGAAAGACGACCAATAATTTTGCTTAGATTTAGATTTGACTAACTTTTAGTAATAACATATTGTATGTGATTATCGAAGAAAATACAATACATTGTACACGCTATTGTCATAAATTAAATAACCAACAGATTTGGCTTTATTTTTTAATAAATATGGAGAATTGAAAAAAAAAATGTTTGTTTTGGCTTCAATAGTAGAGGAAACGAGAGAAAACGGTTTGACGTAAAATATTTTGAGTATGGGAAGATATGTAAAAAAAAAAAAAAAATATAAGTTGAGTAATAGAATAATAGCTGCTAAGTGTTCGGGTTATAAGGTGACCATTTTGAGTGGAAGTCGAGAATATACCAGATTTTAATGTTACTCGCTTAATAATTTCACAGATAAATTGTTGATCTAATATAATACAATATGTCGTTTAATTTATATTTTAGTAAAATAAAATCGAATTGCCTGTAACCAAATAACGTGGCACTTTTATTAGTTAACGGTTGCTACTATTTCACAGTATTGACATGTTCAAATCGACAAATCAAACGAATCACTATTTTAACCAATTTTTTTCAACACCGCGCTTTAGTTAAAAACTGTTCGTCGAATAGTAGTGCTACTATGTGTTTCGCTTATTAGACAAATGCATTCGCAAACGTTGATTTCAATACCGGTTTGGGTTGCTGTACTTTGTTTTACTGCACGCGTTGTGTCAGGTATGCAGGAATGGCAAAAATCCGAACTAGCTGACAAATTAAACAAGCTGTCGCGTCATTCGGGATGGCGGTTTGTGAACAACGTCAAAGTTATGGAAACTTATGCAATAGACGACCAAACCTACCGAGCAATCGTGGATTCCATCTCGAGAAACCAATTCAATTTTTCCACTTCATAAAAAACAATGAATCATAAATATATTCTATAACAATGAAAAAAAGTTTCTACAATCCAGTGTTATTCAAATAGGAAACTTTGCTGTTTTACAGGCACGAGTAAATATTGAGTGAGGGCAGTGAAACTTTTAGAGTCTTTTTTTCACCCACTTGAGCAGTTTGAGACATTGGGAGCATAACATATTGAAAAAGTGCAAACAAAGAGACACCTTAATATATATACATATACTGGGGAGTAAGTATGGGAGTACAGGGAGGTACAGGTCTTTGGAAATTTATTATCAAAGCTAAGTGTTAGAAAATGTATCTAAAAAAGAACTATGGAATTTATGTATGTAAATTATTATAGTATTGAAATATTAAAAAGTATATTGCCAAGTAAACTAACATAATTTTAGAATAATTATTCGAATTTTAGTATTTTTTCCAAGTTAAATATGTTATATGTACAGAGTCTGTCGCAATGTCTGTCGAAATATAAATAAAGTACAACTATCGAAATTATTGCAAACTATTAATATTACAAGAAGCCTTTATCAACAGAAAAAGGAGAGGGGGTACAAGTTTTACACTAAATGGTCAAATGATTAAATACTAATAATATTATGTATATTAAAAAATGTTATTTGTCAAATACGAGTGCTTCACGTATAGATTTTGGTTTTACATGGGGTAAGAGTGGGAATAGGGATGGGGATGGGGATGTTAAATTTGTTTTAAAATTTATTTGGTACTTCAACGAGACATGAAAATGTTCTTTCGTGGTTGCAGACTCGTCTAAAAAACGCTCTTTACTGTAATATTTACAATTTTTCCTTAGAAATTGTGTGAAATTACCTTCCTTACCAGTACTACCCAATTGCTTCTTGCTGGCTGGCAATCCTAATCTGTAATAAGTGAGCGAATGGGCTACGCAGATGACTTCTCCAAACATATCTTTGGCCTGTTTCGATAAACTGGCTGAACCAACTATTTAGCAATGTTGGCCAGCATTCCATTTGCAACAGCTTCGAGTTTCTTGGGTACAAGCACTGGTCCACCAACACGTTTTGGTAAAAAAATGGCTTATCAAATGTGTAATAAGATAATTACAGATACGACACAACAACTGGTTTACAATAACAAATAAAAAAGAAAAATTTAGAAAGAACGTTATATAAGAAAATTATAGAAAAAACATTGTCAGAAGGAATACACACAAATGAAACGAAAATTAAATCACAATAACACAATCAATAGAAAACAGGTTGCTAGAGTAACGTAACCAAAACAATCTCTTATTAAGGTCTAAAAAAACATAGCCATCATTTTTATAATTAGTGGGACAGTGAACAGACATTTTTAACACATGACGAGTTCAGTCAACTACATAAACAGTGTAATTTGAAAAAATTCCCGTCAAAATGAAACCCAATCAACACCGAATTTTGACAACTAGTATTTAGCAACAGTATGTTTATTGGTAAATTTTAAGGAAAAATTGTAATTCGCACAGTCGCTATCGGATGACATAGAAATTGCACAGACAAACAGTTAAACAAACACACACACAAACACATCCACAGACACAATGCCAAGTTGTTATATTATCGATTACAATACAAAAAAAAAAAAATTGTATTTAATATATATTCAAACTAAACAAGCGAATAAATTAAAATAATTTATTCTTTATTCGATTTCTGTCTAGTGCTTATGCAAACTTATTCATCACCAAAAGTTGAGGAGTTATTATTTATTTAATTTCTCTCCTCTGTACAATCTATTTTCTGTCTTATTTCTATAAGTCACAATAATTCAACCGTAGGCCTATTAGAAGTCTTGTGTGTTGTCATTGTCTTGGAAGCATCTGCAGCCCCCGGAAGTTAGTTACAGCCTTGCACTTCAACTGAATATTGTATGCCGCCTAACCAGAAAGCGGGTTAAGGTAGTCTATTAAAGTGTCAAAAGTCGACGATCTAGTGTACAGTACGGTTGAATGTGGTGATTGTGAATGTCGGTTGTAGCTGGGCGAATCGATACAGTAATTATATTAAAAGGGACTTTAAACTGGCTGTACAGACTTGGCCGCTTTGCAAGTCGAAGGCCGTTAAGTCCTTGATAATGCAGTTAACAAAAATCATAAACCTAATAAACTGATCGACACGATCACAGCTGAGTACGATTAATTTGCTATACACGAACAACACTGTTTTAAATGTTTCATTGCTCTTGATTTTTTTACCTGTTTAATTTATTTAACATTTTTTTTTTTTTTTTTTGTAACATTTTTCTTTTTTATTCAAGACTGCTATTTTAATAAAAACAATTTGCTAAGAATTTTGACTGGTCGATGACCAGTTTTGGAAAATCACTTTTTAAGTTTTTAAAGGTTAAAATTTAAGACGGAAGGTGGAGTGCGGTAGAGTAAGCGAATAAAGTTCTGTTTATATGCGCGCATTACTTTACCGCAATTAACTTTCGATTTATACTGTGCTTGGTTTGGACTGTACTGGTTTGAAAATACTAACTACCGATTTGCATCGAAGCGTTTTTTCGAAAGTGATTTTATCACTTTCAGATTTAAACATTCCTGTAAACCTGTGACCTTCCCGTCACCATTATGCCCCGACCCCGCTGTACTGGTTTTTTTTTGTTGCGACTTGTTACAATTTTTAAAAATACAATTAATTTTTTTATTACAAGCGAAATTCAATAGTAATAATAATGTCAATATTAATCATAGAAAATGTGTTTTAAATGATTTCGTTTAAACAAATTAAAATTTATGACGTTTTGAAGTTTTAAACGAAATTCCATCGACTACCCGAGCACAGTATCGATATTGTAACGGTATAAAAATATATACTTATTGCGACCAGTTAAACCTTCACGGCAGAAGAACTTTATAATTATAATTATATTGTGAGATCTTTTTAATTGTTCTTATTTAAACGCTTCCTGTCCATCAATCATCTTTGTTAGCGTTCAATATGTATGTTTTCGTCAGAATAATTATAATAACGTTGTGTCTTTGTGCCTCGCCGAAGCGTTGCGATAGTCTAGAAATACCAGTGAAAATTGAGAACTTACGAAAATACGAAGTGTTAGAGTTGCTCACCGTATGCAGCGAGTTTATGAACTTAATAATGCACGATGAAAGTATTTACACTGCGACACACGAAAGCGAAATTCGGTTAACCGAGCATATCACGCGTACGGATATGGTCCACAAAGGCACTGCAAAGTTGGTTGACTACAAGCTACCGGTTGTGGGAAGGACTTTGTACGGATTGAAGAGCGACACGGAGTATCCACATCTGTTACCGGAAATATCGTTGAGAATAATAAACGTCGTGGAGAGCGTTGGCGTGTTCCTCCTGATCAAAATAAGTATGCTCGCCCGTTGCATTGCGGGCATATCGCAAGCACCCCGTATCCTGTTGACGACTAGTCTACTACTGTCTTTGAACGAAATCGATTACAAATTCAAACAACTTTCCATACCTCGTAAACCGACCGAAGACCTAAGTGGAATCATTCTACCGTACACCTATGAACTTGATTTTACTCCTACAGACGTGGCACATTTAAAGAACGCGTGTACTGCGTTTGTATACAGATATACTTTCTTAATCGGGTTCGTCAACATAGGAGATATCGACCAGACCAACTTTAACCCAAACACTAACACTAGAGAAGAGTTTTTAGCTATTCAACTAAATTTCATACAGATGTACGTCGATCATTATTTTAAACCTCTTCCTTTGGACGACCAATGAAGTACAGTAGCTGCACCATTCAAGGATTTAATATAATTTTATTTTAAACTACAAAAGTATTAATTTATTCTAAATTATTTTATTGCTCATTAGTACGTATTTAATTAAAGATTTAATGTGAATTAATGTAATAATTTAACGTTGGTCAATATTTTGTCCTCCAAAAGTCCGTACATAGCAAATATACGGAAGATTTTTAAAGTATACAATAAGTTTAGTTTTATTTCAATGTTTTATTTCTTGAAAATTACATTTAGCCATCCGTGTAAGCACTGTTACAATAATTATGAAAAAATTATATGTTAATTAATATGTCGTTTTTCTGCGCAATAAATATGTTAATTACTTACAATATAACCACCTCATTCAGAAAGTAAAGAACAACAGGATTTATTATTTATCTTATTTTACTTACTTATATTTTATACAATAAAATAAGAATCGAATTCTTCCAATAACAACGGATGCTTAGTGTAAACACTCTAAGGTTAGGTTTTTTCTATAAAACCTATTAAACGATAGAAAAAAATGTTTTGTTCACACATAAAATATGTTTGACGATTTTTTATGCAAGATATAATGTTTTCAACAAATGTCATTGTATTAAAATGTATACTTAGTTAGGTCCACGTAAATTCTTGTACCGTTCTTAGACACAATTTCAAGACTTAAAAGCTGAAAATTAGACTGAAGACCTATCTATAACAAAAAATATAATGTCAATATATTTTTCATTTAGGACAAACACAACAAATCTTAAAATTTGGTCATTAATAGCTACAATGGGTTTAGAAACGTAACAATTTTTTAAGTGTAATAGACAGGGTGTTTCACAAATGTAGGAAAAATTAAATAAACAAATTAAATTTTGTTTTAGTAAATATTATTATGATTAAAAAAAAAAAAAAAATTACACTCGATTGTGCTATAACAGCACTGTTCTTTTGCTATTGACTGTTCTGTTTTTTTTTTTTTTTTAATGTTTTGTGTCACACTTTTTTTTTTTATTTAAGATTGCCATTTTATTCAGAACTATTTGCTGAAATTTTTAACGGGTCAATAACCTCTTTTGAACCGTTACTTTTAAAGTTCCCTAGGTTTAAAGTTTATGATGGGAGGTGGGTTGCTGTGGATAATGCGCGCAGATAAAAAAAACTCTATACGCATACCTCACTTTCAATTTATTTTTTTATTACAAGCGAAATTCAATAGTTAAAACAATGTCAATATTTATTATAGAAAATGTGTTTTAAATAGTATCGTTTAAACCAACTTAAATTTATAACGTTCTGAAATTCGTTATACTGAAACGTCTGAAACGTCGTGGAGAGCGTTGGCGTGTTCCTCCTTATCAAAATAAGTATGCTCGCCCGTTTCATTGTGGAAATATCGCAAACACCCCGTATCCTCATGACGACCAGCCTACTACTGTCTTTGGACGATATCTATAAGAAATTCTATCAACTTTCCATACCCCGTGAACCGATCGAAGACCTAAGTGGAATCATTCTACCATACACCTATGAACTTGATTTTACTTCTACAGATGTGGCACATTTTAAAAATGCGTGTACTACATTTATAAACAACTATAGTGTCTTAAACGGGTTCGTAGACATAGGAGACATTAACTCGACCGACTTCGACCCGAGCACTAACACTGTAGTAGAATTTTTCCGTGTTCAGCTAGAATTCATACGGACGAACGTCGATAATTATTTCATTCATATTGATTTGCCTGCCCCCAATAAAGTGCAATAGTTCCATTAGACCAAGGATTTATAATGATCTTATATTATAAAATAATTTTATTGTTTATTATTATGTATTTGATTAATGTGAATTATGTTTGCCCCAAAAAAAATATTTTTTTTTAAAAATATACAAAGAGTTATTTTGTTATTTTAATATTTTGTTTAGTAGAAATTACATTTAACCATCTGGTAAGCGAATCTGAATAAATTGCATGTCTTTTAAAATAATTATTTTATACACGTTAAGTGTGAAGTTATAATATAGTATTATATTTCTTGATAATACCATATTTATTATTATAGATTTTTGAAATATTATTTTACTGGATAGTTTGTTCGGTCATTGGAGGCAACTAAATGAGAGACCGTACTTAACTGTATTACTTTTTTTTTGCGTAGTAAAGATGTTTATTATTTATAATATAACCACCAAATTTATAAAATAAAGAACAAAATGATTGAAATTGTTTGGGATTTGGATTGTAAAAGGGGCTTTTGATAAAAAATAATACGGCAAATTTAATCATGTCATAACTACTATTTTCAAAACAACTATACAAACGTCTTACCCGCTAAAATTGACAAAGTTATGTCGATGTTTTTTGAGCAATGTGATAGAGTGTTATTTGAACGTTACAAATAAAAAACCAGCACAGTCTCAACTATTATACTCTAATCCAAGTACAGCGACAAGTTAAAAAAGTTGGTTCAAAACAATTATAAAATCTGAAAGTGATGTCATCACAATCAAACGCTTCAATGTTATTCTGCAAATAGTACAAACCAGTATAGACTGTTGTATTTTTACAAGTAGTTGTAGCCCTTAGAACCAGTATACTTATTATTGATATAGATATTTAAACTTAAAACTAAATTTTTAGGTTTTTGAAACATAGGTACCTAAGAAAATGTCGGGTAATGTTGATGTGTATTATGAAAATTTAAGTATACATAATATTTTATGTTCAATAAAACAGACAATTCTTCAAGATGGCAAAATAGTTATCCAAAACTGGTTATCGACTAGTCAACATTTTTAGTTCATTATTCTCAATTTAAAAAAATTAATGAAACGTATGCGTTACCATTTGAGTTTCAAAAGTTGTTATCAAAAAAACATCAAAAATTGTGAAAAATTGAGATCACATTGCATAAAAATACTATGTAAAGAAAAAATTTAATTTCTTATTAAACCCAGTGAGATATTGAGTGGTTTACGATAAGTTGATCACCCTGTATATGAGTAATAAAGCACATAAAAACAATTTTCATACACTCAATAAATATCTACCATTTTTACTGCGGTAAAGAGTTTTACAAATTTTGAACACAGCACGCAATAATATTCTGAAAAATAATTTGAAACCAACATACTACTTTTTTCAACTTAAAATACTTAGACCATCGCCGCATAAATTTCACATTACAACTCTTTATTTATATTCATTAAATTTTTACCAATCTTTCTTCTTCGGTTATATTTGTAAAAAGATTTACAAATTTGGCATGTTTTATCTATTTTACGGTTGGAAACACTTAGTTTTACGCGATGATGATTAGTACTACAATTCGATAAGCTCGAATATGTTTGGTTTATACAAGCTACAAACGCACTTAGCTGTCACGTGATAACGTACAGCAAAAATGTTAAAAAGATTAAATAATTGGTTTTACCCAATTTTGCTAACTTCTTTTGTATTGATTTACGTTGTACTTGGTTTGGACTTTACTGGTTTATAGTGTGCTGGTTCATACTGCGCAAGCTTAGTATGTACTATGTACATGCTTTATACAGTAATGGTTTGGACTGTATGTAACTTGTTTGTAATGTATTAAGTTTTAAATATCTAAAGATTCACATCGAGGTGTTTGACAGTGGATACATCACTTTCAAATAAAAATACCCACAAAAATACCCTCTCTTGAACCACAATGCTAATACTACTTATTGTGCTGGTTTTTACTGTACTAGTATTGTACTGTACTTGGGGTATTACCTTTAGAATACAATATTATCTAGTAGCTAATGTAGTATCACAGATTATATGAAAACACTTAGCTCTCTAAGCCGAAAACAAAGGAAATTTCTAAATAAGGCTGATTAGGGACTCGCATTAGTGTAGCAGCATTAATTAATATCAATTATTATTGAACAGATATTTTACAATATTCATGTACAAACTCCTTATGAATCAAGATTTAAATGATAACTGACTTATCTATTATCATAGATAAGATAATGTATTTTAATCTAATCTGTTATATTATTATGAAATTTTATGCTTGAATCGGCGGCTCCATTGACTTCACTTTAACATGCTCGTATTTTAACATAGATAAGTGAAGCATGTGTTAATGAACTTTTCAAAAAACTATAATAAAAAAACAATAACCGTTCAGAAAGTAAGTTTTTTAGGAAAATAATTCTCAAAACTAGATGTAAAAATAGAATTTTTTTTGATACCATAAGACTAAACTTAGAAAAGAAAAAAAAATGATTTTAATGTGAATTTTGCGTTTAGTTTACTAAGGTTGAAGCTCATTAAATATTACTCAGTTTGGAGAGCATAAAAATAAAATAAAAAGCTATTGCAATAAGGACATAAAACGTTTCATCATTATTAGGTATATTTTTTATTCAGTTTTTGATTAAAAAAATAGAAAACTGTTTTCTTTCGAAATACAATCCCTACAAACGAAATTCAGATACGTTTGATTTTACCAAATTAATTTTTCCGTTGGCGATTTATAAAATATGTAGCTGTTTTAATCATAATCATAATACAAGATTAAAGTTCACATAAATTAGTACATTTAGTACATAATATTATGGTACTACATTTGAAGTCAATACACCCAAAACAGCTTCTTTCTAATACACGCTATAGGTATATTACGATAGGGCTATCTTCGGTCAACTTTTCAGCGTTTAAATCTTAAAATTGCGCCTAAAAATTAAAAAAGGCAACGTCTGCGGGAGTGGGGGGATGCGGTTTTTTGAAAATTGAATTCGAGTATATTTATGGGTAGAGATATGCCTATAAAATATTTGATTCGACCCGACAGAGTTTATTCACCAAGCCATAGCAAGTAAAGGTTAAAAGTTGAATTCAAGTACTTTGGCAGTTTTTTTTTTTACCAATTTTTTATTCGAGTCGTTACGTTTAGAAATTGCATAGGTCGACGGGTACTTTTATATATGCAAAACTTATTAAAATATGCTAAGTGCTACAATACTAAAAATTCAAAGTCACGCGAATGAATTTCCACATTATTGACACATTTTCTTGAATTTGACACAACGTTAAGTAAACAAGTAATAACAAATATCTATCGGCCACAGTTTTTCAAACTATTGAAATAAAGCACAGACATTTTTAACAATAAAAAAGTAACCTAACGGTTGTTTGTCTAACGCCAGTGGTTCATGAACTATGCTTATACTTTAATGTTTTAAGCTTCACCTTGAATATTTTTTTTTTTTACCATTTTAGTAGGTTCTACTTAGAGGTGTAAGGGATATGTAATTTATTTTTTCAATAATTATTCTTTCGGACGAAGGTTTAGACCTAACACAGTCTAATGCAGTATTGAAACGTTAAAAATTGTTTTATCTAAATATTACATTTAGGACTTTTGCAACACATTAGTTATAGTTGAAAATATAATATAGAATATTATTTTTAGTTGTTGGTTTCAAAAAATGTTATGCAATTTAAACTACTTAATAACCTATGGATATGACTAGCTGTAGGTATGTTTGATTGTTCCCATTATCCGTTTAAACTTCTGAACAGATTTTGATGGAAAAAAAATTAATTAACCGCCAAATCTCTGGAGTGTTCTTAGCCATAGGTTAATTTGTTGTGAAATTAAAAAAAAGGTTCTCCAAATACTAAAGAAAAAATTGGACTTAACATATTTGACGCGAACGCTTAATAGTTAAAAATCTGGGATTTTATGAAAACTTTTGTTTTTATTAGGGAAAATCAAATATTATACACTATTATAATATTATACATAACTACGGATACGCATCGAAGCAGTTTATTTGAAAATGATTTATCATTTACACAAATAAGCCGGTTGAACTTTTTTTGGTAACAATAAGTCATAGTTGTTGTTTTCAAACGTGTCGTAGAATATCATAATAATTACATACAGATACAACCCGTGTAAGTATTTTTCAAAACTAGGTCACACAGTGTAAACACAAAAAATTGTTTATGTCTATCAGCATTTGTAACATGCAAAATACCGATGTTGAGCTTTTAGATCAGAACTCAAAATTCAATCACGAAGTTTGAATTTCATACAAATATTGTTCCGTTTGTCAATAAATTCAGGTAATAAGTAAATGAAAAAAGTAACATATTAACTACTGATGCATATTTATATTATCTTAAAATTTATTTTTCATGTTTCAGCTGTTAACCGGACGAAACGTAAGTATTAAATTAATATACAAACGTATACAATAATCACCAGGATTTAAAACAAAAACTACATTATTTCTAAGTAAACCTCAATTCAGAAAAAAAAATCTGAAAACGATAAAATTTAGTTTTATCTACAGTATAACTTCGTTGACTTACTCTCCTTTAGCATTGTTTTAAAACTATTTATATATTTTTGTCCGATATATATATTCCATTACATTTCGTCTCATAGTCAATACTGTTTATTTCCTCTTTGCTCTCAAATCAAACCACTTGTTATACTTGTCTTGGACTTCTTCCTGTGTGTTACTCATATATTGTATCTGCAATATAGTTTCTATCTAATCGTGGTAATTTCTTTTATATTTTAATAGTGTTACTTTAATTTCTGTTTGATCTCTTACGCACTTTTTCAATTAATCATTTGTTTCCACGTGTCATCGCAATATTTTAGTAATCCGTTGTCGAAGATCAAATATCGAATGCTCTACGCCGCTTTAAAGTTTGCGGGGGAGGGGGGGCGGTAAACGCGAAAATAGTTTGTTACCAGAGGGTACTGATAATAGGTACTGCTGATAACGTTATCTTATCATAGATAACAATGTCTTATCACTAATCGTATTTTCGCGGAGGTACCGCGAAAGCAAAGTACGGTTTGCTGATAGCCGTTATAGTCATGTTTTAAAGTCAAAATTGTTTACGAACAGTTTGGAATATGGCGTGTTTTGGCGATGTGTTTTAAATAAAATTGGTTGCTGATATTGTTTACTGGATTAGTTTAAAACTTACCACTTCACCAAAACGTATTGTTTACTGTTAAGCAAACATGTAGTGATAAAACCTCGATGATAATGTGATATTATACAATTTGTGATAACAGATAATATAATTTTAAAAGTGATTATTTAAATATTTATTTATTTGAAATATTTTTTTAAATAATTGAATAGTGAGCAAGTAAATATACTTGTAATTTTAACAGTATATTTGTACAGTCTCAATCAACTATTCTAAAAATTCAACAATTAAATTTAAATGTACTAAAATATAAATTTAAGAATTTTAAAAATATTATTAAGTCGTCAAATCATATTAGAATACAGAGTCCTACAGATTTAATTATAAAAGACTATGTGGATAGTGATTTCCATTCGTATTTTAGAATGACACGGCAAACATTTTTTAAAATTCTTTAGATTTCCTTAAAAGAATGTAATTAAAAAAACATTGCAAAATAAATTTTTAAATGATAAATATAATAAGTAGTGTTTTATTTGCAAATGCAAAATTTAAATTTTAAGTACAAAAAATAAGTAATGATAATTGCTATCTGATAAGAGTGGAGATAAAAGGCGGTGATATTATGATAACAGGCGGTGCTACGGCCAAAAAGAACCCAACGAATTGATCCCTCAAAGGTAAAAAAAAAAATATCTTAAGTGCATTTGAATAGTTTTTTTAAGCAGTAAACGGTTAGTTCAGGAAACACTATTAGTACGATAGAAATATCGTACATTAGTATATTAGTAGATATGATAAGAAAAGATTTATAAAGCGCAAAATTGTGATTAACTTCTAAAATCAGTACACGAATGATACCTAACGAACGTGTACATTGTTATTTATTATTTCTATAACAATTATTTGTTTCCATTTTTAGATCCATTGCTTGTTTTTCTTTCTTTTTTTAAAAACTTAGGATTTTTGGAACAGTCATTGTAGAAAATAGTATATTTAATGTAAGAAAATGTACCGTTGGCTTTTGTAGAAAACTTATGGCGTATTTATTAACCTTTGAATATTTACAATAATAAGGTATAATAATAATTAAAAACAAAACGCCAACGCTGAATTTCATAAACTGAAAACGCTAAAAAAATTTTTTTTTTTCAAATAAACAAGTAACAGAAATGTATTATGTGTCTATTACTATATTATTTTGACGTTGGACTAACATAAATACCTAAAAACTGAATACTTGTTTAGCAGCTGAAAAAAAACAGGTGTTATTTACTTAAGCTTAAAATATTATATATTTTTTTTTAACAAAATTGTTAACTTCTGATTTATTAGAACCTTTAAGTTTTTAATTTAAAAACGTATACCAATAAGATCATATACGAAAACAAAAAGAAATTGGTCGTTGAATTGGCGAGCTTTTCTCAGACTTAATATTTTTTTACGTCTGAAGAAAAATATATACAAAAAATCAAATACATATTTGAAAAAATATATATTGAAACAACTATATTGTACTTAAGAAGAAGGGAAATGCCTTAAAAAGAAAGTTTAGTGAAAGTTGTCGACTTATGAAATAATATTTTATACAATTTTACTACACATTTTTATATTATTAGTAAGCGCGCACACATAAAAACTGAAAAATACAATCCGATAAATCCGTATATTGTTTTGTCGATTGAAAAACCCCAAAAAAATTTGATCATTTTCAAGTTTTTCATGTGACTTGAAACAACTTTGTCTTAATTTTAACTTGGCTGCGATCATCCACACAAGTGGTTTTATTAAAAATCAGTCTAGTCAATTTTTTTTTTTTATTATTGAAAACCAAAAAAAAAGGAATAGGTAAACATTGACCACAGTCGATTTCTAGGTTAGGTTGATTATTAAAATATATGATTAAAATACCCCTTGCCCCTCACCCCCCCCCCCTCCCCGTCGAAATCCTGACCTTTTGACCTCACTGTACTGGCTTTTTGGTTTTATGCATTTGAAATTAATACTAGACTAGGACCAATTAGCCGGATAAAATGTATTTTGGGAACAAAAAGTCACAGTTGTAACAAACAAGGGCGCCCGCATGTGAAAATTCAGGGGGGGGACCGCTTATGATTTTATAATAGATTTTACAAACTCGGGTTATTGGATGTACTTTTTTTAGCTTGCGCAGAAGCTAGGGGAAGGAGTTATCCCCCTGGTTGTAATTTTTGTCAAAGACACTACGCTTAGAACGTACTACAATGTATACTTAGAATTTTTATCAAAATTTCCATTCACCATAAAGTCGTCGATTTCAAACGAGTTTTACTTGTATATTATGATATTATATATATATAGATGTAACCTGTGTAAGTATTTTTGTTTTTTTCAACACGGCTGTAAAGTGTAAACATAAAAAGTTGATAAAATCGGTTTTGCGTCACCCAAAACCCGGCCATCTATCAAAAATTTGACTTTGAAATCTTAACAACAACAACAAAATACGGTAAGTTTACAATTCGAAAACGTTTGTTTTCTATTGTAAACACAGAAATGGGCTCCATTCTCAAGTATACTGAACCCATAAGTATCAGTAACGGGGCACCTACCTAAGCATATCGCTTTCATACAGTGTGGACTCCCTTAGTACTTAACGTTGGTGTTAATTTCCACTTTCAATCTAAAAGTTAAGGTCCTACCTTTAAGCTCATTTAGAGTCATTTAGTCTTTTCTTTTGAATAATTATAGATTTGAAGTATGAATTTCAAAAGAACTATTTTTCTTTCGACAATAACTTTTGTTATTTTGGCCATAAATTCAGGTAATTAGTATTAACAATTTTTTTTTTTTTAAATGTCTAAAATAATTATTATAATAAATGATAATATAAAACTATGATACTCTAATACTTGTCAATGTTATGTTAAAATGTATGTGTTTTCATATTTCAGCTTTTAATGGAATAGAACGTAAGTATTAAATTAACATTTAAATTAATATATTTTTAATCTCTTTTTTCTAATTAAAAAAAATATCTATAAGTAATACCGCATAACACAATCTCGAATAAACACGAAAAAAACTGGTCCGTGTCGCGGGACACGCGTTTGGAACGAAGTCCCTTTCGTAAGCAGGATTGGCATAATTAATCATTAGCGGATCGGAATTCTAAAATAGTGCAATTATACAAAAAAAATTGTAAAAATTATTTAATAATCAGTACGAGAAGTATAATAAATGACGAAAACCCGAATGCAATGTAGATTATCAAGTACTTTTAAGGGTAAAAATGTATTCTATAGTAATAAAATATTTATATTTTATAAGTTTTTAGACTTCTTGCAATATAAATTACCCTAAAAGTTGAAAAAAAAGTTGTAAAAAATGCAAAAAGTGTTGAGAGGGGATCCGGATTGAACCCGTTACCACTCACTCCTGGGAACCGATCACGCTCGACCGCACCACATATAGTTTTCATAACGCGTTACATTTTTTCTCGGCTAGGTCCCCTCGCCAATCCACGATAAGGAACTTCGTTCCAATAAATTAATTCCTGAACGGATATATTATATGGATATAAGGATATTAGGATATATGTATAAGGACCGTTAGGTTTTTTGGTAACTGTCGATTTTTCCGGTTGTGTGCCAAGTAAAGACATATCTCTAATCTCTTATTTTTAATATCTTAGCTCTTATCTCTTATCTCTTATCTCTCATATCTTATGAGATAATTATTTATCAGTTCTTTCATTCAAAAAAACAACCGCTAGATCGCGCCACAGGATAAGAATTTTCGTTAGGTTTTTTGGTAACGCTGATTTTTCCGGTTGTGTGCCAAAGTAAAGACATAAAATGTCAATAAATATAGCCAGTAAATCGATTACGGCCTGATATTATAAAACTATTAAAGAAAACGTTTGGCCAGAACATATAATTAAGACTATACTATCATCATACATCACAAGGAGATTATAGATCGGAAATAATCATATAATTATCAGGACAATCCATGTATTGATGTATCTGCATGAAGTTTGGATACTCTTAACTTTTTTTAATACTGACTCATTCATTATCGTATTTGTAAGAAACTTCTCGTTTAAGTAGAAACGTAAAATTAGGCACAAAGGTACGTCTTATAGTGTAATTAAAGGAAATAATCTGAAAATTACAATTTAGTACCGCTTTAAGGAGGGTAGTTCTAGATGCTGCATCAAGGTAAGTATTAAAACGTGTAAAAAATTATCTACTGTGTGCGAGAGGCATAGAGGTCTGCCAATAAAATTTCAATAAAATGTTAGAACAATTGTGAGAAGAAAGATCTGCTTCAATGAACGACTTTATAGAAGAGGAGGTTCGTCTCGCCTTAAAAAATGTCAAAAAATGGGCAGGTGTCGACGGAATACTACCGGAATTTTTTACAAACCTAGGTCCTAGAAGTAGACTTTGGCTTGCATGCTTTTTCACGTCGGCGGCCAATAAAGGACTCTCCCTAAATCATGGCGTGAAGTGAAAGTTGTGGCCATCCTGAAGCCAAATAAGCTGGGAAATGATTCGAGAAATTATAGGCCAATTTCGTTGCTATCAGTAGTATACAAGCTTTTTGAGAGATTACTACTAAGGCGAATGTCTCCACTATTAGAACATACAATACCCAGGGAACAAGCTGGTTTTAGAAGTGGGAGAAACTGCTGTGAACAGGTGTTAGCCTTAACGACTTATGTAGAAAATGGTTTTCAAAATAAGATGAAATCCGGGGCCGTCTTTCTCGATCTTTCGGTGGCTTACGACACAGTTTGGAAAAGAGGTCTATTACTCAAAATAGCAAAAAATCTTAAATGTAAAACTACTGTACGCTTATTGGAACAAATACTTTCTAACAGAAGTTTCAAAGTCAACCTAAATGGTGAGGTAAGCAGGAAAAAAATCTTACAAAACGGGTTGCCACAAGGATCAGTACTCTCACCGACTTTGTTTAATGTATACACCGCCGACATTGAGGAAACCAAATCGAGGAAATTCATCTATGCAGATGACATAGGTCTAGTAGCCTAAAGAAAGACTTTTGAACAACTAGAAGAGACCTAGACGTTTTACAAAATTATTTCAAAAATTTGTATCTCAACTAAAATGCTAATAAAACAACAGCAGTGGCCTTTCACCTGAATAATCGTGAGGCAAATAGAGACTTAAACTAAAAATTGGTGAAAACATTATCGAAAATGAAGAATGTCCTAGGTACCTCGGAATCAAACTCGATAGGACGCTTACTTTTAGACAACACTTAGCAACAACAAAAAACAAAATAAAATCACGAAACAACATCATATCCAAACTAGCTGGGACTATCTGGGGATGCAGCGCAGGCACTCTGAGAACCTCAGTTCTTAATATCCTTAGTATATAGTTTAGCTGAATATTGCGTTCCCGTATGGACAAGAAGTGCTCACTGCAAGAAAATTGACGTTCAACTAAATGCAGCAATGAGAACAGTCACGGGTACAGTAAGAAGGACTCCAACTCAATGGCTTCCTGTTCTCTCAAACATTGGCCCTCCGGAAATCCGTAGACAAATAGCTACACAAAGTATGATCAGTAAAATCAAAAAGAACGTTAACCTGCCTATCTATAATAACATAGAACATCACCCAAATAAAAGGCTAAAATCCAGATGCTCTGTTTGGGAAGTAGACACAAACGATAACGATTTACAGGCTGAATGGAAAAGGATATGGTTAGAGTCCGAGGTACGAAATTCATCACTGGTCGGAGATCCAACGGTAAGAGTACCAGGTTTCAACTTCCCACGTGCCTTATGGACCACCCTAAACCAAGGAAAATGCATTTATTTATTACACAAGTGGGGTATGATGGAATCTCCTTTATGTAGTTGCAGGCAAAAGCAAACCATCAGACACATAGTCGAAGAATGCCCATTAATGAAGTTCTCAGGAGGTATTGAGGAAATCCACACAGCCAGCGAGGAGGCCATCGACTGGATGAAAAAATTAGGCGTGCGGCTGTGACCAAGGAAGCGTCAATTAAAACAATGAAACCATGAGTTACCAAATTATTATTACCAAACTTAACTTTTACTGTTACTCTAAATTTTCGACTAGTTATAACTAAATAATTTAATTAGTACTAATAGTTTAATTTTTTATTATTATTGTAGTTTTATATTATTGGTAATTAATTATTTATTATTTATTTTGTGCTTGCCAGAGCCATATGCTAATAATAATTATAAACCACCAGCTACACATTAAACATGTTAATATTTTCCCACTAAAATTGTACTAAGTTTTAATAAATTAATATAGTTTAAAGAATAAGTTTAAAAAACACATAATTTGTTTTGTTTTAGCTGAAATACTGACCACTCCTAAAGCTAAGCAAGGTAAGAGCGTTTATTACACATTTTTTGTAGAATATTTTATATTCTCATACTATTAACTAAAAAATACAACGATAAAAAGTAAAAAGTATAACCTAAAAGGTAGAGCAACAAACAACATTGATTTGGTTAAGCTTTGCTGGATTCTTATTTTTTCCAGACTCACATCAAAGCGTATTTGATTGTGTCAAAATCACATTCAGATTTAATAATTTTTTTGACTCAACTTTGTTTACTTCTTCTATACTGGTTTACACTGTACTTGGTTCTGACTGTGCTTGGTTTGGACTGTACTGGTTTTTTTTTTTATAACTTATTAACAAAACGATAGTTTTTATTTTTTTGCAGAAAATTTGACCAGTCTTTTAAGAAAAAGAGAAATGTATACTACACAAAATTTAAAGGATAAAATCAACAATGCATCAGGTTAATGTTAATACAGGGTGATAATTTGATCGTAAACCACTAAATATCTCATAGAGTGTAATACAAAAATTACAATTTTTTTTCCTTCTGGTTTAAATTTTACGGGCAACCGTTATAATGAAAATAAAACAAGATATTTATTAAACAATATAAAATATCAAAATATTTGTACATAATATGATCTTGGGTTCTGGGTAGAGAAAAAAATATGACCGTGAACTATTATATTAACTAAAAATAAATGATTTGTGTAATTGTATATCTTTAATGTGATACATTATAATACATTTATAAAGTTGCAAGAAAAGTACAAAAACCATTAATAATACATTTTTTTTTGTAGGTACTAAGGAACTTAAGTGTCCTCCAGCTCCACCGAGGCCAGGTATAAGCAGTTTTTTAATTTATTAATCTATAATGTAAAATACAACAGGACATATTTAGCTAAACATTGTAAAATAGCAATACATTTGAACATAAAAAGAATTCTGGGTTCTGGGTGGAGACAATTTTAATAATAATAATTCGAATCATAATATTATCACTAAAATAATGTGTATACATGTGTTAATAGAAATATAGTTTAAAACTAAATCTTAATATAGTGTTAAAGTTTAAGGTGTTTAAATTTGCTTTTACTTGTTTTAGAACAACACTGACCACCAGTTTGTTTTGTATCATTGTAAAACATTAATCGTCATAAAAAACACAACACTATTTACTTGGTCGTCTGCTTAACACATGTAAAACTTCTATGGCTTATAATGTTTTCAGTATAAATATGTTTTGTTGGTTCATTAAAAAAATTACATACAACTCTTTAAAATAATAAAAGTTATTTTTTTTTCTTTATAATATTTCAGCCTACGTAGCAATCAAGCAGCGGAATGTGAGTTATTTGTTTAATAAACATTACATTAAGTGGGTATTATTTTTTTATTTTGATAAAAAAATGTCAAAGTCATCACTTTGTTTATTAACTACCTACGTGATAAACACGCGTTAAAGAGGGATTGAACAAGAGTTAGAAATTAACTAAATAAATAATGATAAGAAACTTATAGAACCAAGGTAAAAGAAATGTCTTAAGTGCATTCGAAAGAGTTTTTAAAGCTGAAAACGAATGGACTGACAAGGTCTAAGGTTTTTCTATAGTTTTTAAGTCAAAGATGCTGTAGATGAGAAATTAAAAAAAAATTTAATTGGAAGTAATTTGAAAAGAGCGTTTTTTCGAGGCCAAAGCAGTAAAAAAAGAAATAGCAAGTAAAATTGAAGGTCGACACGAGATTGATAATAGACTGATAATTAATATAAATATACCAGCATAATAAAACTAATGCAGTATATACATTTAAGATGTTTACATTTCTGTTAGACAGTTTTTGAACTAATTTTTGCAAAACCTTATTCGTCATAAAACATATTGATATTCACTTGGGGTCATGTGCTTAAAACATATACTTTAGGTAGGTTATAATGGTTTCAATATTACACTATAGTTTTTTGATTCATTACAATAATATAAAATACAATACTTAAAAATAACACAAGTAGGTAATTTGTTTTGTACAATTTTTTAGCCAAACTTGAGAAAAAATCTTTTTCCGGATAATGATTGACGTTTGTAAAAAACGTAGGTAAGTAGCATTATTAGTTATATGACATATGATTGATAAGTTAACATATTATATTTCTTTATAATACTATTTTATGGAATTTTTAAATCGCAGATACAAAGTTGAGTTTCAATCACAGCTAAAAACACTTCAAATTACAATGCTGAATTAACACGGCTCCGTGTTATGTTCTTAAAATTCATAATATTTTGTGTATTTTTTTTTTTTTTTTGTAAATGTATGTGTTTCTTTACCACTGTATTTATATGTCTAGATTTTCCCAATTAATTATTCTACATAACATTATGTCTTATCGATTATATTGTAATATGTACAATACATATATTATACCTACTAATAAATTCCATATTTACCGATTATGTCAATAGTTGTGATTTATATTATCAAGTATATTACAAATATTTGTTTCTACATTTAGATTCACCCGTTGTTTTCTTTGCTTTATTTATACGAGTTTTAATTTAACGATGGGAGGAAGAGTGAAGTGTAAATTTATTAATTATCCAAATATTACTCGACCGCACTTTCCCTCCTGCCAAACAATTTTAAACTCTAATAACATTAATAGCAGTTATCTAAAATCGGGTTTCGACTAGTCAAAGCTTTTAGTAAACTATATAAAATTCGAAAAGTTAATAAAATATGAATGTTAATATTCAAGTTAGTATAAAAAATCTAGTTTAAAAATAGCTAAATTAAATTTTAAGTTATCAACTTTTCAACTATTCTTTGTTAGACAATCGTGTGACCAAATTTAAACCAACAATCATCACTCATCCGCCTTTTCCAACTAAGATCTACAGTCAACTAATGAAGAATAATACATCACCGCTTTGAGAACTAAATATAAATATCTATAGTTTATCAATAAGATATTTTAACAATATAGTTAAAAAGAATTCGTTGATACATTATGCAAAAAATCGCCATTTTTTTTATAGCAGCCGTTATCTTGGAAACATCTTTGGGTAATTATTATTTGTATTTTTTTCCTACAATAGTTTATTCTCAGGATGATTATCCGAAATTAATCAAAACACTATAATTACCACGGTTTTATGGTGTATAATTAAATACATATTGTGTTGTAAGAATTTGATCACATAAAAATATTTTCCTCACAAAATTATAAATGCTATTATGAATTC
This sequence comes from Adelges cooleyi, assembly GCF_023614345.1. Lineage (NCBI taxonomy): Eukaryota > Metazoa > Arthropoda > Insecta > Hemiptera > Adelgidae > Adelges > Adelges cooleyi. The sequence goes on from NW_026095981.1 coordinate 1,556,083, forward strand.
TTACTGATATATAATTTTTTGTCACACAAGGTCTGCCATATCCATCGGGTAAGTAATAAAAATAAATTAACGTCACGTTATATATACTATATATTTTTATATACATCTCTTCTATTTATCTTGTACATTTAGACATAATTATTGTATAATGTAATAGTGAAGTAATATAGACCTGAAAGTAAATAATAGTACAGAAAATAAAAAAGATTAGGAAAAACAATGTTTAATTTTTTTTTAAATTAAACGCTGCACTAAAGTCACTATAGAAACGTATAAAACACGATTACTATTTACATCTTTTATGTATTTATCTACAAACAGTTTAGCCAATTAAAAGTTGGCAAACATTAGTTTGATTTGTTTAATTTTTTGAATTAGTTAACGATGAAGGAACGTCATCATTGGACGCAGAAGGTCAGTACATAGAAAATAGAGTTGCAGTTTTGCGTTGTCCTTCTTTTTTTACCTTGTTTATCGTTAAAGTTCTTTCTCTAACATTATAAGTTCATACCCCCACCATCATAATATTAGAATAATTTGTAAATTTGTAGGATTATATAACGATAATGTGGATAAGACGGCGCTACCCGACGCAGGTCAGTATATAGACAATAGAGTTAGTAGTTGCACTAAAAGTTACTGTAAAATCATGTAGAAAATATTATAGTGAAAATTATTTATACCTGACGTGAAACAAGGGTAAAGGTTTCAGCTGTTCATGGAAGTAAGAATGAAGTGAGGTTATGGACTAAAAAATGACACTTGGCCACAATATAGATATCACTACTTTGATAGGCTGATTTATTTAATGGAAGGTCTGGAACTTGTCCCGTTTTGCAAGGTTAGGTTGTTGTTGGGGTAATAATACTACAGTAAATTGTTAAATTTTAATATATTTTTATTTTTTGATTGTTGTAGGAAACGCCGCGGAAAGGAGTCATAGTATTCGTATGTATCTACACTACATTTAAATTATTATACTTTCGTATATGTATCATATAAGTCATGTTTGATACATATTTTTCATTGTGATAGCTTATAATAAATCATTATAGTTTAAAAACTACTACTAATATATTTTTTTTTTACCTCGACCAGCAATCACTCTTGAAAGTTTGCCAGGTATGAGCGTTTTTTTACCAGTACACATAGTTTGTAGAATATTGATTATTATTACAGTATTAATTTACATGTACATGTATACAAATCGAAATCAATATCTACATTGTGACAAAGTCTGTTTTATGCCTCATTCGGAAATTGGCCAACAGATAATTAATAAAATTAAAGACGATGATCTTTAGTGTTGTCATGAAAGTAGGAGTGAAGTGAGGTTATGGACTAAAAAGTTTTATGACTCATTCAGAAAGGCCTCATTTTTACATTCGGCTTTACATTACATCCTGTATGTAGTGATGTTTGATACATACTTTTAATTGTTATAACTTATAATAAATCAATTTAGTTCGGGTAGTTAAACTATATTAAATTATTGAAATTTTTAATAATTCTTTTTATTTTTTGACAGTCGAAGAATACGTCACAGAAAATGGTTATAATACTCGTATGTACACTGCATTATTTTAATTAAGTTATTATATTTACATAAGTGTATTACAGATTACATTTGATACTTACTTTTAATTGTTAACTAACTTATAATAAATCTAAATACATTTTTTTGTACTTCAACCAGCAACCACTCCTGAACGTAGTATGACAGGTACGAGCCTTTTTTACAGTTCACATAGTTTGTAAAATATTGATTATTATTACACTAATATTATACAAATACAAATCATAAACCAAAAGGTAAGTGCATTTATACAAATCAAAGTGATACCCATATTGTGGCCAAGTCTGTTAAAATAAAAGACTAGTGCAGTTCATTAAAGTAGGACTTAAGTGAGGTTTTGGACTAAAGAAAGAGCACACTCAGCCACATTACCAATATCACTGCTTTGATAGACTGACTTTTTTTGGTAATAAGTCTGGAATTAGGCCATTTTTTTACGTTTAGATTTTTATTGGGGTAATTATGCTACAATAAATGTTTTTATTATTTAATTGTTGTAGAAGAAGCCGCGAACGATGGATATGATTCTCGTATGTGCACTACAATGTATTGATTAAATTGTTATTTTTACATATATATATATATATATATATATATATATATATATATATATTATATATATATATATATATATACATACTTTCAGTTGTTATAACTTAAAAATAAATCAAAATAGTTTTAAACATATATTTAAAATTCACTAATAATATATATTTTTTTTTACCTCAACCAGCTCCTGAAGATATGCCAGGTATGAGTGTTTTTTTTACCAGTACACATAGCTTATAGAATATTGATTATTATAACACTATTAATTTGCTAATACAACAGTTAACACAATTTATTTTGTTTAAGGGGCCTATACACTAGCGTTTATTAAGGCACATAGTATAGGGAATTTTTATTAGGCACTACGAATTTATAAATACAACACATAACATAAAGCGTAAAGCATATTTAAACATTTTCAAAAATGAACAAAGTTTATTTTGTTTAATAATATTTGGAAATATATTATTTAGAAACAAAAAAAACAGGCATCCCCAGACGACGACTAAAGAGACAGTGGGCGTCGTGATATCTACTAATAGTATAATTGAAAAAATAATATTTACATATATACGAGTTGTACTTATATATCATGATATTATAAATAGATGTAACCTGTGTATTAATTATTTAGTATAAACCCATTAATTACACGAAACATATGATGGTATAAAGCGCAAGTTAGCCATCAGCAAAAATGTTGATGTCTTAAAATTGTATACATTTTTTTTATCGCGGAAAATCCTGGTCCAATTATTGTAGTTAAATTTTAACTTTAGTATAAACTTAATTTTCAAAATTCTTATCCATGCATCATTAAGTTTAAAACACATCGTATTTAATTGTATGTAACCATTAGGGTAAATTAATTTCATATATAATAATCATATATAATTTTATAATAAATTAATAAAACTATTTTTTCTTAAAATAACATTTTCTGGAGGCACGTTCATATTACCTATGCCACAATAATATTATAACGCAACAATGAGAAATATATATGTTACCATTTAAGTTTCAAAAGTTACTATCAAAAAAACTAGTTTGGGAGGGAGGTAGAAACATAATAATTTGTGGAAAATTGAGATCACCTTATATAAAAACACTATGAAAAAAGAAATTCAATTATTATATAAACTCAGTGAGATATTGAGTGGTCCGTGATAAAAAAATCACCCTGTATACCATACAACACTACTATCATTTGGAGGACTTAGAGAACATCAGTGGTATTTCAAATTAGCCTTCCCCTCTAGTAATAATAGTACTACCCAACCTTTGTTGCAAAGGAAAATTATAACCACCCTATTTATTATTATTATTATTTTATTTTTATTTTTAATTGATTAATTTTGTTTTCCTCTATTTTTTCTTTCAATATTTTATAACCAGTGTATCTTCCCCGTGTTAATTGATATCAGTGTTAGGGGCCTGGTTGTAATTTTTGGCAAAAACAAAAAATATCGTACTACTGAAAACAATTAAATGTAGCTGCACATCATAATTATTATTATTTCTTATAAGAAAAACAAGTTCTAACAATTAAAATATTACTTATATGTATTAATATTTTTTGTTTTTATTTATTTTAAAACATAATATACTCGAGGCCTAAATAGGTATAATAACAAATTAATAATTTTTGTCACTCATACTGTAAATAACCATACACTATGGTCTATGGTTATAACTTAGGGGACAACTTTTGACATGTTATAAAGCATTTTCGTAGCGCAAATGATCTATTATAATATTATCTAATAAAGACTATAAAATAAATTAAAAAAATTAACTTTCCTTTTGCATTGTTTTAGAACTTTTTTTTTGTTTTACTGCAATTCTATTTAAACAGCTATTTATTAATATTGAACACTTGTATGTTTTTCACCGTTCCCGAGTCCGATAAGTAATAAGTTGAATTATAATATCAATTTTTTACTCGACACGAATATACTAACAGTTATAAAATGTTTTATTTTACCTCTATATGTAAGGAAAAAAGGGATAAGGCTAATAAAAGTAGGAGTGAGGTGAGATTATGCACTAAAGTAAGAGCAAACTAAGCCACAATCTAAATATATTGATTTGTTGATATACTGACTTTTTTGGGGATCTGGAGCTTACCCCTTTTTCATGGTTATATTTTTGTTGGGCATTATGCTACAATAAATTATAGATGTTCAATATGTTTTTATTTTTTAACTGTTGTAGGAGCGGACGATGGGTATGATTCTCGTATGTAAACTACATTGTTTTGATTAAATTATTATTTTTACATAATATGTATCATAAGTCATGTTTAATACATACTTTTAATTGTCATAACTTAAAAGTTATAATAAATCAATATAGTTTGAACAACATTTTAAAAACCAATTATAATATATTTTTTTTTACTTCAAGCAGCTCCTGAAGATAATAAAAAAGGTATGATCGTTTTTTAGCAGTACACATAGTTTGTAAAATATTGATTGTTATTACACTATTAATTTACAAAAATACAACGCATAGACTAAAAGGTGGATACTGTTTGTGCTTTAATTTCTATAGATTGTATATTTTCTCAATAAAAAAAAAAGTTAAGAATAATTTCCTGAAATGTTTTAACTGAATTTCTAAATATAAAAATATATTTTAGTATCTACGTTACCACTTAAGTTTCAAAAGTTGATAGAGACCTGGAAAATACTGAAAAATATTAAGATTTGATAATATATTTTTTTTTGTAGGAGCTAAGAAAGTACTTGTCTGTCCTCCTCCTCCAAAGAAGAGAGGTACGAGCGCTATTTATCGTTACACAACATTTGTAGATTATTGATTATTACTGTTACATTTATTAATTACTATATTTACATATTTAGTCATGTTTGATACATATTTTTAATTTTATAACTTAGGTAAACTAAGGTTAAAGACCACTAATAATACTTTTTTTTGCAGCCCGTACATTAATCACTCATAAAAAAAAGAAAGGTATGAGCGTTTTTTACTTGTACACATAGTTTGTAGAATATTGATTATTATTACACTATTATTCCCAAATACAACGCATAACCTAATAGGTATAGCATATAAACAAAATTGTTGGGAAATTAACGGAATTTATTCGGTTAAATTGTGCTGGATGCTAGTAATTGCATCGACCTATCTTTACTACTTGTGCGATACTAATTTATACTGCACTTGTTTTGGACTGTACTAGTTTTTATTTTTAATACTTATTGTAATTTATTTATTTTTTGCAGACAATTTGAACAATCTTTTAAAAGAGAGAGAAATTAAACCTGCACAAGAATTAACAAAAAGAATCAACCGTGCAACAGGTATGTGTAAAGAGTTGTAATAGTTTTGAACTGTTATATATTTTATACATATATATATATATATATAAATTATATACCATTGAAAACAATTGATTTATAAACATATTTCTGTATCAATATTAATAATAATAATGCTCATTATATGTTAATTAAGATATCTCATTATTTTATTATCTTGTACCAACCATTGGTTGAATTATGGTTAAAATATTTTTTTTATGGAATCTGTTTTAACGTCAATTATCTTAAAAGGCGTTAAATAAGGGCAAATCAAAACAGTATATCAAAGTTAAAACTAATGTCCATTTTTAACAATTATCCTTATTGTATATTATCATTTTAGTTTTTCAAATTTAAAGGGAGTAATTTTTTATTTCATATAGTACCTTTTAATTATAAATGACAGGTTGAGATACTCGTGTATGTTTTATTCAACAGTATAAGACAACATTTAAACTTGTATTTTTTTTATTTTTTTCAGAGCATGATAGATTAATGTTGGAACTCCAGCGAAAATAACCCCCATCCTTGTTAAAACAAAACATTTGGGTAATATTACATCTTAAATTGTGATAAACTATAATAAATTAATATAGTTTAAGAAAAGTCTAAAAACCATTAATAATAATAAATTGTTTGTAGCAACTCAGGAACCTTATGATTCATCTATCTAAAACGCACTTATAAGCACACTTTTGGTAAAACTTCTGAGTTTAGAAGTTCTATACTAAAACGGATGAATATTTGTAAACAAGTAGCCATATAATAAATATATAAACAAACATAGATAAAGTACTTCTGCGTGCCAATAAACGAATTTAGTTGATTTGGAGGACCGACACCATGTGACAAAGTGTTAACCTTTTATTTGGTTTAAGTAAAAGATAATGCGACAAGAGATAGGAAGAAGTTTGTATCGGGAGAGGTATTGTTTTTGAGACCGGGGCTGTAAAGTTACGACCCAATAATAAGGTAAAAAGAGCAATAACAAGTAATACTGAAGGTTGACACTAGATTGATAGAAAACACCGTTAATAAAACAATTTGTAATTAAACATTTGCAATAATCTCGAGAAATTAATATAGATTGAAAATTATTCTAAAAGATACAAATTCGTGTAAAAGAATATGAACAATTACTGAGATTCACCAATGCTCTTTAAAGACATTTTTAAATTATTGCATTCAAAACATGCAAGTACTGCATGTGTTTAATCTAATCATAGCAATTTATATGTTAACGAGTTTTAATTAGACCACACATTTTTACAATCACTTAAATAAGGTATTTTTTGTTTTAGACGGTTCCACATTAAACTAAAATAGGTTCTACGAAAATCGTAAGTAGTATTATTAGTTATTATGACGTATAATTGATAAGTTAATGTGTATTTGTTATATAATATTATTGTGTTACATTTTTAAATCTTAGATTCAAATTTGAGTTTCAATCATAGCTAAAACCACTTCAAACTACTATGATGAATTACCACAGCTCCTTGTATACTTAAAATTCAAAATATTTAATGTGTTTTTGTATTTTTTTTTTTAATGTAAATTTTTGTATGTTTGTATGTTCAGATTTCCCCAATAATTTGTTCCACAATACAATACGTCTTATCTATTATACTGTAAGACCAATAACGTATCATTATATATAACCTAATAAAATACATATTTACTGACTATATAAAATTGTTATTTATTATCTAGTATATTCCGACTATTCGTTTCTACATATTGACTCAACCCTTTTATTTTCGTTTATTTTATGTAAGAAAAATCTACCTTTGGCTTTTTTAGAAATATAAGTTTTTGTTGTCTAGTTTATATAAACATAAACTACACAAAGAAATGACACAACATATTTTTTATTTTTCCTTTAGACGAATCAAATTAATTAATTTTAGATTGTGGTCATCAATGAGTGTAGAGTAGTGGAAATTGGAAGGTGTTGTTGATGCAGTATCATAATTTAAAATAAAATAATGAAAATCGCAGCTATCATCTGCTTTTAAATCACAAAATTGATAGGCTACTCGATTTTTCTACAAAATGAATTGTTTTTGCTTTTCAAATTGTATAAAAAAAAAATCAGTATATAAATTGTTTTCAACTAATGGTATTATAGTAGGTTAATATATGATCAAATAAAGAGGCCATCAGAGATTCGTTTGTTTATAGCAGGAAAATTGAAAAAAATTGCAAAATATATGTTTTGAGGTAGTTTTTACGGTTTATCTTGGTGATTTTAGGGGTAAATTATAGCATAGTTTATTACAAATTAAAAGAAAACCATGACTTTTTTCAAATTCAAATCATTATACCGCATTTGTATAAAATCCGATCTATCTATATAATATTATTGTCTTGATTTAAGCTAAGACAAATTTGACGTAACTTCTCATATTAAGTCTATAGCGTTTTATTTAGCAAGTGTTATTCGGGCAATGTAGAAACAGCTTTAATAAAGTATGACGCAAAAGACAACGTTGTTTGTAATGCAGAAAAACGACACACGTTTCAAAAAGCCAAAGGAAAAAATTATCGTGTCTACAAACACCAAAAAAAAAATTTTATTTTCTCTGCCCCTCGGAAAAACATTGAAAATGGATGTTCTCCTGTTATCCAGCAGGTTGGCCTAAGCCTCGTCCTGTATCAAAATCTCTGGAGCCGTCGCTTTGTCCGTTATGCTCTTCTTGATAAGCTCCTCACTGAAGTTCTTCTTCTGAAATTTGTTCGCCTCTGTCCGACTCCATAAACCAGTTGAGTCGGCTCATTATCTTGCAATAAGTATCGGCCCTCGTGGTCTTTGACTTCTCATTAACTACTGTTGAGTCCGTCGAAGAGGAGGTTATGAACATAAACTACTACTATTTGAGTAAAATAGTAGTTTTTGTCGATAAATCGGTATTGAAGTGGTTCTAGGGCCTCAAAACCCTGCTTAGCAGGGAACCCTACCGCCACTATTGATTTCCGGCGTCGGATTACCCAAAAGATGTCTCCTTCTCCGATTGACCCCCCCCCCCCAAAAATATATCCATGTTAAAAAATTAGTCATTATAAAACCAATACCTGTTCAGCTATAGCATCGTTATTCGATTCTAAAGGCCGTTTAAGAAAATAATGATAATGTTCGACCGAGATTGTTACAACTAAAACGCAACCAGAGACATTTGTGAATCTTTTAAGCCACAACACAGCCCTATTAGTAGGATATTTTTGGAATAAAATTTAGTTTTTTTGAAATTTTTGAACTAGGTCGAAATTTTGACAATTTAAATCACACAAACGGGCAATTTGACCATATATTCTGATTGCTGACAAAATTCTCATGAGTTTGGTATAGGTTTGAGCGGATTTAGTGCAGAAATGTAGAATTTATGTAGGTTTTAGTGTGTTTTTGTGTTGTTCATACCTTGGGTAAACCTAGATTTTTCTTCCTATACACAAATATATGTACAATCAACACATATGTATAGGTTAAAAGGCAAGCTGAGTCATTTGTGAATCTTTTAAGCCACAGTAGAGCCATATTGGATGAGGTATTTTTGGAAAAAAATTCAGTTTTTTGAAAATTTTGAGCTAGGTCGAAATTTTGGTTTTTTCATCATTTCGACCATTTAAATCACTCAAATCGGCAATTTGACCATATATTCTGATTGCTTAACAAATTCATGGTAACCTAGATAACCACAACCATGGTAACCTAGGTTACGCTACCATGGTAACTTAGGTTACCACAACCATGGTAACCTAGGTTACCGCAACCATGGTAACCTATGTAACCACAACCATGATAACCCAGATAACACAACCACGGTAACCTAGGTAACCACAACCACGGTAACTTAGGTTACCACAACCATGGTAACCTAGATAACCACAACCACGGTAACCTAGGTAACCACTACCATGGTAACCTAGGTTACCACAACCACGGTAACCTAGGTTACCACAACCATGGTAACCTAGGTTACCACAACCATGGTAACCTAGGTAACCACAACTTGGTACCTAGGTTATCACAACCACGGTAACCAAGGTTACCACAACCATGTAACCTAGGTTACCACAACCATGGTAACCTAGATAACCACAACCATGGTAACCTAGGTAACCACAATCATGGTAACCTCAGGTCACCACAAATATGGTAACCTCGGTAACCACAACCATGGTAACCTAGGTAACCACAACCATGGTAACCTAGATAACCACAACCATGGTAACCTGGGTCACCACAATCACGGTAACCTAGGTTACCACAACCATGGTAAGCATAAATGAGTTACCACAAGTCAAGGTCGACTTAGAGGTCCATAACCGTCGGTAACCTAGGTCCACAACCATCGGAGAACATAGGTACAAAAGACATGGTACTAGGTACCACAACTATGGTAACCTAGATGAAGCCAACCGTGGTAACCTTAGGTCAAAGTCGAAGTACCAGGTCAAAGTCAGGTTTTTCCATCATTTCGACCATTGTAAATCACTTAAATCGGCAATTTGACCATTTATGCTTAACACAATTCATGGTAACCTAGATAACCACAACCATGGTAACCTAGGTAACCACAACCATGGTAACCTAGGTTACCACAACCATGGTAACCTAGGTAACCACAACCATGGTAACCTAGGTTACCACAACCACGGTAACCTAGATAACCACAACCATGGTAACCTAGGTTACCACAACCATGGTAACCTAGGTAACCACAACCATGGTAACCTAGGTAACCACAACCATGGTAACCTAGGTTACCACAACCATGGTAACCTAGGTAACCACAACCATGGTAACCTAGGATACCACAACTATGGCAACCTAGGTAACCACAACCATGGTAACCTAGGTAACACAACCATGGTAACCTAGGTAACCACAACCATGGTAACCTATGTAACCACAACCATGGTAACCT